>NW_024545261.1:1800000-2234398 GCF_900519145.1 Ustilago hordei
AGCAGCAAGAAAAAGGTGAAAGGGATTCAAAACATTCCAAGGAAGAAGCTGTCGCTGGAGGAGACGAAGCGATGCCAGACGAACCTGCCGAACACACCAGGCAAGCTTCAGAAGCAGAAACCAACGTGGAGAGGGAAAGACCACTTCACATGCCCGGACATCCAAATCACTCTCACCCAGGATCATCGGCCATCGTCGCCGACTATCAATATCAAAAAGAAGAAGCTCAACGCTTGGCTATGCTACGACACGATTCATCCTTTAGTACGCTCCCTGATGAATCCGACGTGTAAGCCTTGGCCCGCTGGCACTCTCATATCTTTATCAGAGGTGTTGGAATAGAAACATGTTTTCGCATTGTAACATCAAAGCTTATGCTCGTTATTGTGGCAACTGATGCAACTGTTCATGCCAAAAACTCAACTCGTTCTGAACTTTGCCATGACTGGCCAATCCTCCGGCACTTACGCCAACGACGGCTTCTATCGCTTGAATTAGGGTTTTAAGCATTTTCAACTTGCCTTCTCTTGTCCAACTCTTTTGGTTGGGGATGGAGATGAGTTTTGCTAGTTGGGAACGTAGACGTAGAAGAGCAGAGAGGATGCCTTGGTCTGCGGTTTGGGTTGTGGTTAGGATCCAGAGGGTTTTGGTGAATAGAGAGGCGTATCGTATCGCTATTGCCTCGCCCAATTGTTCGGTTAGGGTTGCCGAGGCGGAGTTGGTGCTGGTGAGTGAGTTGAATACACCCCAAACACCTGCACTTGCGCTTGAAGATGCCGAACCAGGATTACTGAGGGTGGAGAGGGATGCGATTTGGTCGTCTAAGAACCTTTTGGCTAGGGGGTAGGCGGTGATTTTGAACCGCATCAACGCTGACTCCAATACCGAGTTATTGCATCCTCTAGCCTGGACCAATCCTGACAAAGCATCGTTGAGTGTTAGCATGGAAAGTAGCGAAAAATACGCTCCCACTCCACCTACGCCTCCAGTTGCGATTGAAGAAGCGCTGACGACAGAGGTGGCACTTGCAGCAATATTGCTTGCAGCACTACCAGGGGGCATGAGCAAGGATGTGGCAAAGTTAGACCAGGTTGTGATGCAAGGTTCCATAATCTGTCTAAATATCTCTTCTGTTGCACCCTTTCCTTTCATCTTACTCTGCTCGGTGAGCGAGAGTTGGACAACGGATGGTTCTGGTCCGGTTTCGCTTTGCGTTGGTGTCGCATCTCCGGCTTGGCTGGTATCTGCGCTCTCCTCCTCGCCTACCCTCGCTTCTTGGGTGGAAGGGAGGTCTTCGGATATAGCTTGGAAAAACCTCACCAGAAAGGTGAATTCGGAGCAGGCATTATCAATCAACACCAACGAAAGAGATCGGAAAAGATTCTCGGGAGATGCCTTGAAACTAGAATCGTCTGCAAGGTAGCCGAGCACTGTGGCGACGGGGCTGTCGAGTTTAGAATACAGCAGACGGTTGGCCGAGAATAGCCAGGGATCGAGATTACTCATCGTCTCGCTGTCTGACAAGTTGCTTGCATCTTTCGAGGTTGGTGTATTGCTGCCTCTGCCAGGCACGAGGCCGCTTTCAGTGGTGGAAAGCGCTTTGTTCAGGTTAGACATGCCATTCTGCAATGCCGCAATCCCACCGGCACCATATAGGGTGGCATTTGAAGGTAGAGCTTCAGTAAGAAGCAAGCCTCCTCCACTCGGCGCTTCGACCCACCTTTTCCTAAGAACGACGAGACTCCTCACATACCTTCTAAAGGCAGTCTCGAAGTAGAGTCTAGCAGCTTGAACATAACTCCTCTGAACATCGATCGCTACTCTTGGCATTTGTCTTGCTAGGAACGCATAGAATGGCTTGTGGTGTCGTAAGAGAACTGAGTTTTGAAGCACCTGGAGATTGGTCGTTACCGAAGCTTTAATCGCAGTATGCGGGCTTATCAGAAAAGAGCGAAGTTTGGAAGCTACGATGTTCTTGCATGCTTCTGCGACCCTTCGTACTTGCTGCACTGCTTGGATCTCCCCCACGTCCGCAACCCGCTCTGCTACGCCAGGAGGTAAGGAGAGGGTGGCGGAGGGAGAAGTAGCTTCTAACACCTTCTCCAGCTGTTTTACAGCCTTTAACCACAACTCTGGCCTTGACTCGGGCTCTGTTTCAAAGAAGAGATCTACGATCCTTGGGCTCAGTGCAATCTCGCTTAGAAACGAGGCCAAGCGGATCTCTACATCCCTGGTCGCATCAAGTCTGGAACCAATGGCGTGCGATGTGTTTTGCAATGCCGAGATGTGCGTTGACAGCGTCGAGAGATCGGATTGGAATGTGGAGAGGAAGCCCTCTAGCGAGTCGAGGAGCTGTTTGGAGCTAGACGCCTGTTGGTGCAGAGATAGAAAGGTAGGAGCTAGGGAGAGATAGCTTGAGTCTTGCGCATGTTCGGATGCTGTTCGAGATACGAGGGCTGATGAGTGGAGAGTTTGGATAGAGCTAGAGGTGCAAGATGTGAGGGTGGAGGCGGCTGTGGCGAGGGCTGTGAGATGCTCTGCTTGAGAGTCGTCGACTGTCATCATTGCGCAAGAGGAGGAGAAGGCATGCGGGAAGATGGTGATTGAGACGAATGCAAGTGGAAGAGAGAGAGAGAGAGAGAGAGAGAGAGGGAAAGAGAGACTGAGCGTTCATGTTGCGGTTTTGCAAGTGGCAAGTTTGGCTGGCAAGTTTGGCAGTTGCAGCGCGCTTTCTGCCAATTCTGTGCGAATGGTCTTTGGTTCAGGATACTTGAGCACAAGCTTAGGCCCAGGTGGGTGGGTGGATCAGACGCATAGACACACTTCAGGCAGGTAGCACACACAGTCTGTGTTCGGTATCACGGATCCAGAGGAAATGGCTGTCCATTCATCAGAAAGGGCGGCTGAGGAGGGATTGGCAGAAGGGGTGACACAGAAACTTGAACAAGGGAGGCCGTCTAGGCAGAGCTCGCTCCAAGGAGATCGTCAGACCGGCGCTAAGGAGAACTATCAAGAACCACCGTGCGTGCGGGAATGGATCATCGCTGGCCAACAGGACTCCTAGCAACCAACCACTTCAACGTAACATCGATATTAACCTGGTTCTTACTACTGATACTATAACAGCTAACCTCCCTATTCGCAATGGTATCCAACTTGAGCACTCTTATCACATCGTCCACCCTGGCCGCACCTTTGATATCGTTCTTTGTCGCCAACACCAACAGCGGCACGCCTGCCAAATGCGGTCTTTCAATCAGCGCGTGCAGTTCTTCTGTTGCGATGTTCCACGCCGAGCAACTTTGTGTGCTTGATGCAACGGCGCCTGCACTTGCAACTGCTGGTGCTGTAAGATGTGCATCTCCTTTCCCTGCTGCTGTTGAACAAGGTGCAGGCTTTGCAGCCGAACTTGTGCTAGTCGGCGCTACAGTGCTTGTCCCCGTCGCTTCACCCTTAGAGCTAGGCAGTGGAACAGAAGAATCAACAACGAAAACAATCGCAGATACACCACGACAATACCTCTCCCACATGCTACGGAATCGTGGTTGTCCTCCAATGTCCCATACTTTGATGGTTGTGTTTCCAGAACGGACTTTGCGCATGTTGAACCCGACCGTGGGGACCATTTCGTCTGCAAACTGGCCAGAGGAGAGCAGGTTGACGAGCGAAGTCTTGCCTGCTGCTTGTAAGCCGACAACGCATATTTCGAGATGTTTGGAGAAGAGGAGAGACCGGAGATAGAGCAAGACGGAGGACAAGAGGGAGCCGATGCTGGATGACATGGCGGCTAATACTGAAACTCGGCTTGGTTGATGGCGGGGCGCTATGGATGATAGAGAAGCTTGTTGCTTTGATGCGTTGGAGCAGCGGAGGTGGGGGGGAGGGTGGCAGGGTCGAAGCCGGGGCCAAGGCTGTCTGGTTGGTTGTTGGTGTCGTCCGTGATGAAGAGATGATGAGGAGATGATCACTCTCTTGGACTTGTCTTGGGACTTGAGCGCGTGTGGAGGGGAGGTGTGATGAGTGATGATTACGTAAGCTGAACACGAGACTATGCCGGAGGTGGGATGAGCGATGATTATGTAAGCTGGACATGAGGCTGCTCACGTTCACGGTCTGTGCGCCGCTCAGTGACGCGTTGTCTGCTCTCAACTCCACTTTTGGCCCAGAGAGAAGAACAGCTGATCGCCATCATCATCTCCAGATATACTAGCCCAGCATGGACTTTCAATCAATGATGCAGCAAACTCGGATGGGAGCAGGGGGTGCCCCCGGTGATGCTCCCCAAAATGACAACGCCGAAATGGTCTACATCTCCTCGCTTGCACTCATCAAGATGCTCAAACACGGCCGAGCTGGTGTACCTATGGAAGTAATGGGTCTCATGCTTGGATCTTTCATCGACGACTACACCGTTTCTGTAATCGACGTCTTTGCCATGCCTCAATCGGGTACCGGTGTATCTGTCGAAGCCGTCGATCCGGTATTCCAGACGAAAATGCTTGACATGCTCAAGCAAACCGGTCGACCGGAAATGGTGGTCGGTTGGTACCACTCCCATCCCGGTTTCGGCTGTTGGCTCTCCAACGTCGATATCAACACCCAGCAATCTTTCGAACAGCTCAACCCTCGTGCTGTTGCCGTCGTCGTCGATCCTATCCAGTCGGTCAAAGGCAAGGTGGTGATTGACGCTTTCCGTCTGATCAACCCTTCAACCGTCATGCTCGGCCAGGAACCTCGACAGACTACATCGAATATTGGTCACCTGAACAAACCCTCGATCCAATCGCTCATTCACGGTCTCAATCGTCACTACTACTCGATCGCAATCGGCTACAGGAAAACAGAGTTGGAACAGAGCATGTTGAACAACCTACACAAGAGGAATTGGACCGAAGCCTTGAGGTTGAGAGACTTTGCAGAACACAAGGAGAACAACAGAAAGGCTATTGAGAGGATGCTGAGTTTGAGTGAGGCGTATAACAAGTCGGTGGAAGAGGAAAGTACCATGACTGCCCAACAGTTGAAGACGAGACACGTGGGTAAACAGGATCCAAAGAGACATTTGGAAGATGCCGTGGAACAGACCATGGCCGATCAGATCGTGCAGAGTTTGGGGACCATGCTGTTGGCTGAGTTGTGATCGACGCTGATCGACGCTGATCGACGCATTTGATCGCAGCGATGATAATTGTAGTATCTTGGCAATCCATTGCATTCATTCACTTTGACTTGCTCTCGAGTGTCGATGGCGTTCAAGTTGCATCTAACACTCTGAAGTGAGAACAGGTTCAGACCGAGTGCTACAGCAGTGCAGAATCGACCATACACCCATCTCGGGCAAGTCAAAGGGCTGATGTTTGTAGCATGTGATCAAGTGTATCATGATCGACCATTCAGACAGCTGCTTATCGCAATAGCCAATACATGATACCTACTCTACCAACCTGGCTCTTCTACCCAAGTTGCCAAATTCGATTGCGCAATTTCAAGTCTTCTTGCGAACTCTTCTCCCAGCGCAACATGCCAGCCAGTTGACCCTTCTTTCTTGATTGGTTCGCCCCAGGCTGCCATCCCAGCGCCTACTCGCGCGGCTGGGTGGGGTGAAGGACGCACAGCGTGTGTGAGATCGGCACATGCAACAGAGACGCGTGTGGGAGAATTATTTTGCGGGGCAGCGGCGAAGTCTGCTGGCTCAAAGGCTCCCAGCCCGCCAATTGAGTGTCGAGGCGCCTGCGCAGCAGAGAGCGGTGTCGACTGGGCTGGGGCCAACAGCGAAAGGCTAGGTCGCGCCCACGTTGCGCCAAGATGCGCAGTCGGGAACGAGGGGGCCCTCGCACGAGGCAAAGAGGGCGGCGACGGCGAGATTGCAGCGCTCGCTAGCCGAGCGGTCGACGTAGCGTTTGAAACAGGCAGAGTTCCAGCAGCCAAGGCACTGGATCGTCTCCGGGCTAGTGCCGAGGCACGCCGCCCAGGTGGCGGCGCCACGCCGGAAAGAGTGGCCGGCGTAGGCAGCTGGCGCCAGGCCTGCCCAGGCGATGGCGCGCCGCAGAGTGGCCACGAAGGCTGTGCGCGTGAGCGGGTCACTGCCGGATGGTCCGAGGCCGAAGAGGGGGGCAGAGGCGGCGCGCTTGGATGTGATGGTGTGAAGGCGAGCCACCGGACACTCGGGGCCACCAACGAGGGGGGTGACGACCTTGACGCCGAGGCGAAAGGGGTCGGTCTTTGAGGCGGGCAGGGTGACGACGGCGTGGTCGGAGGCCATCTCGACGCTGGAGACCCGCAGGACGGCCGCGGGATCGGTGGAGCGGTCCCAAACGACCTCGCCAGAGCGCAGGAAACAGGCAAATGAGAGGGTGAAGGCAGCCGAGTAGACCGCGCGGTCCCACGGCGGGATGGCGGCGAAGGTGTCGACGGCGGCGACAAGGCGGCAGAGGAGGGGAAGCGTGATGGGCAGCTTGGCGCCAGTGCGCCGTGCGCCGTGGATCTTCTTGTAGCCACGGATCGCGCACTCGACCCGGCCGCATTCGAAGCCATGCACCGAGAGGCCGAGGTCGATGTGGTGAGACCGGAGGTGGCTGAGCTCGTGCTTGGCGGAGTGGTAGGAACAGCTGGTGGTGGACATGCTTCCGATCCACTCGAGGAGCTGCAGGCCAGAGGCGGGGAAACAGGCGACGTTGGAGCCAAAGTGGAAGGCGCAGAAGGTGCGGTAGGTGGTGATGGTGCTGCCAGCGCGGTCTCGAGTGCTGACCGCCAGGCCGTTCCAGAGGAGTGAGGCTGCTGCCGCAGAGATGCCCAAGCTGGATGCGAAGGTGGCAGGGGGCTGGCCAGCTGGGCGTCGGGTACCGGCTGGGAGAACAACAGCTGATGAGCCTGGGGGAACAACTGGCGCAAACGGGTAAACTGCCGGCGAGAGAGGAGGTTGGCAAGGGCATTGTCAGCAGACGAAACACGGACGGGGTGGAGAGTGAGGTTGTGGGTGAAACAAAGCCCAAAGATCTCCTGGAGGATGCGCTGGGTCAGCGGATCCCTCGAGCTGCCAGAGTGCAGGCCGTACTCCACGTTTTTGTTGTCGACATGGACGACCACAGTGGTTGGCGTGGGCCAGTGTGGTAGGAAATGCCGCAGGGCTTCCAGGACAGCCAAGGCCTCGAGGAAGCGGATGTTCTTGCCTCGGTGCCGCCGCGGTACCGATTGTGAGAAGACAGCTACCAGGTCGCTGGTGAGGCCGAGGTGGGCACTGTAGCCGCGAGGGCAGGCATCGGTCCAAACATGGGCGACGAGGAGGGGCGAGGGGGAGAGAACACATGTGCCTTGCCAGGTTTCTAGGACGGCAACCCACCATGCAAGCTCGGTGAGGGCTTGACGAGGTATGCGGCGTCTTCCTGCGAGCCGAGAGCGATGAGTGCAGTCGTACAGCCAGCGCAAAAAGGCCTTGCCGCAAGGAAAGACTTGAGAGACGAATTGTAGCAGGCCGGCAATGTGCTGCATGTCGAGCAGATCGGCCGTCTGGCGGCTGAGCAGTGTGCGGCACCGGGCGATGATAAGGGCTCGGCACTCTGGCGTGACTCCCACCGTTTGCACAGCCGAGTCAATCTCGACGCCCAGAATCTCAAGCCGAGTCCAGTTGGCGAATGTTTTCTTGGGCGAAAGGCGCAAGCCCAGAGCTGCGGCGGCAAGAGCGAGGACCCGGACTGGCCAAAGTGCCAGCGCGGGCGTCTCGGCTGGCACAGCGCTGAAGGTGTCGTCGAGATAGTGGTTGATGGGCCAGCTGGGTGGTAGGCAGGATGCCACGACCCAGTGGAGGAACTCGGCTGCCAGGTTGAAGAGAAATGGCGAGCTGCTGCCGCCAAAGGTGAGTGTGTTCTCTCGGTAGCACACGCCATTGTACTGGAAGCCAAGCAAGTAGGCGTCTGGCTCCGCGGTGACGACGTGGCGGAAAGCGTCCTCGAGATCACCTTTCCAAAGGAGACAGTTGGGGTTGGCACGCACAAAGTCAACAAGCTGGCCGATCGATTCGTACTGGATGCATACCATGGCTGGGTTGATGCTGCTATTGACTGACGGCAGCGTGGCGCCCGTTGGGCGGTGAGGGTGGGAAAGGTGATGGATGGTTCGGAGCTTTGTTGAGCGCGGCTTTGGCACGACGCCGATAGGCAACTCAACGAGGGGCTGGTTGTGTCCGACGATGGTGAGGCGGCCCTCGGCCAGGCACACAGCGATCTCGCGACGTAGGTGGGTGTGGCCAGCGGCGTCGATGGGGAGGTTGGCGGCGAGGCGGTCACTGTGGCGCAGCGGACCGTCGTACCCGAGAAGGCAGCCATGCCGAATCATGCCAGCCATCTGCTGGCAGAAGCGCTCATCTGGGTAGTCGAGGAGGAGGTGCTCCCAGGCTGGCAGCTGCGCCTGCATCGAGCCTGCTCGAGCAGGGGTGCTGGCCGGATCGAAAACGTCGAGGGCCATCGTGGTGTTGGGCCGAGGAGGGGGCACGTGCTGTCGAAGAGCGAGGAGAAGCGAGAGGCACCGGTCAGCTGATGGGACATCGAGAGCTGCCGGGACCGAAGTGAGGAGCCGGGCCTGAGTCTGCCGCGGAGATGAACGAGAGGGGGGACCATCGAGGTCAAGCCGAGCCTGAGTCTGCTGCGGAGATGGGAGAAAAGAGCGACCATCAAGGTTGAGCCGAGCCTGAGTCTGCTGCGGGGATGGAAGAGAAGGGCCGACAAGGCCGGGCTGGGCCTGAGTCTGCCGCAGAGACGAGGAGGGAGGGGACTGGGCTTGAGTCTGCCGCAGAGACGAGCCCACGAGGTCGAGTGGGCGAGGAGGCCAAGGGGTGGTACTCACCGAGGCACCTAGGCCAGTTTCTTGATGGCTGCTGGCTCGAGACATGCCTGCACTATGTGGTCACCTCTGCAGTGGATGCAGATGTGGGACCGCGTACACTTGTCGTCTGAGCAGCCGCCCGAGTTGAAGCAGAAGCAGACCTGGGCAGATGCGTCTGCACGCAGGCGTTTCTGGCCGGCGGCAGGTGTGGTGTTGGTCTGCGCAGGCGAGGCGGCGTTCTTGGACGCTGCTGGCTTGGCGGAGGGGATGGGACGCCGAGGAACACCGCCGATGTCCTTCTGCCACGCGGCGATGTCCTGCTCGACCCAGTCGCTGGCGGTGGCATGACCGAAATGACGCTGGCAGACTGTGAGCAAGTACTCGGCGACGGTGGACCAGAAGTACTGTGTGTCGAGGTCGATGATGTGCACCAGAAAAGCGCTGAGGCTGGCGGCGAGGTGGGGGTCGCTGGCGCTGGTGGAGCGAAGAGCGGTGTACACGGACCAGGCTTGGGCAAAGCTGCGGACGTCGGGAACGAGGCGCAAAAAGGCACGAGAGGAGAGGTCGGAGGAGGAGGGCTCGGGCACGCTGACGCGGACGCCGTTGACGATGACGCCGAGTTCGCGCTCTGGCTCGCTTGCGGTGGTGTTGTGGGCCGGGTTGCGGAGCTTTCCGAGCTCGTGGGGTGGGAGGCGGTCGTCGTAGACCTGCTGCGCGAGCTCGCGAGAGATCCAAGGGAACAGGCGGCGAAGCTGCAACTCACCGGAGGCTGGAGCCGAGGCAAGAGGCATCGGTGCTGGAGGAGGCGCGGTCGGGGGCGTCAGGTCTTGGCGGAGTGCGAGGACTAGCTGTCGGATTTCGGCGACGGACTCTGCAAGCTGAGAGATGGTGTCAGCCTGCTCATCAAGGTGGGAGTGGGCGGAGGTGTCAGTCAGAGGCTGTGAGGGTGCGGGAACGACGGCGTCCCAGATCGACGGCGCATGCGAGGGAAGGGGAGATAGTGGTGCCAGAGAGGTTGGCTCAGGCACAGGAACAACCAGAGAGGCGGCGGATGTGTCCAGAGCGGGTGCGGATGAGGTCGAGGGGGCTGCTGCGGTAGTGCTGGAGGCCGGTAGCACCGCTGGAGCAGGTGTGGCGACTGAGAGAAGGGGTGCTGGAGCCTGGCATCGGCAAGCCGCACAGCAGGTGCAGCGGCGATTGCCCCGGCCAACGTAGTGGTTCTGCACAAAGAAAAGACCACAGGATGAGCAAGCCTGCTCAGGGGCCATGACGGAAGGGATCGGTAGCTGAAAAATGAGCAAGGAGTGAGTGTGTGCTAGCCACGCGCTCGCCAGAAGAAAGGATGATGGAGGCAGGAAGGAGGAGAGTGCCGCAGCGGCGGCTGAGTTTTTTCTCAGCCGCGCGCGCGCGCTCAGATCATCCCGCCCGTCACGTGATGCACCCCTTCTCCCCTTCTCCCCTTCTCCCCCCCCCCCCCTCTCTGTCACCATCATCTCCATCGACCTGCATAGGGAGCTAGGATGACGGGCACAAAGCTCGTCCCCCGAACGCGATCCCAGCGTCCCGAATCAATCCTAATCATAGGCGGAGGAGCTACTGGACTAGTAACTCTACGAAACCTTGTCGAGCAAGTTGCTTCTGACTCTTCTGGCACCTATCCACTTTTCTCTCCCCTTCTGGTGGAGAGGAGAGATGATGTCGGATGAGTTTGGTATTGGTCCGATCCCACTTATTCTTTGGAGCGAAAGGTTGGTGCGGATGCAAGACAAGGTCTTTCCCCACTGTACGATCCTAAAGGTCACCCGCATTGGCCAAGTCCGGCGTATGTTAACCTAAGGGGCAATGTGCTGCCTGAGTTTTTGGAGTTCAGTGGCAAGAGGATGCAACCACCCGCCAAGGGGGAGACTTTTCCGAGTCTGCAAGAAACACATACATATCTCACAGAGTTTGCGCATCCGTATAGACAACACATTAGGTGCTCGGTGGAGGTGTTGAGAGTGCAAGAGGTCGCTGGGCAGAAAGGATGGCTAGTGACACTGAAGCATTGGGCTACTGGTGTCCAGAGTGCCACTACTTTCACTCCAAGAGTCGAGAGCAAGGTATTTGATCGAGTAGTTGTCGCTGCAGGGTGGTACGACACCCCCTATTACCCTGATGTACCTGGCATCGAAGCTGCGAAAAAAGCTGGACATGTTCACCACTGCAAACACTACCGCGATTCCAGCCCTTATCACAGCAAAAAGGTGGTGGTGGTGGGCAATAACAACAGCGCCAACGAAGTTGCGGCACATTTAGCCCCCCTCAACTCGACATGCCACCCCGTATATCGCTCCTCCAAATCCGCACCTCTCGACAAATGCCCTAGTTTGCCCGATGAAAGGATCAAAGATGTCGGTATGATCACCAACTACACCCTAGTACACACCTCAGCGGGGGAGAAGGGGACCAAGTTGCAATTGACGCTGGCGGATGCAAGTGTGATTAGAGATGTGGATTATGTCATTCTGGCAACCGGTTACCGGCAAAAGTATCCTTGGTTACATGTACTTACCCATGCTGCCAGGAAGAGTGGTGGAGCGGAAACAGAACCATTGACTCCCGAGAGGTTCAAGGGGACAAGGGTTCCGTTTATGTATAACCATGCGCTGTTTTCCAAAAGTCAAAACCTCAGTTTGGCATTCGTTGGATTGGTGATCTGTACGATGCCGTTCAGCTTTAATGATTTGATCAGTGCTTGGATTACTGCTGTATGGGCAGGCAAAGTTACCTCTATACCCACCTCTATCCCAGCACGCTTGCAAAACGAACAGGAGAGGTTGCATTGGCTCTATCAACAAAAGCTCAAAAGCGCAAGACCGGGGCAGAAGATTGATCCGCAAGATCCTCTTACATACACCGGATTCCACTTACTTGGCGGAAGCCTCAAAGAAGGACCTCCTTCAGAACTGCACTTCGCACAAGAGCTATACGATGAGTTAGCCAAGGTGGACCCGGAAAGCGTAAACAAATGGGATTGCAAATGGCACCAAGCACGAGAGGAACGCCAAACTTGGATGTATAGCAGAAAAGCTCAGTGCTTGGAGGAAAATAGGGATCGGATTCGTCATGATCCGTTTGATTTGCTCGGAAGTAATAGAGAGAGATATGCACATTTGCTCGACGACTTGGTCCATCCTGATTGGAGACAAAAGATTGCGCCAAAGGCAAAGTATTAACGCTCTCTACCTCGGCGCAGACATGGTCAAGTAGAGATAGATATCAGACCTTTCTCAACACAATCACGCCAGTGACTTAGATGAGTGGCAAAGATGGATGCTAGTTGCATCGAGTGCAAAGAGTACATGTGTTGGGTGCAAAATGTGTCAAGATGTGCTATTTGCCCTTCGCTGCGGCGGAAGCAGGTTTAGCGGTGTCGCTTCGTGTCGCCCTGGTATTAGCGCTGTCTTTTGGTTGCTCTTTGTTCTTACCTGTTCCTCCACTGACATGACCTGCCACAGTCGGTGCGTCTTTTGTCGACTCCGCAGCGTTGACTGCGGTTGATGGCTTGTTACGCTGCTGTGCCTGACCACCTTTACCACCGCCAGGCGCACTGTTTGTGATCGCCGTCGCAGCTTTCGAACCCCTCCTACCTGCCGAACCCGCTCTCGTCATCGGTGGAGACTTGTTCGTTTCTCTATCCACTGCCGCAGCTGCCAGGATCGAAGTGGAATTGTTCCGACAAGCCACCTCCAAAGCACTCTCGGCCGCAGCAGCTCTCGCTTCAGCACTACTCAACGCTTTATCCATCGCATCAATCAGCTGATGGCATTCCTGCACTTCTTTCCGCAGCTCCTCTACTGGGCTCGATGGCAAAGCAACTTGAGGATCGAGGTTGGCGCCTGAGGAAAGCAGTCGACCAAGTTCTTCATTCTCGCGCTGAAGTTTGTCTAGACGCTGAAGAAGGCGCACGCCGAGAACTGGGTTTGCCGTTGCATCTTCTGCTGCGGCTGGATCGGTGTTGGAGGGTTCTTCTATCCGCCATGCTTGGTAAGCTTGCTTGGGCTGAAAGCCGACCGCTTCTGTGCGTAGACGTAGGAGGTCATCTCGCTGTTCGAACATGTCGATGAGCGAACGTAGGTTGGATAGGTACTCGTGCACCTCCTTGTCCGAGGTTGCTTCCTTCGTCGCCGCATTCGAGTTGTCTGCGTTGCTACCTGGCCCGGCTTCTGACTTGGAATGCAGCGCAGGCGGCGTAGCAGGTCGTTCAGGAACAGCGGGCAAAGGTGGGTATCGAAGCGAGATATCCGAGCGAGACTCGCCAGCAACCATGGTCGACTGAGCCGCATAAGTAGTTGTGGAAAGCGGCCTGAGCTGTGAGCGATAGGCCATCCCTGAGTTGGGACGGGATGCCGATGCGCTCGATGCTACCGAAGTCGGCTTTGTAGGCAACGAAGCAGCCGAAGCACCCAGACTGAGATGGGCAACATGCGACTCAAGACTAGGACTTGTGCCCTGCGTAGCAAAGACAAAGTCATTGAGGAGAGAGCGGCCAGTGCTAGGCCTGGGACTGTGACTGTTGGACAGCATACTCGGAGAGAGCTGACTGGGAGAAGCATTGCCCTGAGCTGCGTTTTCGACTGCGAGATAATCGCCTCGAGAGTATGCTACTGCGTTGAGCGAGGCAGCGTAGGGTTGTGGCTGAGGATAGTAGCTAGGTGCAGGCTGGTATTGGTTGTGCTGGAGATATGGGCTGGATGCAGCAGGTAGTAGGGTATTGTTGGCGTAAGCGCATGGATCCGCCGATGGGTATTGCTGCGCTTGTTGGTAGTATTGCTCTTGAGGCGGGGCGGCTTGCCATGGTGCACAGCCGTACTGGGTATAAGCTGCTTCTGGGGCGTATTGCTGTGGATAGTTGCCATAGTATCGCTGTTGCGGCTGATAGGGCTGCTGCCGACGCTTGGTGTTCGACATGCTGGCTGTTCTTGTGAGCGGCGCTTGTGATGGCCAGGAAGAAAGCTGAGGAGTGGGATGTCTAAGCGCTTATCGATGCGGACATGGCTGTGCGTTGCGGATGGCTTGAGGTTTCGTCGAGATGCAAGGATGGACGTAGCTACCGATCAAGAGCTCGACTTGCTGCGCTCTATTTGGATGTGTATGAGAGCAAAGATGAGAATGAGAGCAAAGATGAAGTCGACACAAGAAAAAGGTCCTCTTAGATATGCCTGGCCCGTGCACGCAAGAAAGACGTCTTTTTCATATTCTCTGAAAATCATCTCTGAAATTGTCGCACGAAATTGTGGCTCCAAAAAGGGCTCCAAAATTCAGCGAGAGACCAAGTTGAACACCTTGTCATCAGTACACCACATCCCTCCTCCTTGTCGCATCTACCAGCCATGATTCGCCGCTCGCCAACAAGTCTCTCTGTACAGGAGTCTGACGTCGAGACGCTCAAAGCATATCGACGAGCCAAGATGATGCAACACAATCCCATCCTCACTTCATCCTCCTTCTCTTCGATTCGACCGGATGACTCTGGCTCGATCCACGATCATCAGTACCACGCACGCCAAGAGTCAGAGCAAGACGAGCAGCAACGCCCCGGAACACAACTTGCTCTGTCACAGCAGGAGAATCACAACCCGAATCAAGCCACGAATGCTGGCAACAATACCTGAACATTGGAAACAACACCAGAACAGTGTCTGCGCTTCTATGCCTCAACTCAGCCCCTTACAAGCCGCGGTGCGAACTTCGTAGTGGAGTGGCCATGCCCCACGCTCACCAAGCTAGACCTCATCAAGCCTAACCTCACCGGTCAAGGCCTCACTTAAAACAACCATGGATATCATCTCCAGGTGCGGAATCAGACCTCAATAAGCGTCTAAAAACGGCAGCCACTTCGTACTGACATGGATGTGAAAGGACAACATGTCGAAAGAAACACTGGGTATGGGTATGATTAGAAGATGTCGCCGACCTCTACATTGTAGGCAACAGCAATCACGATATCCAAGCAATGCAGTTGCGGCAGGTGTCGAAAGGCAGGCAATAAGAGCGCAGTTAGCTTACTAGAATCAACGAGAGGGCAAATCTGACGCAACAGTTAGAACTTCGGAGACGTCTCCTACTTACCCTGAATGTAGCGCGCCCGAATCTTTTCGTCCAGAAGCTGGAATCATACAAGAGTTCACATGGAGAATCGACGAGGATGAGGTGTGCCGAGTGTCAGCGATGTGAGGCATAGAATGTCTCTTCCTCTTGCAATCAAGAATCGTCATCGTCACTTACCCGTTCTTCCCTACCCGCAGGCAACTCTGGTTCCATCAGGTCATCGTCATCGTCCACAACTGCCGCGCTATCATCTGTTAGCTTGGAAGCAGTCTGACGCTTCTTTGAGCTGTTGCTCTGGTAGAACGATGCTGCCAAGTCCGAATCGTCTTCTGCATCGGCGGTTGTGTTGACGCTTTGAGGTGTCTGTGCGCCTTCTCCTGCTGGTGTGGCATCTTCGTCCATTCCTTCCGCAACGCCACCAGCACGAACATCCTCTTCAATATCGACATCAATGTTTTGGGCAGAGCCGCTGGCTGCTGCTGGTGCCGATGAACCGCTTGCCGAGGCCATCCTGGACTGAGGGTGTGGTGGAAGAGCGTGATGCTTCGACAAGATTGCGAATACCGAGAGAGCTTGGTTGCTTGGCCGAAGAGTCTGTGGGCATGCAAAAGCTTGATTAGATCGGTAGGTATGCTTCAGGATGCACTGTTGTTGATTCAAGTTGTGGATGTTGCCCTCGATGAATGTTGATTGATGGCTTACGATGAGCAAGATAGTTAGTTAGCCTCGAGACCTGAAGCGCAGTTGCAGATGGTCCGTGCTGCAGCCCAATTTTAACCATTGTTACATCATCATCTACTCACATAGCAGAAGTGGCTCTTATCGGCCGAGTGAATATTTTACGATTCGAGAATTCGGAAGGCGGGAATTGCACTTTCTCTGGCAGTGGCGACGCGCTTTTTCTAGCTCCAATTGTGGCTCAGCAGCCGATTCTCATCACACCAAGAAAGCATCGACACCTCTTTCTTCTTGTCATCCACTCAACATCGTCTTCATCGACGACCAGTCTCCCAACCTCTTCCTCAGCAAAATTCAGCAGCGTGTCTGATTTGCTTCTAGCTCCACACCCAGCACAAGACCTGCAGCATCATATAGTCTCGACAGTCGTTCATTCTCATCCTCTACCTTCACTTGCACCGTTTTGACCTTCTACACTTTCACCACTCGGCTTTCTTCGACCTCAGTGTGCCTGTGTAGAAACTCACTGTTCGACGTGCGTACATACATCGTTGACCTTTTCCATTGGACACAGCATCACCGTCGACAACAACATCAACGACAGCAGCAGCAGCATCATTTCTAACCACAACCCTGCTGCTAGTGACACACACTTTTTCGCACCGTTTTCAGCTCCCATCTCTCCTATCAAAAAATAGTCATCAGCTAGCACGCAATCATCCGCTTGCCAACCATGTCGGGTTCGCCCGGATACAGGGGACCTCCCCCGTCAGGACCTTCCTCCATGAGGGGCCCACCTCCTGGCATGCCGCCCTCAGCCGTCGCTTCCGTCTCTTCATCGTACCGCGACCCTGCCGTACTTACGCCAGGGCAGCTCCAAGCCAAAGCACGCAAATGGCAGCAGACCCAGAGCCGTCGCTTCGGCGACCGCAGAGGCAAGACCGGCTTTGTAGACACAGGCAAGCAGGAGATGCCACCCGAAGTGCTTCGCAAAATTATCAAGGAGCATGGTGACATGACTAACCGCAAATATCGACAGGACAAGCGTGTTCATCTCGGTGCGCTCAAGTACCTCCCGCATGCAATGATGAAGGTTCTCGAAAACATCCCGATGCCTTGGGAGCAGATTCGCGAGGTGCCCGTCCTCTACCACATCACCGGTGCCATCACCTTCCTCAACGAGACACCCAAGGTCATCGAACCTGTCTTTCACGCTCAGTGGGCAACCATGTGGATTGCCATGCGAAGGGAGAAGCGTGATCGACGACACTTCAAGCGCATGCGCTTCCCACCCTTCGATGACGAAGAACCTGTTGTCGACTACTCGGACAACTTGCTCGATGTAGAGCCTTTGGAGGCAATTCAGCTTGAGCTTGACCAAGAGGAAGACGGTGCAGTCATCGACTGGTTCTACGATCACAAGCCACTCATCGACAACCGCAAGCACCTCAATGGCTCATCATATCGATTCTGGAACCTCGACTTGCCTCAAATGGCGACATTGCATCGACTTGGACGCACACTACTCAGCGATCGCAACACCTCTGGCGATCGCAACTCTTTCTACCTCTTCGACAAGAAGGCTTTCTTCACAGCAAAGGCGCTCAACATGGCCATCCCCGGTGGTCCCAAGTTCGAGCCTCTATTCAAAGATACCGATGGTTTCGATGACGACCTTACCGACTTTACCGACTTCCGAAAACTCATCATCCGCCAGCAAATTCGTACCGAATACCGTGTTGCTTTTCCACACCTCTACAACAGCAGGCCCCGTGCAGTTCACATCGGCACCTACCACGAGCCAAAGAATGTCTACATTCGCTCAGACGAGATTGACCAGGCTTTCTACTTTGACCCCGCCATCAACCCCATCTCCGGTCGCACATTAGCTAGCAGCAATGCCTTTCGATCAGAGTACGACGATGCCACACCGGTGCTCAGCCACGAGGATCAAGTATTTGGTCCCGATGTCGAGGGCGATGACGAGCTCCCAGATGAGATCGCATTCTCACTACCAGAAGAGATCGAACCGTTCCTTGAGGATGCCCCTCTTGAGAACGATTTGACCGCAGATGCGATCGCACTCTGGTGGGCGCCAAAACCATATTCGCTTCGCAGTGGACGAACACGTCGTGCTGTCGATGTTCCATTGATTCAGCCATGGTATCTCGAGCACTGCCCACCCAACCAGCCGGTCAAGGTCCGTGTCAGTTATCAGAAGTTGCTCAAGAACTACGTCTACAACAGTCTCCACACCACCAAACAAAAGGTGCACAAGCGCACCAACTTGCTCCGCGAGCTCAACAATACCAAGTTCTTCCAGAACACCTCGATCGACTGGCTCGAGGCAGGTCTGCAGGTCGCCAAGCAATCCTTCAACATGATGAACCTTCTCATCCACCGAAAAGGCGCCTCCTACCTCCACCTCGATTACAACATGAACCTCAAGCCCACCAAGACGCTCACCACCAAAGAGCGCAAGAAGAGTCGATTCGGTAACGCCTTCCACTTGGTGCGAGAGCTGAGTCGTGTCATGAAGCTCGTTGTGGACGCTCACGTTCAGTTCCGTCTCGGGTCCATCGATGCCTTCCAACTCGCGGATGGCTTGCAGTATCTCTTCAACCACGTTGCAACCCTGTCGGGTATCTATCGATACAAGTACCGGTCCATGCGTCAGATCCGCGCCTGTAAGGATCTCAAGCACGTCATCTACTACCGCTTCAATGCAGCAGGTGTCGGCAAGGGTCCTGGTGTTGGTTTCTGGGCGCCATCATGGCGTGTATGGATCTTCTTCTTGCGAGGCATCGTGCCCTTGCTCGAGAGATGGCTCGGAAACTTGCTGGCCCGTCAGTTCGAAGGACGAGCCGGTCGCACCGGTGCGCAGTCCATCACCAAGCAGCGTGTCGAATCGGCGATGGATCTCGAGCTGCGAGCGAGTGTCATGCACGACATCCTCGACGCCATGCCAGAAGGTATGCGTCAGAACAAGATCAAGACCATCATGAGCCATCTCCAAGAGGCTTGGCGAGCCTGTCGCAGCAATACTCCATGGAGCCCCAACCTTCCCGCTCCTATCGAGAACCTTATCTTACGATACGTCAAGCAAAAGTTCGACTGGTGGACGTCGGTGGCGCACCAACAGCGTGCACGAATCGCGCGCGGTGCCACCGTCGACAAGACGGCAGTTCGCAAGAACCAGGGTCGTTTGACTCGTCTCTTCTTGCGTGCCGAGCAGGAGCGTCAGGCCGACTATCTAAAGAGTGGTCCTTACATTACCTCTGAAGTTGGTGTTGCCGCCTTCACAGCCACTGTGCAGTGGCTCGAAGCTCGTCGATTCAGCCCAATCCCCTTCCCAAGTCTCAACAACAAGCACGATGTTAAGCATCTCGTCCTAGCGCTAGACTCGCTCAAGGAAGCTTACTCAGTCAAAGGGCGTCTTAACCAAAGTCAGCGTGAGGAGCTTGCCTTGATCGAGCAGGCCTTCGACAACCCACACGAGACACTTGCGCGAATCAAGCGATTGATGCTGACCCAGCGTGCTTTCAAAGAGGCTGGCTTCGAATTCTTCGACACGTTCAACAAGCTCACGCCCACCTACGACATTGAGCCCATTGAGAAGATCACCGACGCCTACCTCAGCCAATACCTCTCCTACGAAGCTGACAAACGTCAGCTCTTCCCTGCATGGATCAAGCCCAGCGACTCGGAGCCAGCGCCGCTGCTCGTGTACAAGTGGTGCAACGGTATCAACAATGCACACGAGATCTGGGACACATCCGAGGGCCAGTGTAACGTGCTCATGGAGACGACGCTCAGCAAGGTCTTTGAGAAGATCGACTTGACGCTGCTCAATCGACTTTTGCGACTCATCATGGATCATAACTTGGCCGACTACATCACTGCCAAAAACAACATTTCGATCGTCTTCAAGGATATGTCGCACGTCAACTCGTACGGCCTCATCCGGGGCCTGCAGTTCAGCGCGTTTGTCTTCCAGTACTATGGCTTGGTGCTCGACTTGCTCATTCTCGGCTTGCAGCGTGCTAACGAGATGGCAGGACCGCCCAACATGCCCAACGGTCTGTTCCAGTTCCAGAACACTGCCACCGAGACTCGCCACCCTGTTCGCCTGTACACTCGTTACATCGACCGCATCCACATCCTCTACCGCTTCACTGCCGAAGAGGCTCGTGATTTGGTGCAGCGCTATCTCACTGCCAACCCGGATCCGAACAACAGCAACGTCATTGGCTACAACAATCGCAAGTGCTGGCCTCGTGATGCTCGAATGCGACTCGTCAAGCACGATGTTAACCTCGGTCGTGCGGTCTTCTGGACTGTTAAGAATAGCTTGCCGCGCTCCTTGACGACGATCGAATGGGAAGACACGTTCTGCTCGGTCTACAGCAAGGACAACCCGAATCTTCTATTCTCCATGCTTGGCTTCGAAGTGCGTATCTTGCCCAAGATTCGACAGGAGGATGTCGACGTGGCACGCGATGGTGTCTGGCCGCTCATCCAGGCGAGCTCAGGTGAGCGCACATCGACAGCATTCCTGCGCGTCTCAGAAGAGGGTATTGCCAATTTCAGCAACCGTGTTCGTGCTTTGCTCATGTCGGCTGGTGCAGCACCGTTCAGTAAGATTGCCAATAAGTGGAACACCTGTTTGATTGCCTTGATGACTTACTACCGCGAAGCTGTAGTCAACACCGAGGACATGCTTGATCTGCTGGTGCGCAGCGAGAACAAAGTCATCAACCGCATCAAGTCAGGTGTAAACAGTAAGATGCCTTCTCGTTGGCCCATTCACATTCTCGCTTCGCCCAAGGAGCTTGGTGGCCTCGGCATGCTTTCTATGGGACACGTGCTTATTCCAGCATCGGATCTCAAGTACTCGAGGCAGACGACGACAGGAATTACACACTTCCGTGCAGGTCTGTCGAACCAAGAGGACCAGCTTTTGCCAGCGCTCTACCGATACATCACGCCGTGGGCCTCCGAATTCGAGGACTCGGCGCGAGTCTGGCAAGAGTATGCACAGAAGCGTAAGGAAGCCAACGAGCAGAACAGGCGTTTGACGCTCGAGGATCTCGAAGACTCTTTCCACCGCGGTCTGCCCCGTATCGCAACGCTCTTCCAGAAGGATCGCACCATCTTGTCCTACGACAAGCTCTGGCGTGTACGACAGGAGTTTAAGAAATATCAGATCGCCAAAGCACAGCCCTTCGCATGGACCAACCAGCGTCACGACGGTAAGCTGCACAACCTCAATCAGCTTCGTACCGACACCATCGCAGCTCTTGGCGGTGTCGAGACAATTCTTGAACACTCGCTTTTCGCGGCTACAGGTCACCCGACATGGGAAGGTCTGTTCTGGGAGAAATCGTCTTCGTTCGAGGAGAGCATGCAGCAGAAGCGTCTAACCAACGCGCAGCGATCCGGTCTTTCGCAGATTCCTAACCGTCGATTCACCTTGTGGTGGTCGCCGACGTTGAACCGTAGTAGTGTTTACATCGGCTTCCAGGTTCAGCTCGATTTGTGCGGTGTCTTGATGTCGGGTAAGATGCCTTCGCTCAAGATCTCGTACATCCAACTGTTCCGTGCTCATTTGTGGCAGAAGATCCACGAGTCGGTGGTGATGGACTTGTGTCAGGTGTTCGACCAGGAGCTCGAGGCACTATCGATCGAGACGGTGCAGAAGGAGACTATTCACCCGCGAAAGTCGTACAGGTTGACAGCGTCGAGTTCCGATATCCTGCTTTTCGCCAGCTACAAGTGGCCGATGTCCAGGCCATCTTTGTTGACCGACTCGCGGGACGTCATGGATGGTTCGAGTGGCAACAAATGGTGGGTCGACGTGCAGCTACGATGGGGCGACTACGACTCGCACGATATCGAACGGTACTGTCGAGCCAAGTTTCTCGACTACACTAGCGACAACACTTCGATCTATCCGTCAGCTACCGGTGCGCTGGTGGGTATCGACCTGGCGTACAACATTCACTCTGCGTACGGTATCTGGTTCCCGGGTAGCAAGCCGCTCATTCAGCAGGCAATGGCAAAGATCATGAAGGCCAATCCTGCGCTCTACGTCTTGCGTGAGCGTGTACGTAAGAGTTTGCAGCTGTACAGTTCTGAGCCAACGGAGCCGTATCTCAACTCGAACAACTATGCGGAGCTGTTCAGCAATCAGATCATCTGGTTTGTTGACGATACCAATGTCTACCGAGTTACGATCCACCGTACGTTCGAGGGTAACTTGGTGACTAAGCCCATCAACGGTGCTATTATCATTCTCAACCCAAGAACTGGGCAGCTTTTCCTCAAGATTATTCACACGTCGGTTTGGGCTGGACAGAAGCGTCTGGGTCAGTTGGCAAAGTGGAAAACGGCGGAGGAGACCATCGCCTTGGTGCGCAGTTTGCCGGTTGAAGAGCAGCCCAAGCGAATCATCGTTTCGAGGAAAGGTATGTTGGATCCTTTGGAGACGCACTCGCTCGACTTCCCCAACTTGTCAATTGTTGGTTCAGAGTTGCAGTTGCCTTTCCAGTCTTTCCTCAAGCTCGAGGCGATCGGCGACTTGGTTTTGAAAGCGACTCAGCCGCAAATGGTGCTCTACTCGTCGTACGATAATTGGATGTCGAACGTTAGCAGCTTCACTGCGTTCTCTCGGCTCATTCTGCTGTTGCGATCGCTGCACGTCAACCAGGAGAAGGCAAAGATCATCTTGCGTCCTCATCCGGGTGTCATTACTGAGCCACACCATCTCTGGCCAACGCTGACGGATGAAGAGTGGATCAAGGTCGAGATTCAACTGCGTGATTTGATCTTGGCTGATTTCGGTAAAAGGAACAACGTTAATGTTAACTCGTTGACTTCGTCCGAGATCCGGGATATTATCTTGGGTATGACGATTCAGGCTCCATCGGTGCAGCGTCAGCAGATGGCGGAGTTGGAGAAGACGGCTGAAGCAGCACAGCAAGTGACCGCGACACAGACACGGACGGTCAACGTGCACGGTGAAGAGATTCAGACGGTCACGACGACGCAGTACGAGAACAAGGTGTTTAGTTCCAAATCCGATTGGAGGGTACGGGCGCTTTCGGCGACGAATCTTCCGTTGCGTTGCCAGCATCTCTATGTCTCGAATGACGATATCAAGGATGATGTTGGTTCGCTTACGTATGTTATGCCGAAGAACATCTTGAAGACGTTCATTGTGAATGCGGATTTGCGAACGCAGGTTGCTGGGTATATGTATGGTGTTTCGCCACCAGACGCACCTAGTATCAAAGAGATCAAGGTGATTGTTTGGGTTCCTCAACGTGGTTCAAACCATCGTGTTGAACTTCCTGACGATCTGCCCCAACACGACTTCATCTTGAAGGACCTCGAACCACTCGGTTGGATCAAAACCTCATCCATCGACCTTGCCCACCTTCCCCCGCAAGACGTCGCTCAACACGCACGTACAATGGCAGCTCACACCTCTTGGGGAGCCTCCACGATCTGCATCACCTGTGCTTTTACTCCTGGCTCTGTCTCTCTCTCAGCCTACAACTTGACCGTGGCTGGGTTTGAATGGGGTAGAAAGGCAACCGATACAGAGATCGCTGCTGGTGGAGGACGCAATTTCAACGCGGGGACGATGATGGACCGGGTTCAGTTGTTGTTGAGTGATAGGATTTTGGGTACTACCTTGACGCCGAGTGAAGGAGCATGGAATTATGGGTTGAGTCTGTCAGCGCAGTGGACGAGCAGTATCAAGTATCGAGTGGTGTTGGATAGACCAGCTGGATTTTGGGATCAAGTTCATAGGCCGCAGAACTTTTTGACTTTCACGAATGCAGTTGAGGAGGCAACGACTGATGCTGGGGAGGTGGCTGATATTCAGGATGCCTTTGCCTAGATCTTCCTACTTCTTTATTGCATCTTATCGTCTCGAGGATTTGTTTCTGTTTGAACTTGTGCATTTGTACCTTTCTCATTTCTTGTCCCATGCTTGTTTGTGATTGAGGGTTGTGCAGGTTGATCCTAGTGGATGGTGATCTCACGATGTGGATGGCGCCTCTTGTGTTTTTGAGTCTCAAAAAGAGGCATGAGGAATCTCTGAGCAATGCGACAGTCATACTATCTTCACTAACAACTTTCAGACATGGTAAAAGTCAACGAGTTGCAAAGCAAGACTGCATGCATTGCTGACAAGAACCTAGCGCCCAAGTTGGAGAGTAATGCAAGTTGTGGCGGATAATGGCAACTAATCCATCTCATCATCAACCAACTCATCGGCTGTAGCCGCAGGCGCAGGTGCCGAGCTTCCTACCGCTGGCGCGCTTGTTGGTGCAGACAAAGGCTTAGGTGGAGCACCAGCGCCCTTAATCTGTCCCGTTGTCGCCTTACTCTCCGCAGCACCCGCCCCTGCACCCGCATCACCCGCTCCGCCTGAACCACCAAACAAACTAGCCATCATATCCGACAACATATTCCCCTGATTCCTCTGCTGCTGCAGCCCAAACCACTCCGCTCCGATACTTGGAATTGCTGCTCTCACACCATCTTCCTGGCTCAAAGCGGGTGCTTCTCTTTCGTATCGGCGGACTAGGTTGATCCATGCATTGCGGAGCCAGTCTGGTGTAGGCGCTGCAGGGTTGGAGGATTTGAGTTTGAAAGATTCGGAGACCAGGGCTACTGCCATTTGGGAGAAGTTCAGGTCTGCATTTGCTGTGAGGTATAGCTGCAAACCGCTGCTGCTAGTGGTGGAAGCTGGGGGTCCGGGTGGGACGAAGGGACGAGGGTTGGGAGTGACTGGTAGTAGAAGGGATTTCTGGGACTTGGTGACGATGGAGAGATATGCGTCTTGGAACGCAATTGCTTGTTTAGCCGCACGGTTTGCAACAAGAGGGATGGTGGCACGAAGAGCAAATCGACCTGCTTCGATGCGTTGGATTGCATCAGCTCCTCGCGTTTCCCCCGGTTGTTCTGCTGCTTGGGAGGCGAACTTTGCAAGCCAGTCTGCTTGCGCCTGAGCATAAGCCTTGGGTGCACTTTCCACAGCGTAGGTCTTTTCTGTCTCGACACAGCTCGCCAAGAAGTGCTGCTCTGCACGTTCAAATTCTCCATCTTTAGCGTACATGTTTGCAACGAACAAACGCAGCAAAGGATCACCAGTGGGTGCTTCGCTTGCTTTAACGCTCCATTTCACAGCTGCATCGACGACCTTTTTGCGCCAAAAATCAGGTGCGGCTGCTGTAAGGATGTCGGTAATCCGATCACGACTCTCCGAATCTACGGCCTGGTTCTTAATCCCGTAAACATCGATCATGTAGATGGCAAGATCGCAACCAGATCCTTGTTCTTTTTGGGCGAGAAGGTCGAGTGCACCTTGGTGAAGGGTGGAGATGGCTTCATCGTACTGTTTCTTTTTGACTTGACGGACGGTTTTGGTGCGTAGCTTTTGGTGAAGCTCGTAGCCGGAACTCATTGTTGCGTTCGAGATAGGGATGATGAGGGAAGAGGAAGGGAAAGGAAAAGGGTGGGATAGGTGGAGAAGGAGGGGAAGAGAGAGGAGACGTGTCAAATGGACTTCGCTTCCACGCCTGCACTTTTTGTCAAGCGCACGGACGGCAATCCACGCTCAGACTGATGGAGTTTTAGCCCCGATAACTGGGGATCGGGTAGGGTCTGAGTACGATGTCACTGCTAGTTTGTAGACAGAAACAAATATACTCAATTGACTAAGAAGAGAACATGGCTGCCTAACATATATACAAAGTGCTGCTACATCCCATATGTGGCAGTATCACCCTCAATGACAGGCTACAACAACGAGCGGGACCCAATAGCATCCGATCTCCGATTAGCTTGGATCTATCCGATCCCCGATTAGATCTGCTGGATCGTCATCCTCAGCACAAACTGCTGAACGCATGGCCAAAATTGGTTCAGGTTCTGTTGTCTTCCAGAATCGGAGCAATTTTGTTCCAGGTGTGAGATCGAAAGAATTAATTTGCCTTTTGGTAAAAAAAAAACCTTGCTTGACGGTTGCAAGTGTTGAGGAAAGCACAATCAGGGGCAGTCAAGCAAGCGGCGAAATCGTTAGCATTTTGAGAGAACTAAGTACACAGCAATATCATGAGTATATATATGCCTCTACTGTCAGTTGATGTGTGTGTACAGTACATGTGTAAACTGTCCCAAGATTTTACATGTCACCATACATCACTCTAATGCTCAATAGCTATAAGTTGTATTGCCACACTGTCTGATATCATCTGAAAGTGCTGCTTCTTCTCTCCAAGACTGTGGAATTGATATTGACATTGACTAAAAAAATTGTGCTATGAAGAAGAGCTGAATTTTATTTTATTGTGGGACAGTTTTTGGAGCATGCTCCCAAATAGCAACACCACTCCATTCCTGACCTTGTGGGCTTTTGACTACAATGAAACTTGTAATGTAACTTGGTGGGCACCTTCATACACATTGAAAGTAGTGACATGGAAAGTTTCAGCTCAATCAGATGACTGTGAGTGATCCAGCAGCACTTCCAGTCTGACACCATCATATCTATACCATCATGATGAAACCCACTCCTGAGAAGCACCGATTGGCACTCTTTCACCTCCAAAATGGGGAATCTATCTGTTCAGTTGCAGAACAACTTGGTATGAGCAAGTCTACTGTGAATTGCATCAGCAAAAGCACCTCTGCTGATGTTCCAAAGTCAAAGGGGGGCTGGCCAAGAAAACTCCAGCCTCATCATGTTTGCTTCCTGGACCACTATTATGAGCTCAATTCAACCTCCACAGTTGGGAAAGCATGTCATGCACTGCAGGAGACATTTCACATCAAAGCATGCCCAATGACAGTAAGAAAAGCACTTCATTACTGTCATTACAAAGCATGAAGGTTAGTGAATAAACTGAAGCTACTCAAGAGGCATTACAAAGTGCATCTCAAATTTGCAAATGAGCACAAGGACATGACTGTTGAGGATTGGAAGAATGTGGTATGGTCCAACAAGACAAAGATCAACTTCTTTGGACCAGATGGGAAGCAGTTCTGTTGGATTAAGAATGCCAGCTTCAACAGCAAGCTTGTCAGGCCAACAGTCAAGTTTGGCAGTGGCTCCATCATGATCTGGGGCTGTATGATGTGGGAAGGGGTGGGAGGTATATGCTTGGTGCTGGGATCAATGAATTCAGACCAATACATTGATATCCTGAATGACAAGCTTTTGAAAACAATCTCAGATTTGCAGCTTCAGCATGCATACACTGATGTCACATTTCAGCAAGACAATGACCTGAAACACATGTCGAAGAAGACAAAAATGTGGTTGGAAGGCAATAACATTAAGGTTATGCAATGGCCAGTGCAGTCACTGGACTTGAACCCAATTGAACACCTCTGGCACCATCTCAAAATGTGACTTTCACAGTATAGTACAATTGCAAAGTCCAGGGATGAACTGCTCAAGAGATGTGAAGCTGAATGGAAAGCAATCACTCCAGAGACATGTAGGATACTAATAGAGAGCATGCCAGACTGCATCAAGGCAGTTCTGAAGGCCAAAGGAGGGAATACAAAGTACTAAGGTGTTCTTGAGGAGTGCTCCATAAACTGTCCCACAATAAAAAAAAATCAGCTCTTCTTCATAGCACAATTTTTTTTAGTCAATGTCAATATCAATTCCACAGTCTTGGAGAGAAGAAGCAGCACTTTCAGATGATATCAGACAGTGTGGCAATACAACTTATAGCTATTGAGCATTAGAGTGATGTATGGTGACATGTAGAATCTTGGGACAGTTTACACATGTACTGTATGTAGATGAGGTGACACTATTGAGGGCATGCCGTTGTCGGATGAGATAGGGGTGTAGGTGGGTGATGTTGAGCATTGGTGGGAGTTGACGGGTGGCGACGCTGAGTGAGGTTTGTGGTCGTGTTAGAGCATGAATACACGGTCATGTGATTTCACTGCAAAATGTCGCTTTGGATCGCTCGGGCGGGGGAAGAGGCAGCCTACAGCAAGGTTCTAGAAACGGCATTGGTACCTTGCCGCTATTGTTGTCCACAAAGACGGCTTCAATGAGGCGGCCGTTTCGGAAAGTCCACGGGATCATCGATCAACGGCCTGGAGGCTGACAGATAATGTTTCTTTCCGAGGAGTGCTGGCGAAAGCAAGGGGAGCTTGTTGAGGGACGGCAAGATGCATCGGTGGCTCAGTCGTACTTTATAGCACGGAAAGCTTGCGGCATAGTCGGACATTGCGTGCCAGTAGAGCGGAGCGGCTTGGTGCGCAGAATCTTTCTTCCGCGAGAAGGAAACATCTGCTTCTGTCTTGCTTTTGCGCTCACTATGGCTCAGCTTCATAAGAGGCCTCAGGAACGCCATCAAAAGCTTGACACTACAGAGTGCGTGCGGGAATTACAGGTCAGTGAGGAGTCAATTTGCGGCAGCGCGGCGTATCGACGGACCGGCGTTCCCTGGCTGAGTTTAACTCAAGTATTGTGTGATGAGAGCTTTGACGAACACTAGGAATGTGTTTTCAGACTTGGACTGAGAGGCAAAGAATCAGGTGACATGGAAGCTACGTTGTACAGGTGCCGGAACGCAAGTTTGAAGAAGGGCAAGAACTCGTGCGG
Organism: Ustilago hordei; assembly: GCF_900519145.1. Classification (NCBI taxonomy): domain Eukaryota; kingdom Fungi; phylum Basidiomycota; class Ustilaginomycetes; order Ustilaginales; family Ustilaginaceae; genus Ustilago; species Ustilago hordei. The sequence goes on from NW_024545261.1 coordinate 1,828,235, forward strand.
GTAGGAAGACCAGCTTTACTACCCGAGCAGGAAACGTTTGTGTGTTGAGTGACAAGGCTGTAGCATAGGCGAATGGCAACAAGAGGAATTAGTGACGGATCAACATATTCGACAAACTAGAGCAAAAAGCAACGTACCATTTGCGACGGTGAAGCCATCACATGGCATCGAACCAAAAATGTTACATGCGACGATAAAACTCCTCGGTCGAAGTCAAAGCGGCACGCAATATCACCATCTCTCGGCAAACCTTGGACAATCTCTGACAAGCCAAAAGCAGATCAACAAAAACCTGTTGCTGATCGATCGAGTTAGCATCGGACACGGGAGGAAAGGCATCGTCAGCGAACTCCTTGAAAGAAGGGTCCACGGAATATTCGTCGTCTTCGTCAAGAAGGATTTCAAAAGGGCAGTCGTCGAAGAGGGTGTTGCCTATAAGGCAGAGACTGAAAGCGTCTCGGAAGATCTGATATCGTTCGGCGTCGGTGGCGTCCGAGTAGTCGCTAAGCGCGATATCGTTGACGATGTCATCAACGAAGCCTTTGGGGAGGATGGTGGTGAGGCCAGACTCGGAGGTGAAGGTGCTTTGGATGAAGCGGCCGTCTTCAAAGGCGTGCGTGACAGAGAGGGAGGACATCTTGATCGAACGAAAGGCTCTTGCTAAGGTCGAGAATCGATGTGAGAGCTTAGGCAAAGCAGCACTGTGTCGGTTGGGTGATGCCTTTGGCGCTTTGATCGCCAGAGACATCCACCTTATATGGAAACGAGACACAACAGACCCATGGTCAAGATGGTTGCACAAAGAGATTGTCCGCGCTGCTTCCGCTTAGCAGCCAACCCCGCTGTTGCGCAACACTTTATCGACATCATGCTTAACCCCGCAGTGCGCACAACAGCGACCGGCTATTGGGCCAATCCGGAAGCGAGAGGTCCACAGAAGCTTTTCGGTCGCGCTGCGCCGTTACTTGACAGCGAGGCACGAAGCTCGTCTTACAAATGGAGATCACTGCATCGACAGGCGGCGGATTGTGATCTTAGACAGCACCAAATCGAACGACGCGCAGACAGCACACAATTTTTTGAGTTCGGTGTTGGCGAATCAACTTTTTATTGTAAACTTCGATGATGCCCTTGACCCACAATTCTGCAATGCATGCGTCCGGAAGTGCAAAGCCAACCGACTTGATATGAAATTGCGGAACGTGGAGAAAAGGGGCCAAAAAAAAAAAAAAAAAAAAAAAAAAAAAAAAGGAAGGCCAAAAGATTGGCGTGGACCTTGTCAAAGACTGAACGGCTGCTTAGTCGTGGAGGCACAATCGTGGCGAAGAAAGATGGGATATATATAATAGACCATAGGTAAGGAGCTCCTACTCGCCTGCTTTCAATGCCAACGATGGCTCTGACTTGGAGCTTACTGGGACGATCGTCGAAACGGTTGATCTCGAATTCGACCTTAGCGAGCGTGGATCGATCATTGGTCTGGGCGCACACCTTTTATAGGCCCTCGTCGTAGCTGTAAATGGTTTTGCTAAGGCGGAACGAACGTCAGTCCTGACGAAAGCAGCCTGAGGAGTGTGTGCGTGGTTCTGGCACGGCCCGTCGAGTTTGGGAGGAAGGTCGTCGGCCGTGAGGAGGATCTGTCGGATGAATGGCATGAAAGCTGTATCGGCCCCCTTGGGAAGATCGAGAGATTGCACCAAGCTCAATTTTCCCTTCCGAAATTCGGCCATCTTGCCAACTGCCCGCTCCATGGATTCTTTTGGGATCGATTGCTCGATGTCGCGGCCGAAGTCTTGCAAGAGTTTTTCAAAGCCATGCATCGACATGGATGCAGGTGGAGCACTCATCTCGAGTAAGTACAGTACTTTTACGCGATGAGAGTGTAGGAGGGCTGTGCCTGTATCGACTCGTATCAGGCCAGTCGTCGGGATGGCCGATGTTCGTATTAGGCCAGACGCTTCGGTCCATCCGATGATCCTATCAGACCGAAGACCTGCGGGTGTCCGATGACCATACCAGGGAAAAATAAGGGCCGAGGGGAGATAAGGGCCTGAGGTCTATTGCTGCAAGCCCTCTCACACTGCCTCGTCATGTCTGATACTCATCTTTCGCCTCAACATGTTGCTGAATCATTCATAGGGGAAGACGTATAAAAGCACCAGATTCAGTGAGTTCCTTCTCTGTTAGCATCCAACTGTCTGTACATACAGTTTATCGTCGACATACGTAATAAACCGCGTCCTGCCATTCAAGTCTGCCACTCGTTTCAACAGAGAGTCGGGGAGCTGGAATGCTGGTAGCGTAAGGTCAAGGAGATACGATGACAGGAGAGGAAGGCGGAAAGAGAGGCGTTGACCAGAATAGAAGACAGTGATAGGGGGGGGGGGGGGTTTCGCCGAAGGGCCTAGCTTATGTAGCTAAGCATCCGATGTCGCCCCCAAGGCATTGATGAGAAGTGCGAATACGAAAGATGCCATGTGACAATAGTGCGGCGAGAGAAGAGCAGTCATCGGTGCGCGGCTCAGCTGTTTCTCGACAGTGAGGGGGTTTCGCCAAGCATGTTGGCAAGTTTGGATCCACACAAGCTTTATACACAGACTCATTGATCAATGCTTTGACACACGCCACGATCGTGATTACAGAAAACAGATTTCATTTGTACAATCACACCCCTTCTCTGTGCAAAGTCAAGCGGCCTAGATGATGCCTTCGGCCCTGAGCATCTGCACATACTGAAAGGCGATCCTTCTTCCTCTTTCGATGCCAGTCCATCCGTCGGCTTCTGCGGCACTTTCGCTTCCTTGATCCGGTCTCAGACCTTGGAAGATGAGCTGGACAGTGTCCTCCTTCTTTGTCTGCACTGACTCGGGAGCTGTTGCCGGAGTGCCGGAGAGCGGGTTTGCCGAATTGGGCGCAGCAGAATTAGGACTAGCGTTTGACCAGATAGGCGCTCCCAATGGACAGTCATCGTCATCATCGTCGTCGTCTTCGTCCGCTTGCTGCACTGTCACCGCTGTGCCCAGCAACCCGCCTGGCAACCCGCCTGCTGATGCGCCTGCAGTTGAATTGGGGGTTGCTTGCTCTGCTTCAGAAGCCGAGGAAGATAGGTCGTCTTCATTTTCATCTTGCCAGTCTCGGTTGGTGTGCGCCTCTGCGTCGTCGTCGGATCCGAAAGCGTGCCAGGCATAGGCGTCTTGAGTTGGGTTATGCTTCTTTGCTGCTGCGCTCGAGACCTGATCTCGGTTCTGCGTCGCATTCTTTCGTTGCCTGCGTTGCTGACGAGCTGCTTGTCGCAATTGGTAAGATCGCTTTGCAATGCGTTGCCGCCAGCCTTCGCCGGAGCGCGGAACCACTTCTTCCCACAGCTGATCTGACACGACTGGAATGTTGAAGTGGCGGTTAGGAGGTGCAGCTCCCGCTCCAGCCCCTCCGCCAATCGTGTAGCTGAAGCCTGATCCCCTACCAGCCGGTCCTGCGACTGCACCATCCCCATTCATACCGGTAGCAGATCCGAGTGTTGCATTCATAGCTCTTGGTGTCCCTGTTGCGCTCGCTGCTTGCGACAGTCCTCCGGAAACTCGCAACCCATTCTGGTTGAGCATTCCGGGAACAGATGTGGGTGCAGGTGGTGGCATAGGCACAAGCCCGGGCGGGAATAGCGAGTGCAAAAAGTCATGCATGAACTTTGATGTCGGCAGCAATGTGGAGACTGGCAAGAACTCGGCTTCGACGATGGCGCCTGCACTTCGACCGCCTCCTCCCATAACACTGCCAACTCGCACTCTCCAGTCTACTCCGCCTGAACCATTCGCAGCAGATCTACCTGTACCGTTGCTTGGGGACACTGTGGTCGTGTCGTCGATAGAAGATACAGAAGCAAGAGCAGGCGAGATACCTGGAAGCGCATTCAGGTTCTGACTGTTGATTTCAAGGACTAAGCCTTCGATCGAGACTGCGGCACCTCGCGGGACCCATGCGCCTGGGCCAGCTGTGCCAGCAGGAGCACCATGTGGTGGCGGAAGGTTGAGGCCGGTCAACATGGCGGACATTGATGAAGTGACGGCAGATACAGTATAGCGTGTATGAGAAGGGAGTCGAAGTTTAGGTTTTGGTCCTGCTGTCTCGATGATGTCTTCTGCTGCTTGTTGTAGCTGCTCTGTTTCAGTAGCTTGCTCTGCGGACGCGGATGGATTAGGCCCCGCCTGCACTTCTCCTGTCGATGTTGATGTCGTCGCAGATGTCGTCGCAGATTTCGTCTCTGCTGTCTTCTCTGTGGTGGCTGTATCTACATCCATCGGCACTGCATCCTCTCCTATGGCTTCTGCGCTCTGGGTCGGAACAGCTGCAGGCTTGTTGTCTGAGCCGTCAGTATTGTCCTGTGCTCCTGTCGTTGTGTCCTTCGATTCATCGTGTTGCTGCTCAGCCTCTTTCACGGCTTCTGGCCAAGTCTTGTGCTGCTGCTTGCGACGAGCCTCAATCTCACGCCGTTTCAAATTCTTCCATTTCTTGGTCGACACCTCCCAATCACGCCAAGCTTTCGCTCGCGAAGGTCTGCCAGTGTCCTCTACAATCACAAACACCACGCCAGGATGATCTGATAGCCAGACCTGCCACATCGTCCTCGGCTTGGTGAGTGGCGGTGCACCTGATGCGGATGAGCTTGATCCTCCTGTTGCCGAAGAAGTACCGCCAATGTTACTGATTTGATTCGAGCCGGAAGAGGAAGAAGCGTAGGCATTGTTGCTTCCGGAGAGGTCATCAGTGTCGAATGAATCTCGAGCGAAAGAAGAGTCATACTGGTCAGAAGACGGCCATGCATTGGTCGGAACAGGTACAGCACGAAATGAGCGGATGGTGATGCTCCATCGCGCGATTACTTTTGCGTTCGAGGTGTGCTGTAGATGGCTGAAGAGCGGTGGGATGGACTGCGCGCCCAGTGATGGCAGCCTTGCTGTACTGGACGCACCCATCTCTAGCGTGACCTTCAGGTGAGGGTCGTAAGCGGACCTGTGATAGAATGAGCGAGAGTTGAGGGAAAGGGTGCCACGAAGAAGAAACGAAATGGCTGTGCGAAAGTGGCAAGGCGAGCTGGGATGTCTTCCGTGTTCCGGATTTACTGGGAGGAGGCGAAGAGCATCTTGAAGGGAAGGTCGAGGTTGCTTGCAATCTCCCTCCCCGTGACATCTCTCTCCGTTCTGGTCGTGTGTAGTACCTCATCTCAACATGTCTGCGCTCGTCACATCGTCCAACAAAGAGTTGGTCATCCGCAAGGGTGGCAAGGAGGACTGTGCCGCCATCCTTGACTTCGTACGTACCACGATCCCGCTGGCAGTGGGACATGGAGCACTTGGTAGACTGACCATGAACTTTTCAATACCTCAACAGATCCAACAATTAGCTGACTACGAGAAGGAGCCCGACGCTGTGAAGGCTACTGTTGAGACGGTAAGCAGACCCGAGCCTTGTTTATTCGACAGCCAACCGTGCAAGGCTGACAATGATCATCTTCAACACGGCCATCAATGATCATCTTCAACACGGCCATCAATGATCATCTTCAACACGGCCATCAATTGCATCACGACACAGCTTGAGGAGAATGTCTTCAACAAGGGCTACGCAGAGGTGTTGATTGCCGAACAGCACAAGGACTGCTCTGTTGTCTCTGTGGGAATGGTGCTTGTAAGTAGAGCTTGACCTTGTTCTGATCTCGGACAACTCATGAGAGCTTCGGCTGAATCTTGTTATCTTACATGTCTGTGCAGTACTTCTACTCATTCTCGACCTGGACCTCCAAGCGCTCACTTTACCTCGAAGACCTCTTCGTGATCCCGAGACTGCGCAACAAGGGTGTGGGCAAGCTGCTCTTCAAGGCTCTCGGACAGATTGCGCAGCAGAAGGACTGCGCTAGGATCGACTGGTCCGTGCTCAAGTGGAATGCGTGAGTACATCAAAGATGTCAAGTGGTGAATTTGACGGACAAAGACTGAAGATGTCTCTACTTGTACCTCTTTCAGCCCGACAATCGCATTCTACGAGAAAGTGCTTGGAGCAAAGCCCATGGATGAATGGAAGGGAATGCGTCTGGAACAGCAAGGCATTGCCAACCTGTCAAAACTCATCTAGAAGCGTGTCGATAGACTTTACCACTCCTCCGAGTCTTTGACTCACATGGAATCGATGCGTGCACCAAAGACAACTAATGTTCAGATTGCGGGCAGCAAGTGGATTGAGACATTATGGCTGATTGCCAATCGACTTGGGAACTGGCTGTGTCAATGTCCTCGAGCGAGACCTGATCAGTGAGATCTGACCAGCGAGATCTGACCAGCGAAAAAGTGCCTTCTCCAAAGCTTGCTGTTCATCCGTTGTGAGGCAAGATGGGAAAGCCATGCCTGTGCGGTTGTGCGCTGCGCTTCTGCGTTCTGGCTGTCATACTGCGAACGCCAAGGTCTCGGCTGATCCGAAAGCAAAGTTGCAAAGACATCTTGGCGCTTAAGCCTAAGTAGTGTGTGAGTGATTCGGGCTCAGCGCTGGAGGCATGAATCGCCTTGGCTGCTGTTCGGCAAGCCCGATTTTTCCTCTCTTCTCTCGCTTCCAGCCAAAAGGCAGAGCCAAATTTGCTAGTTGTGTTGCGTTGTGTTGCGTTGGATCTGCTCAGCGAATTGGACTCGCAACTGCCGATGATGATCAAGCTGCATCGGAACAGCCGCCCTTGCTCAGTCTCTTCTCCAGTCTCTTCTCCAGTCTCTTCTCTGCTCTGGTCTCTTCTCTGGTCTTTTCTCTGGTCAGGTGCTCTGTTGATGCCTGCAATCGTCGAAGCTGACGAATCTTTCGGAACTCCTCCGATCAGTGTCAAAGCAGACGACAGAATGGCAGAGCCGAAAGCATCGTTGGTCGAGGTGCTCAGCCTAGCATCCGCTTCGGATCCTTGGTTGCTGTCGAGAGCCAACGCGCAACTGGAAGAGTGGGAAAGCGATCCTAACTTCTGGCCCCTCTTGCTTCAGATCGCATTCGACACCGGCCTCCAACTGCCTTGCTCTTCCTCTTCATCAACCTCAACACACCACCATCCAGACTCGATCCGCATTTTGGCCATCATTCGTTTCAAGAATGGCATCGACAAGTTTTGGAGGAGCCGTGTCATGGCTCGAGTCACCGTAACCATCCCCCTGGAGACAAAGCGTGCGATGCGCAACTCTCTTTTTCAATGCCTTCGAGAGCCCAATCGTACCATCGCCTTGCAGGCATCAGTCGCCATCTCGCGCATCGCACGCCTCGACTATCCTCGCGACTGGCCAGATCTGTTCACCACGTTGCAGCAAGCCATGTTGGAAGCACATGGTGCCCTTGCATCCCTCGCTCCAGCACCTCAACTTGATCAGTCAGAAGATCCTTCCAGCGCTCACCTCCGTCAACTCAACACTACCGTGCTGATGCGTGCAGCACATGTCTGCTCAAAGACGCTCAAAGAGCTCGAGTCAGTCCGTGTCCTTGCAGGCAAGATGCGCATGTCCGAGCTCTCGCGCCAACTGCTTCCTGCCTTGCATCCCATTTTCCAGCAATACTTCTCTGACCTATTCTCACTCAATGTCGGCGACCATCTTGCCACACTCTCGGCCTGGTCCAACACTACATTGCGTGCAGAGCAAGTTCGCACCAGCCATCTCTTGCTCAAAGCTATCTCGCGTCTAGCTCTCGCAGATATCGGCATGATCTCCAGATCCAACACCTCCCAAGGCGGCGCTTCCTCCAACATGGCCCAGGCTTTCTTCCGGTCGACACCGCGTTGCTTGCAGACCCTCAAAGACACCCGGCTCGCATATCTCAGCCTTCTTCGCTCATCACAGCCCTCATCCACTTCCGCCTCGACCTCAGCTGCTCTTGTCACAGCACTCACCAAGCATCTTTACTCTTTCGGCAAGTTCTTCCTCTCTCTCGTGCAGAGTCATAACGGCAAGGCCGCTTTCTGGCATGGATGGTCCGACGTCGTCGCTTGGTATTGGGTCCAGACCAAAGACGTGACCAATGAAAGTCTCTCTGTGCCTCGCGACGAGTACGCCAACCACTCTGCAGTGATCGAATATCCACCACGCTTTGTCGTGCAGTCGCTGGTACTGCTTAAGCACTCGCTCGCTCAGTGGAAAGGCAATCAACCCGAAGGTGGATTCTTCCTCACTCATCACTTTGCTCGTCAAGCTGCCGATGTGTTCACTGGCCGCCTCATGCCTCTCAATTCGGACGATCTCGAACGATGGCAAGCTGATCCAGAAGAATGGGCCGTTGGAGAAGAGCAGGAGAATTACGAGCTTGACATTCGACCTGCCGCTGAGCGTGCGCTCATGGTCTTGGCTCAACACACCAAACCCCTCGGCTTTTTAGGTCAGCACATCTGGCAGCATTTCGAGTCGTCATCCAGCCTCTCCTCTGACAATCTCGATGACATTCTTGCACGCGATGCTATCTATGCTGCAGTGGGAACATGTCGCGACTACCTTTCACCAGCCGGAGAGGATGACGACCGCCCTAGCATGGACGTCCTCATGGGTCAAGCTATTGCCTCGAAGCTCGTCCCAGAAGCCCGCCTTGGTAATGTCACTTCACCAATGTGGATCGTCATCAGGCGTCGGATTGCATGGCTGCTGTGGGAGTGGTCGGAACAAGTGCCAAGAGAGTCGCGTCTCGATGTCTATTCGCTTCTGGTGGACTTGTTGGAGGACGTGCCGGATCAGACTGATGTGGCAGTACGCCTCGCTGCAGCTAAATCCATCTCTGCCATCGCCGATGCGCTCGAATTCGACGCTGATGGATTTGAGCCATTCTTGCCCAAAGCGCTTCGCAACTTGGCAACTCTGGCCGCCGCGTCAGACCTGCATGAGATGGAGTCGATCAAGGTATGCACTGATGCACTTTCCATCCTCATTGAGCGCATGGGTCCACGAATTGCGCCACATGCCGATGCCTTGGTTGACCTTGTACCTATGCTCTGGCAGCAGGAGGATCCCGACTGCAAAGCTCGTCCCTCCATCATTGTCTTCATCTCCAAGGTGTTGCGCGCGATCGAGATGCTACCTGCCACAGGCACAAGTGGAGCATTGATGCAGAAGGTGCATCACATGGTCTCGTCCATCGTGCGCGAGTCGCTCAACCCTAAGGTGTCCCATCTGCTCGCCAAAGATGCCATTTCTTTGCTCTGGATTCGAGCACTTCATTCCACACCTACAATGACGCGGCCACTGTTCGAGCTCCTTGGTCTGGCGAAAGATTTGGTGGTACAGCCTGACTACTGCGTCGAGATGTGCCGCGTTATCGAAGAGATCTCGATGCTCAACCCGCTCGAGATGCTTCAGACGTACGGCCATGATCTGCTGACAGCTTTCAGTCAGATCATTGCAGATCCCTCGAATCCGATGGTGCTAGCCCCGATCTCAGCGCTCGACACACTCGTCCAGTCGCTGGTAGCCTTGCCAAACTGGACCGAGGTGCGCGAGATGTGGATCAGTGCGCTCGAGTCTACCCGTCTTGCAGCTGCGCTTGTTGGATCGATGCTGCACTTCCAGGACGCGACCTTGATCGCGACGCACTTTATCTCGCTGCTCTGTCGCATTGCCTATCATTGCCCGCAAAACTCTTTCATCCGTCTTGTGTCTGCATCATGGCCTGACATGTCGCAAGAAAAGTACCCGACACCAAGTTCTGTCTGGCAATCGCTCATCAAGTCCATCTGCACGCGTTTCGATAACATGGCATCTATGCGGAAGCGTCGCGTCACGGCACTTGGTCTCGCATCCATTCTTGAATCAGCTGTCGTCGAATATGAGCAGGCTCAACAGGCACAGCAGGGATCAGGTGCAGGGGTTGAGGTGATCCAGGAAGTAGTTGCTTGTACGCCAGAGTTGATCGCGGTTTGGTCCGAGATGTTGGCAGCCATCAACGAGTCGAAACCTTTGGACACGGGCAAGTACGTTCGCCCGACGTCGCCTATCTCATCGATGCATCTGGGCGATGTGTTCTTCGATGATGATGATGAGGGGGATGGTGGATGGTTGCAGGATATCTCGCCGGGTGCCGCAAGGGCGCAGAGAGTGGCGATGGCGGATGGTACGTTGACAGTGGCGATGAACGAGCATGTGAGAACGGTGCTGTCGCATGCACAGGCTTCGTACCCTGGCTTTTCGAGGCTGCTGGAAGCAATGGATCCTTTGGTGGTCAACATGTTTCAAAAGGATCTGATGGGATAATGGCTCATGCATAGACAGACGCTCTACAGACACAATCACTCGAATATATCAAATAGCCTCACACTTATCATAGAGGACACACTGGCATACTCAAGCTTCTGAGCTGATGATAATATGCTGTATTCGCTTCTACACTACAATGCTGCAAAGACTAGAACTAGAAACGAGTCGCGGGAGCGTTCTCTACCGACGAAATGGGAACCTTGTGACCGACCAACTCCCTGATATCCTTGACTGCGTACCTGATCATTGTTGGTCGCTCTAGACTGAGACCCCAACCAAGCACGTTAACACCCTCTGGCAAGCCCATGGGTCTTAACATCTCTGGACGGAACATGCCCGAGTTACCGACCTCGACCCACTTCTTGAGGCCCTGGTGGTAGGAGAAGATCTCGAGCGAAGGTTCGGTGTATGGGTTGTATGCTGGCTTGAAACGTAAATTGGTGACGCCCATCTTCTTGAAGAAGACCTCCATGAAGCCGATAAGGTCGCCGAGGGTGATGTTGTAGTCGGCGACGACACCTTCGACTTGGTGGAACTCGGCCAAGTGAGTTGCGTCGACGGCTTCGTTACGGAAGACACGGTCGATCGAGAAGAGCTTGGCTGGTTTGAAACCGCCGGGCTGGTTGGCGAGGTTGTAGAGCATCGCTGATGAGACGGCGGTGGTGTGGGTTCGAAGAACAAGCTTTTCAGTCACCTTGCGGTCGAAGGGATATCGGTACCCGACGGAGCCGAAGCCGCCTTTCTGATGAACCTGGGTGACACGCTTGAGGTAGTCTTCGGGAATGTGCTTGGCATAAGGAGGGTCTTTGATGAAGAAGGTGTCTTGCACGTCTCTCGCTGGGTGCTGCTGAGGAACAAAGAGCGAGTCGAAGCACCAGAAGGAAGACTCGACGAAACGATCGGTAGCCATCTCGGTGAAACCCATCTCGAAGAAGATGTTGCGGAACTCTTCCCTGACCTTGAGCAAAGGATGCAACGCACCTGATGCAGGGACGGCACCTTCTGCGTTGAAGTTGTACTTCTTGAAAGGCGCTTGCTTCCATGAGCCAGACTGAAGCATCTCGAAGGTGAGGTCGGTCTCGAGCTTCTGCACAGTGAGAGAGAACTGTGGTCCCTTGGCGATAGAAAAGTAGACGAGCTTGCGGGTAGCTAGCAGCTTGCGCTTTCGCAGCTCTGCAAGCTTCTTGTCGGTAGCAGCCGCGTCTTTACCAGCAAGAGTGCCGGTCTTGAGCACCTCGTTGATCTGCTCTTGAATCTCGTCGGTCAAGTCGGCGTCGGTCTTGCCGAGGGTTGCTTCGGTCCTGCCAAAAGTGCCATCTGGAAGCTTCTTGGCCCACTTATTACGGAAGGCATTGCTCTGACCATTCTTGAGCGTGTCAGCACCCAAAAGCTGCTTGAGCTCATCCATGGATTTGCCAACGCCCTCCTGGTTGGGTAACGCTTTAACAAGGCGGATCTCTGGCGAACCATTTTGGAGCAAGACGAACGCATCTGCAAGTGGGGCGGAAGTAGTTTCTTCAAGCTTCTCCATGACAACCATCTCTTTGCTGAGCAGCGATTTTAAAACGTCTGAGAGGGCGAGCTGCCATCGTGCGCGCTCCTTGAAGATGGCCTCGTTGGCTTCCGAGCGCTTGACCGGGTCGGTCTGCTGGTCGGCAGCGGTAGTAGGCACTTGGGGTGCAATAAGTCGAGTGTCTGCGATCTTGCCATTGGGAGCTGCATCCAAGGCAGCAAGCACGGCCTCGGCAGTTGGCTCGCCGGTCAGCCTCTGTGGTGCCGACATTGTGTTGTTTGTGATCTGCAGTGTGACTGACGCTGATGCCGACTTATTGCTGAAAACGTAGAGCCCAATCTGGTAGGTATGTTGCCGCGGTGTCTGCAAGTTTAGCAGAAGGGCTCCAAAAGGCAATGGTGTGGTGTGAGGACTGGAAGAGAGCAATGAATCGAGCAACTTCAATCTTGAACCACTTCCGAGAAAAAGGAACAGACGAGAGACCTGACATGCGCTTCTTTCTGCTCTCTCTCTCTCTCCTTCCTCTTTGACTCATTTTCGAGCCTTCTTTGGCCTTGGTCACGTGCCTTTCCCTTTTTTCTTTGGGTCCGGAGGTAAATTAGGTCTAACACATCGAAATATACATATGCCGCCTGACCCATCCGTGTCTCTACACATCCTCCTGAAATGACATCCTGCGCCGAACCTTATCTCGCATGCAGGAATCTACTGTAGAAAGGTTACTCTGCAGTGGTGATGACTTGGACGCCATGCCGGTAAGGATAGCAACTTCTAGCTTATGCTAGGGAATATCTGCGCAATAGCAGATGCTCCTTGAAGACGCTTCCTCGGATCACACCCCTTCGCTCTTGACCACGACCCTTCCTAAGGATTTGGGCAACGGAAGCAGGATCCATGGGATTTCTCATTTCGCATCCTCTATCGCCAAGTTTACGCCCTTTTCTTAAGCAATGCTTTCCTTCGGGCGGTCCTCGGCTCTACCCTGCGGAACCTCGCTTGCCTGGACATCTGCCCTGGTGGGCGGCATCACAATCCGTGATGATGATCTCGCTGCGTAAGTACATATCTAAGCAGTCAGATTGTCAGTTCCATCGCTCACTTTTATTCTCTTTGTCGACTATCGCTACTACAGGAGCATGGTCCTGTTCTTCATCCTCCTCCTATTCCAAGTCATCGGCATCCTTCGAGTCTACCAGGGAAAACGCTTCCTCGACATCCTCGTTGTTTTCGCTCCAACCCTTGCCTTTGTCACATGTCTTAGCATCTGGTCTGGTCTGCGAGCAAACCTTGCCAACAGAGCTCACTCATCAACTGACCTTATCACTTCACAATCGGGCTTGTCACAGCTTGTCTCGGCCAACGGCTTGATCAGCTGCTCGCCCATGTTGCTTTGCGAGACGAGTTTTCAGGTGTTCGGGTTGCTGGCAAAAAGGTTGATTCCAGTAGCAAGAAAGTGGGTAAAGTACGCGGCGTATACGGCGAGACTGGTCAACTTGATCGCGCTCATTATGTGTGTCGTCGCAGCTTGCGATCTCAGCTCTTGTAGGTATCTGCGACCACCGCTTGAACATGGAAGCCAAGATTGCTGACTTAAGAGTATTTGAGAACAGATTTGATAGCATGGCTCGACCAATCAAAGCTAGCACCTCTACTTCCGTCTGGCAGTGGAGAGACGTGTGGCACGACAGTGCTGGGTCGCGATCTGACTCTGCTTCCTCTTATGGCCGACGGCTTGGTACTTGTTGTACTTCTTGTTCTCACTGTCTTGTAAGTCATCCTCTTCCGCCCAGACACAGAGCTTATCTAAAGATTGCTGACATTTTACCTTGTTGGCTTCACAGGACTGTCTGCCTCCGACTTCGGTACAGGCTAGGAGCAGGTGTCGTTGTCCACCTCCTCACCATCCAATGCTGCCTTGCTTTTCACTTCACGTGGAAGTGCGTCCGCGATTGGGCAGCGCTTGAGATCTATCTCAATGGAGAATGGCTTCGTTTCTCGGACCACTTCAGCTTGAAAGGTGATCTGGAGGGCTTGGCCAAGCGCATCCGTCGGCAAGCCGAGGATCCGACGCTTTTCTATGTCCTTGGACTCGTGCCACTTGTGTAGGTCTTCCTCTCCATGTCTCCCTTGATGAGAAGCACCACTGACTCATATCTTGACGACCTTCTCACATCAGCCTGGCCATGGTCCTCATCTACACACTCAACCTCGTCATGTACACAAATCCTCCAGCTACGTCGATCACGACACAGGACAACGTGACAACCCGCTTCACCTTATTCTTAGACCCTGCTGCTCCCCGCATCGAGCTCCTCCCTACATCAAAGGCACCAGCTGCGAACGCCGGCAAAGGCGGTAACGACAGCAAAAAAGACCGAGGCGGTGGGAAGGGCCAAAATGCTGAAGCAGGCAAGAACAAAGGCGAGATGTTCGTAGTCAAACGAGGCTGGTTGGGTGGTTGGAGCGTTCAGCCTGCACAAACGGAAGCTGGATGGGCGACGAAAGGCAAGCTCAAGATCAAGCAAAACTTGCTGAGTTGGGCTCTGGGTTGGTCCTCAGACCAAAAAGCACCAGTGACGGCTGCCTGAGCCACTTCCGAAACCTGACTGGACACAGTAAGACCAAAAAGCATTCCTGAATCCACAGACAAGAGGGGCGTGCGAACGCGCTCCATTGTTTGCTTCATGATGCATTGCTGTGAATCGTTCATAAGGGAGACGACTATCGGAAGTGCTCTGCGCGGCGAGCGTTGATGCCGTACTCGCTGAGAGCTGCGGACAGGTCGTCCATTGTGAGCACAGTCCTCGAGCGGTCCCTGGCGCCAGCAAGAACTGCACCACCTGCAGCACCAGCGCTCACGCCCGCAGCTCCGCCTGTTCCTGCACCAACAGCACTGACCTGACCACGTGGACGACCGCCCGGACCAGCATTCGTACGAATACGAGCGTACTGGAATGCATCAGATGCAATGTCGCTGACAAACTTCTCCGCAGCCAAAGACAGAAGTCGCTTGAGTCGCACATCGTGACATTCGAAGCCAACTTTTTCGAGGTAGAAATCGGTGACTTGGTCGGGTATCAAGGGTGTGTATCCGTCGAGCAATTGCATGAATTCGGCGAGCGTGCGGTCTTTTCTCGCCTCTTCTTCTTCTCTGCGCGACATTGGGTGGTTGGATGTTGGTAGAGATGATGCAGCTGCTGGAGCGGCGGCAGCGGATGATGAGGATGCGGATGGTTGGTTGGTAGGGAGGCCTGCGGTTGTGGATGGCATGGGTTCGTCATTGTCCTGCGAACCAGCACGGGGAGCAGCTGGTGTGGGTGTAGAAGCCTGGGTTGGGGTAGCTGCACCAGAGCGAGTGCCGTCAAGACCGCGCCTCGAGACGTACTTTGAGAGGTCTTCTTGTGTAGCCACGCCAAGCACGAAAGCACGGCCAGGGTCGGTGATGAAAGCGAAGGGGTGGGATTGGAGGAAGACTTCGAGCTCTGCAAGACCTGTATCAGGAGTGATAACGGTGTATGTTCCTGCAACTGCAGTAGATGAGCAAGATATCGATGAACCGCTGGAGAATTTGGTCATGATGGATGCGACCGACTTGTCATTATTACCGACTTTGACCTGCTCTTCAAGGCGGTCCTTTTGAACGTATCCGAGCAACTTGCGATTTTTGTCACTGACAAGAGGCAACTGTGAGTAGTCATGGTCGAGAGCTACGCGAAGTGCTGAAGAGACATTTGTGGATCGAGGGACTGAGATGGCAGGAGGAAGCTGGAGGTCTTCGACTGTTGCGCCTCGATACTTGGCGACCAGGGATGCGGAAGGTGCAGGGAGCTGACCGACAGGGACGGACTGAGGGCCCGAGATGGGAGCTGTGACAGAAGGCGAAGGGTTCGACATATTGATCAAATTGTATTCTTGGCTGCCGCTTGTCGATTGGAGAAGTTGGCGAGCAAGTATCGGCAAGAAGCTGAGGTGAAGGATGGTCGATGTTGGAAGCTTGCATCGTCTTCCGAAAAAGTAACACGCGCCATCCAAATGCACTGCTGAACGGCTTTGGCGGTGAGGTGATCGTGATCGAATTAATTTTTAATTTTTTTTTGTAGATCGGCCCAGATCTAGCCCGATGCTTTATTTTATTTTTCTTTCCTAGCTAGCGCACGGACGGCCCAAAGCTGCGAAGAAATCGTCTCACTCCTTTCTTCTTCTCCTCAACTCATTAACGTTCTCGTATTGTGGGAACAAGGGGCTATCTTACCACCTCTTATTCCTCTATCTCGACGAACCAGATCAGCACCCTTGTTGGTGCAAGGAGAAGGTCTTCTCGTGTTTTTACACCTACCTTTATTGGATTCCAAGGCGCAGGAACAGGACCTCTGCTCGCACATTTCTTCATTTTCTTCAGTACTTCTTTCTAAGCACTGCCAGTTGGCGACCGGTACAACGAAAGCGCAACCTGTACATCACCTATCGGATCGGCATCGAAATACATTCGGTCTCGCTAACGGACTCGACCGCGAAGGATGCAAGCCTCATCATGTGACTGGTGGCAGCCTGTGTTCGTGATCAATGGCGGCGGTGATGTGCTTCAAGCATTGTGAGGTGTATCCTACCCAACGTGTGCTCAGAGAATCACGACATTTTCGCTCGCCACTTGCCATTCGGCTATTTTCGTCTCGCAACGAATTGGCCGTTGCAAAGCAGAATCTGCACCTCTCACGTCAAATAGAGGAGCTCCTATCCCAGCCTCACTCACACCGCCGTACAGATGAGGATCAGTCGGACAATACAGAAAACGATACGGAAGTCCTGTTAGATTGCGGGTCAGCGAGGCGCCTTGCTTGTCACAGGGCCTTACGCAGAAGGCCCTGGACACGCATTTCTGCGTAGGCGCATTGTCAGCGCTCGTGTGCCTGAAACCCAAGACCTACTAGAAAAGCCGACTCTGATCGGTTTCGGTCAAGTCTCTCGAATATGCTCTTTCCGATTGGTTTCACTGGGGTAGTTTGGGCTTAGGTCTAGGGTCTTCTGCGCAGACCCTGTGACAGTACTGTTCGACCACTTGGTTGACCCCTTTCACGACCGCCCTTGAAGCAGTCGTCCAAGGCTCCAGATGCGCAATTCGACATGGGCACCACTGTCCTCGTGACTATAGCTCTGCCATCGCCCTTGCTTTGCGCCGGCCAAATCACCCTGACTTACTTGCAGGCACTTGATTCATGAGCCCTCAAAGTCCTCCCCTTTTCTCCGCAAATCGCTTGGCGAGATCTCTCGCTTGCCATTCGGTCGTCCTTCCCCCACGCGGAGATCCAATGGGTACTATCACGCAAGTTCAGCGTTTTAGTCCACCATCTTCTTAACTTGCTGTTTCTGTGGGCCGCTGACATCCCAACCTCGCCCGACTGTCTTGCAGTATGGCGCCCGTCCTGAGTCAGGCTTTGCCGCCGTAAACCTCGGTCGTTAAAGAAAATTGATGCCGACGTGCCTCGACCTTGAGATGGAAGTCGCAAATATCCGAGCCGAGCTCTTCCTTCCAGCGTTTCGGTCTGACATTTGAAACAGTCTACTTTGGCCACATCATTCAGCAAAGGATATAAGTACCACAGAGCACGAGACCATGCGTTTTTCCTGTCCCCGTGCGATTCCGTCATACCTTGATCCCCTCAGCTGCAGCAACTTAGGCTTGCGTTAACACTGCAACCATGAGCGCGCTTCCGCATCTTCCTAAGGATGCGCCACCCGTCAGCACCAGCGAGCCCAACGCAGCCGCCGAGATCGCCGTATCGCATAACCAAGATCGCCATGGCTCGGTCTCTTTAAGTATTGTCGATGACGACAAGAAATCAGCTGGCGATGGTTCCAACTCACCAAGCAGTAACGGCAACGCCGAGTCCCTCATCGACGACGCTTCGGCACCTCTCAGTCGTACCCATGTCTTCCAAGACGAGAAGATCGCCGAGCACTGGCGTCAGCTCTACGAAAGGACCAGCTACGAGAATCGTCACCGCTTCGATCCCAACTTCGAGTGGACATCTGCCGAAGAGAAAAAGGTCCTACGCAAAATCGACACAAGGGTCCTCGTCTGGAGTTGGGTCATGTTCATGTCCCTCGACTTGATTCGAAGGAACATCAACCGTGCGTTGGCCGACCACTTCCTCGGCGATCTCAACATGAACCAGGATGACTTCAACAATGGGCAAGTCATCTTCCTGCTCTGCTTCCTCAGTGCTGAGTTGCCCTCAGGTCTGATCTCCAAGAAGCTCGGTGCTGATATCTGGGTCCCAATTCAGATCGTAGCATGGAGTCTCATCTCAGCTAGTCAAGCTGCTCTCAAGAACAAGGTTGGCTTCTTCATTTGCAGAGCTTTGCAAGGAATTGCCCAAGATAAGTATCCGTCCAACTTCTTCCGACCTTAGCATGCAAAGCTGACATGTCTTCTCCCTTCCTTGGCCCTCGATTGGCCCTTCTAATTCGCTTCATTACGAGGCTTCCTACCTGACCAAATCCTGTACCTCTCGTATTATTACACAGGGAAGGAGCTCAGCACTCGTTTGAGTTACTTCTATACCGTCCTCGGAACTAGTCAGATTCTCGGCTCGTTCTTGGCCGCCGGCTTTGTTCAACTCCGTGGCCTCAATGGTTTGGCAGGTTGGAGATACTTGTTTGGCTTCGAGGGTCTCATCACCGGTGTCATTGGCATCATCTCATTCTTCATGCTAGCTCCAAGCCCTACCAACACTGCCGGCATCTTGCGAGGAAAGAACGGATGGTTCAACGAGCGAGAAGAAAAGATCTTGGTCAACCGCGTTCTCCGTGATGACCCGACCAAGGGCGACATGAACAATAGAGAGGGTGTCTCGCTCAAAGGTCTTTGGGCCGCCATCCGCGAGAAGGACCTTTGGCCTGTATACATGCTTGGTCGTGAGTACATGTGTAACAGCGGCTTCAATGGTCCGCTCGTCGCCATGAGCAACCCACGCGTCGCGTTGCACTATCTGACATTTTATTCCTCCCTCCACGTTATCTCGCACTCTGATGTGCAAAAGTCGTTGTCTTCCAGTCGTACAACCCTCCTCAGATGTACTTGTCGCTCATCCTCAAGCAGCTCAAGTTCAGCACTCTGCAGTCCAACTTGCTGGCCATTCCATCCCAATTCTTCTTCACCCTCAACACTGTGCCATACGCCTGGCTGTCCGCAAGATTGAACGAGAGAGGTATTCTTGCTTCTCTGTCAAACGTCTGGACGCTTGCGTTTCTCATTCCACTCTACTTGCTGAAGCACAGTATGGAAGATAAGTACAACTGGATCCGATACGGCTTGATCACCGCCTTGACATCCGTTCCGTACTGTAAGTTGACCACATTCTTCCTTGCCTGAAACCCTTGAACGGTGCTAACATTTTCATATCTTTTCGTCTCCGCCTCACAGGTCACGCCTTCTTGATTGGTTGGGTCTCGCAGAACTCCCAGTCGGTGCGTAACCGCGCCGTGTCACTCTGCCTCTACAACATGTCTGTTCAAGTCGGCTCAGTCCTTGCGACCCGTATCTACACCGCTGGCGAAAAGCCCTACTACGCCAAGGGAAATCTTGCGCTCATCTCACTCGCCTGTCTCTCGATCGTTCTTTGTTGGCTCGCAAAGCTGTACTACATTGGACGCAACAAGCAGAAGAAGCTGGCCTGGGACGCCCTCAGCTCAGACGAGCAGCTGCAGTACAAACTCAACACAAAAGATGAAGGCTCGAAGCGCTTGGATGTCTTGTTCGTTCACTGAGCGCTTTGAACCTCTGTCATTCGGCGCATCGCCATACAAATGCAGTAGCACTCCCTCCACTGTGCATGGCTGGCAACTTGGAAATGGAAAGGATGGATCAAGTTTTCCCTATCTTGTGTGCCGCATCGCTGATTCAAAGAATCGCTGTATAAACTCGCTTTTTGATGATGTCATCCGCAACGACGTTGTTTGCGATTCAGCCGAAGCGGAGAGTGCCAAGATTTTCAGAATGTGTATGCCAGCAGCGCTCTGAAGCCACACCTCTCTGCCATTTGCCTTCGACGGTGTTCTCTTCTTGACGATCCGCTCTGCCTTGCCGTTGGCAACGAGCTCAGGGTTGTCCGCAACTCGAGGCAGGTCCAGCACTTCAGCCGTTCCTTACGGCCCTTCTCCCCTCCAAAGATGCCTGTACGATCCTGTACCTCAGTCGCAAACTCTGTTGACAACCAGCTAAACCGTCGTGATGGATGAATCGCTAATAATATGATGAATGAAGGAATGCTTGTACAGATGCAGGCAGAGGCTGATGTGATGTGCCATGTTTAATGTTTTATTCCGATTAAATCCAGTTGCTTCTCTTTCTGCTCTGCCTCAATCAAGATTCACATGCTTCCTCTGACGAGAAGACTTCCTCCTCGACCCTGTCACTTCGAACCCGTCGATGTCCATTGACTGCACCCCAAAGTCATTGTCGTCCATCGTCAATGCTTCTGACACTGCTGACCTGGCGTTGGCTTTCTTTGCACTTCGCGGCGGGGTCTTCGGCGGCGACACAAGAGCTAGAGGCTCATTGTTCGAAATACTGGTTCGTCGAGGACGCAGCAAACGAGCGCTTGGCGTCGCGGGAATGAGAGGAAGATTCAACGTAGTCTCACACGTTCGAGCGGGAGCGGTCTTGCTTTTTTTGCCCTTACTGCTGTTGCCTTCGGCCTCTGGAGTGCTGCGCTGGCTGTCGACATCGCGGCTCGATCCTCTGGTTGAGTGTGCCCGCTTGGAAACAGGCTCAGCGTCGAGCAAATCCAACACGTGCTGCTCTTCGTCTGCGTCACTTGAGACCTTCTTGCCGCGTTTTTTCTCGGTCGGCTTGACAGCCGCGACCGCTGCTGCTGCTGCTGCTGCTGCAGCAGCAACCTGCCTTGCCTTCTTGTTGCTTCGGTGTGTAGCCGACTTGGACGGCTTGACGCTCGCAACCTGCCTGTTGCGCTTGGTGGGTGACGGTGAAGGTGGCGGTGAGAGCGATGGCGAACGAGAAAGTACTGCCTGATCTTCAACACCGGTTCCAGCAGCCTCGCCAGCCTTGCGCTTGTTGCCGGCTGCGGTAGGAGTTTGCGCGATTTTGTTTGTGCTCGATGGTGTCGAGGGAACGTCGGGCTGTTGTTGAGGCGCAGGACGGGCCATGAAGTCAGTCTCGATGACGGAGCGAGTGGCGAAAGGTGCTACCACCTCTTGTCGTGGCTTGACTCGTTCAGCCTGAGGAGTGGCTGTAGCAGCTCGCAGAGCCTTCTCAAATGCCTCGCTGGTCGCTCGGTTGGGCTGTGCCGGTCGCTTGACCGCTGGTAAGCTGCTTTCATAGGAAGTGTTGCGCTTGAATGTAAAGTCAGGTCGACGCATCAAGCCCATCGCATTCGGTAGAGCAGCCTGTCCATTGATGCCAACGGTCTTGCCCGATGAGCCAGGAGCGCTGCCGTTAGCTGTGGAGGCTTCTGGCGCCAACAGCATGGGGGATGGCGACGAAGAGAGCAGTCCTGGACGCTTTTCGGACCGCGAATCGGGGCTTCTGAAAGCCGATAGCCGTGCCATAGCATCACTCGGGGATGGTGCGGGAACCCCTTTCTGGGCTACGCTTCCTTGAGTGCGCTTCCATTCGTTGAGGAACGACCGGCTGAACTTCTCCAAATGCTCGACGCACTCGGCTTGAGTCGAACGGATGCCAAAGAACCGCCTTGCGTTGGTGTACAGCATTGTGAGATCATCCTCGAAGTCGGTGATGACTGCATTGGCGGCCATGCGACCCTCAAGATGCTGGCTGCCGTACTTGCGAGAAGCAAGGCTATCGCGAATGGTGAAAAGGTCAACAGGACGTGAGCTGCGAGTTGAGAATTGTTCGAACTCTACACTCATAGGTCGTTGAAAAGCCCAGTTGGCTTTGTGCGAGAGGAGTTGAGAGACGAGGTTGGAGAGGAAGCTGTAGATGCGGTTGAGTTCGCGGTCGTTTGCCGGGTTGCTAATTGGTTTCGAGGCAGCCGACTCGCTCAGGGTAGCGTTGACCTCAGATGATGCGGCATCTTTCGACGATACTTCGGCCACGACTTCGCTCGTGATGGACCCGTTTTCTGTCTCAGATAGGACCGCAGATGCGGAGTCGACCGCGTTGGGTGCCTGTTGAGTAGGATCTTTGACCTCGGCCGGTACAATTGTCGGTGCGATGCTAAGCTGAGGCATCGGAGGGACTGACGACACGATGTTCCTGTACCGCGAAGAGATGTCACGCGTCGGCGAAGACATTGGTGAGCTAGAAGGCTCATCATCGGCCTCGGCAAGCATGCGATGGTCGAGTGCACGAGCGCTGTTGGACGCTCGATCAGAGCTGTGGAATGGGGAACTGGAGCGACTGCCGCTGGAGGGAGGTGTATCGAGTCCACCGTTGTCGGTGTGCTTTTTCCGGGGAGGGGACTCGATAGTGATAGCGACAGCAGCAGGACTTGCTTCAGCCTCGGGTGCAGCTACTACCGTTGGCGAGAGGACATCGTCGGACACCTGCGAGGTGATGGCAGTCTCTGTTCGGCTGTCCATGTCTTCATCCATCGTCATGTCGGAATCCTGCAAGCTTGCCGCTGGAACTTCTTCCGAAATTTTCTGAACACCACTGGTAGAGGTGACCTCAGTGTCAGTCGAGCTTGCTGCGAGCTCGAGCGCTGCCTTTTCAGTCGCCTCTGGGTCGTTGTCAACCACTGCATCCGGTTCAACTTCAGCAATGATGGGCGCAGATCCCAAAGCATCAGCGACGTGCTCCTCCTCCCTCTTGCGTTGCTGTTCGGCCAGGACACGCTGGACGTGCGCCTTACGTGCTGTAGCGCCTTCGCCGAACTGTGCGTTGGGATCCCGATTGGCAATGGTGTTGGCACGAGTGGTGGAAGTGAGGTCCCGCTTGGACGATGGCGACGTTTGCACTTGGGCCTTGAGTGCCTCTGCGGCAGATGCTACTGACGCTGGCACCGGGCTTTCGGGACTCGAGACTTGTGGTGATGCTGTGGTGGTAATGGGGAACGGGGCGGTGGAAGCGGATGCGGCGGCTTGGTCCCATCGCACACGGTTGGCGAGATTGCGTCGAGGTGTCTCCGCCGACCAACGAAAGTGTAAGAGCTCACGATCGCGAATGAAGTCGTACGATTCTTGCAGGATGATGGCCCGTTCATCAGTACCGAGCGTGATGTGTGGTACCTTGCCGGGTGGAATAGGGAAGAGTTGGACAGCTTTGGCGACAAGCTGATCCAGGGTTCCGGGTAGTGGCACGAAATAGGTCTTGGACGTTAGGGAAGGGCCCTTGAGCATCACAGCCTTGCGAGGCTGCGAAGACCACGATGAAGCCATGGAGCAGCTAGCATCAGTAGAACTAGAGCGAGAGCAGGTGTCTGCGGCCGAGGCTGAACTCGTCATATTCGCAAGTTGCTGTCTGCTACCAGCAATCGGTAGCAGTGTGTGTGAGAGAGAGGGTACGATGATGAGGCCGTCGAACAGAGTGTTCGAGAAGAGCAGATACTGATTGTCCGAGTCTGGGCGAAGCGGCTTGGGTGAAAGAGGGATCCGGAGGAGAAGGTATGAAAGCTGATGCAGATGCTGGTACGTGTATGGAAACAGCAATGGTGGTGCCCAGAGGATAGGTCTAATGGGAAGCTATCTTGATGTATGTGGTAGAGTCAGAGGTTAGGATGAAGTGCGTCCATGTCAAGGCTTCTTGTCTTCGAAGCAGGTCTGCTGTCGCGTAAATTGCAGGCCGTTCGTGACCTTTTTTCGCTTCGCCCCTGCACTCTACGCGTCTAGGACGCGTTTCTTCCAAAGCGCGGGCGCGATTCGGCCACGCCCCACGTTTGAGGAAGAGACCATTTGTGCAATTTGCCGGCTTAACATATTTTTACATAAAAGCTCATCCGAATGCCTCTTCATCTGTCCAGATGTTGGTCTGTGGAGACGCCTGGTATTCACAAACCCTGAGAACAAGCTTCATCGCCTTGTACAAATGAGCGGAGGAGACAAGACATTTCCATTGTGTTGAGTGCGAGAGGCTCCGTGGGGCGTGACCGTTATGAGTGTATTGTGGCATCTTTATACGGTGCGATCTCGGTCAATGCGCTCTAATCGTCCTTGCGTCTGCTGCTTCGCATGCATCTCATCGTCGTCGAATCCCAGCAGCGATTTGACTTTTGTCCTAGCTCGTTCAACCGCTTTGGCAAACGCACCTCTTCTGTCTCCGTCCGACGACAGAGGTTCTAAGGGAGATAGTCCCATTCGAGCTCGAAGTTGATTGAGCACGCCTTCCTCGGCGTTGCGATCCTGGTCACTGTAAACCGCGCCTTTGCCCTTCCTTCCGCTGAGCTCTGCCCAAGGCCCTTCTTGCTCGGTTCCACGGAAGTACATCGGAGCTGCGACGTCATCGGTGTTGGTGGAACCAGGCTCGCTATTGCTGCTGCCGTCCGCTGATACGGCGCGCTGAGGGGATCGATGTCCGTCAGAGGAGCCATCTTCGTCTTCGTCGCGTTCGATCAGGTAGCCGTCACGCAACTCCTTGACCTGTGAGTAGTGACCCGAGTACCACCACATCTTGAGCTTCTGCCACGGACCTAACGGATACCCGTCCAGGAAGGGCGGTCGTAGTGATTCGAGAAGCTTGAATCTCTTCTGAGGCATCGAAGAACGCTGCAACACACCTTGATCTCGGCTCGTGGAGCTCGTCGTTGCTGCTTCTGCATCGTCGAGCTGAGAGCGCGTCCACATAATACCCTGCTGTGAGGTATCTTTATGCGCCACAAAGCGAGCTAATCCAAACTTCTCGATCCGTCTTCGGAGAATGCCGAAGCTGACTTGCGATTCGATCTGCGCTGTCGTTAATGTCTTGCAGTAAGACCGCCAGACTGCGTCCACCTCTGTTCCGCTTTTCTTCTTCCCTTTGCTGCTGTCATCTCCCTCGTCAGGCCGCATGAAGCCAAATCTTTCCTTGTAGACTAGACCCTCGGTGACAGCAAGAACGGTGGTGTGATCGAGATTACGTGTCCAACTGCGCATCGCTCTCCCATTCTTCGTTCGTCCCTTGAGGCTCTTTACCAATGACGCCGATGAAGTGATCGACTGCTCAGGCCCGGATTGGTCTCCCGCATTGCTGTGACTAGCAGCGTTTGTTCTTGGTGGGAAAAGATCGAGTTCGACTTCACTCTCCTCCATGACCCAGCTTTCTGCATTCTTGATCAAACCCGAGGGAGCCCATTTTGGCAAGTTTCCGCGCTTGAGAATGAGACGTGTCGTGCAGAGCACCGGGATCGTGTCTCGTTGCAATGATGAGCTGTCGAGGTGGTCGAGAGTGACCGAAGACGTGCTGGCAGACGAAGAGGGCCCGCCGCGAACAGGTCGATACTCGATTCTGCGATCGATCACATCTACTGATAGCACGTGCGAGGCACTTGGATTCGGATAACGAAGAAAGTATGCCCTGACGCAGGAGGACCAGGAGTGGTCATAGCTCGATTGGTGAACGAAGTCTTTGACCATTGCTCCGAGTCAACGGCGCCAGTATCACTGCGTGTTTGAGCTGGTCTGCAAGATGCAGTTCCTCCAGGGATGTTATGAAACAGTCGCTGTCTGCCGACTTCGCTGATCGCCGTGTGGTTGCGAGAAGCGCGTCGCTGTTCAGATGCGAACAGGACTTGCAGGCGATGTTGTTGTTGACTGTGCTGGTGGAATGGAGTTTGCAGATGATGTGAGGTGTGGAATCGTTGGAACAAAAGAAACTGGAACTAGCGACTGGTCGCTAATACCCAGGTGGAATTCGTCAGGAAGAAATGCCGAAAAGAATGTTGGATTTTTGGTTGCTTTCGCGCGAGTCACGTGCGTGCATGCGTGCGTGCATGACTGAGTGTTCACATGCAGGAACATAACATAGTTCACGTACATGTCAAATTCATCTAGGTCTCAGATTGGAAGTGAGGTCAGTGATACACATAGCAGTCTGAATTTGCAAAAGTTCAAGGCAGCAGCTCCACTATGATTCTCACACTCATCTTGTCTTGAACTTGTCCTGATCTCATCTCCATACACTCCTTTCTTGTTGGAACTGCTCAACCTACACCACTTTGACATCAACAGTCAACATCTCACCTAGGAAGAGGGTTGCAAAAACCCATCTGTGGACTGACAGGGACCAGAAGGACCATGAGATCCAGGAAGCTCTTAGTGCATTCCAGACAGGCCAATTCAAAGACTTGAAGGCTGCCACTGAGCATCACAATGTCCCTTACAACACTCTCTGGGATCACAGCAAAGGGTGCAAGAGCCACACTGCTGCCTTTCAACATCTGCAAGCTATACAACCAGAGGCTGAAGAGCTCTTAGTCCAACATATACAGAAGCAGGTGTCATGGGACCAGATGGATGCACAGGAAGAACTGGAATCATATGAAGAGACCATGTGCAGCAATCATGGATTGGGCAAAAAGAGGTTTCTGACCAAGCTCAGTGAGATTGGTAGGACCAAGGGCTCTATGACAGAACTTGTTGGGATTGGCAGGAGTGAGGTCTTACTACAGAATCCATCAGGATCAGTAGTACCATGCTCATACAACAGAACTCATGGAAACTGGTTAGAAGATGTTTCTCTTACTGATCCTGCAATAAGAGGACAACAGACAAGGGATGGGCCACCACCTGATGAGGCAGGGGCCCTATATGACAATGAAACTTGGTGTAAGGAAGTGGGCACCAACATCAGGAGCAAGATGAAAGGGGGGTGAGCACTGCCACTGGGATGAAGTGGGTGTAAGCAGTCGCGCACCTGAAACTAGATTGGGTGTTTCTGATTGGTATCAGTGAGGACAATCAAGTAAGATCTACTCAGGATGTTTCAACTTAAATGTAACCAGATGGCTTTGTACTGGTAGGTCTCAGCTGACTGCCTTGAACACTCTGTTCAGAGGTTGCATGGCATGTCCATTTATTCTTTGGTGGGAGAGTAGTATACTCTCCTTACAGTATGAGTGTTCATAGTACTGTTGCTAATGCTCTCTAACATCATCTGGACTGCAATATGCTTATCACCTACAGAGGATGGGAGTTACTGGACTGCAGGTGTTGGACACCACCTACAATAACTGACTGGACTGCAGATGTTGAGCAAACACTGCCTACAGTAAGGGACTGGACTGCAGGTGTTGAGTAACACCACCTACAGTTGACACCTAATGGTGATATAACACACACGTTTGAGGTGTTGTTGCAAAGCTCTGCTATTGCAATGATATGTAACTATGAGTCAAGTAAAGAGTATGTAAAGTATAGAGTAGAGTGGATGAGGATCCACTCATATGCTATAGTAGAATGAGAGTATTTATGCAATTGCTTGGTGTCACCTGTGACACCTCTCCTACTCCTCCTGAGAGGCCTTTGCCTCCTCTTGACACACTCTCTCCTGCTGGTGTTGCTCCCTTTGATGCTGTGCCTCTACTGTTCACACAGCATATTGGTTTGTGTGATACTGCCCCTTTGCCTCCATACTCTTCTTTGCCTAGTGATGTGTGTCAACCCCTTTGACACAGCTCCTCCTCCTCATAGACAATCCCCAGTCTGCTTGACACAGCTCCTTCTCTCTTCACTGGCAACTACCTTCTCAAGCTTATCTTGTGAATCCCTTAATCACCTGTCAAGTCCTGTTGCCAAGCCCCCTTGATCATGTGGTTGCCCCTGTGCTCAGTCCCCTGTGGCTGTATGCACATACCCCTTGAGTGGTAACCATCTGCATGATGCTGAGCTTGGTCCCCACTCCTGCATGTGGTTATCTCCCATATACTTCTCCTTCTATTGCCAGTATCCTCCTTCCTGAATCTCCCAATGCTTGCTCATGATGGCCAACTTGCTGAGACATGCTGATCAGGCTGATTCTGATTGATCCTTGTGAGATTAATCAGGATCCCAGAATTTGGTTGATCTTGCAAGCCATATGCACTACCAACCTGATTAGATCATCAATTCCCCATGATTGCCATAGATTAATTTGGTACACACTTCATACGCTGATCCACTGACCCTGTGACAGTGGGGACAACCCCTATCAAACGATGAAGCAACACTGAGACAGTCTCCTCATCCACAAGGAGCAGGAGAAGCAGTGATTGAGGAAGGGAGTGCACATCTTGACATAGCAGGAGCAGCGTCACAGGCAATGCTGCAAGAGGTGTTGATATAAGACATGCATTCTACTCATGGTAGTTGAGTGGATCCCCATCCACTCTACCTTACATATTACTAGCTATATCTTTGACATAAGTATACTTAGTAGTTTTCTGTCAACAGGTGCAATTGCAGAGCATTGCTTCTATCTTAGCATGTGTGGTGTATCATTGCTACTTGTCGCCATCCAAAGGCAGTTCATACTGGGGTCTGGCTCTCTCAATCTTAGAACTGGAGGCAGCTGTCCACTGCAGTCTGGGGATCACTCATTTAATCAGTTGACACACTGGACACTTGTGTCGAAGAACAACTCAACCACACCAGATCTTGGTGTCATCACAGGCAAACTATTGGACCTTGATCATGCTGAGCTACCTCTGGACAGAGTGTCCCCAGTGGTCAGTTGAAATCCATGATAACCATCAGTTATAACATATTTGAGTGAGAACAGCCATAGAAGGCTTCTACAACAGATTCCAGCAAGAACAATAATAGAAGGCCTTTACTACAGATCTTGCCAAGATTAATTGTAGTTGCCTTTTACTACAGATTTCAGGTTTCAGGTGCATGACCTCTGACAACCCGGACCCTCAATTTGACGGCTTCTATGCCCACCAGAACTATGATGCACTTCACCTGAGAGCCAATGAAGGATATAAGTTGGTCAAGCATTCTGCTAAAGCTCTGCTGGTGTTGTGGAGTAAAAAAAAAAGGGAGGAGTCCATGCAGAGGTACAAGGAGTCCTTGAATGAAAAGGTGGCTGAAGTAAAGTGTGTAAAGAACAATGCAAAGAATTTGGAGCATTATTATGCAGGGAAAGCCAGCATGACTGTGGAGGAAAAACTGGCTAAGAGAAGTAAAGAGGCTGCAAGGGCAAGGGAATGGCTGGAGAGGTTCAAAGATGACCCAGATTTCAAGAAGAGGAAGAGCAAGGCTGACAAGAGGTACAGGGTGAGGAAAAAGGTGGCAAGGAATCAAGCCGAGCTGTCCAGCAGTTGTCATATTCTGGACATGTAGTCGATCTTGTTGAAGAGCGTGCATGTTGGCCTTGCGTTGCGGTGCGTTGTGTTGGCACCTGCGTCGGGCTGAGAAATCCGAAAAATGTGGAAGAAGTGAGAAATTTCTGCTTGTCTCCAGGGATTCGCGTGGAGCTTAGCACGCTTGCATTCGACCGTCGTCGTCAAGCACCAACACTCTTTCGTAGACGCGGCATGAGAGACTTGACACGCAATGGGACGAAGACGAGATAGGTTGCTGCTAGTGTACATAGGATGAGGACAGTGTTCTTTGAAACTGAGGCTGTAGCCCGTCGAGAGAAAAACGATTGCATAGTATCTTGTGGACGGTGGGGCGACAGGATCGTCACGGAAAGGACGAGACCCACACTGCACACGAAAGGGTGACGACTGAGTGAAGCTGAGAGAGCCAATGAGTGCGTCTGGTATAATGGTCGTAAAGATCTGCGAGAGCTGAAAGCCAGCAGAGCCTGTGGTGAGGCCGAGATGTTGGAGTGTGTAGCGCGAGGAAGTGGAGAGCGAGCGATAGAATAACTTGATTAGGATTGGCAAGCGATCGACCTTGAGTTCATCCTTTTGTAGATCCGGGGGCCATGATGCGAGGCTTCGGCAGCCATGTCTGACTGTTCGAGCGAAATGATGTTTTGATGAGGAGGGCTATCTGGTGAAAGGGACGAAGGTAGCGTGCGATCACCTTGTCTTGACGTTTTCGAGCGCCTCTAGTGAGGTGACGCTGTTGCCTCGGACCACTACAGTGCCGCATCGATCGCCATCTTGCCATACATTAGGGTTTCCTGCCTCGGGATGGACTTGTTCGATGGCATCGTCGACAACAAGGTTGAGGAACATGTCGAATCCTCGAAGTGTGCCCTGGATCTTGCGTCCGCCTTGAATGTTGACAGCGATGCGCTTGTCAAGGAAGCGTTTGAGCTCCGGCTGCGACACTTTGGCCATCTTGCGGTATAGGAGACGGACGTCGGAGGATATGCGGTGCTGGTCGGAAGGGATGAGCAGGAATTGATGGGAGTGAGACCAGTTGGTGTGTGTCTCGTTGAGAAGAATCAGATCTCTGTGGACCCGCGTTCGGACGCGATTCGCGATTTTGTAAAGAAAGAAAAATGCAAGCGAGATCTAACATTCTTTACTCCCCCCAACCGCTGTCCATCAACTTGGCGGCAGCTGTCACTCGCGAGCCATCCAGTTGAAGAGTCACCGGGATAACCAATATGCAAGAAAAGCGAGCAACCAACAGACCAATCCTCTGCATGCATACTAAATTGAGTGGCAACCAATCAGGAGAAGCATATGAAAGGAAAACACCAAGATACTACAAAATGGGCATGACTCAAAAGAGAACAACAAGCCATCTCATAAACAGGACAAAGGTATATATATACACAACCCTGTAGCAATAGCACACAATGAATCTTAAGCATTACATCTACAACACACTAGTATGAAAGAGCTAGAACATGGCTCAGACAAAGGAGGTGCATGGTATAGCTTCAACTGATTAGAAGTCTGAAACCTCTCCACCAAAGCAAACCATGGTAGATGACACCAACCCTCATGCTGGGGCCAGCAAAGCTGCCAAGAGGTCTAAAAGAACCAAGAAGGTGACAATTATCTGGCAGACACAAACAGCAAACAATGACAATGAGATCAATGATGATCCCGAAGATGAATTGGATGATGACAATGTCAGCAAATGATACAGCTTCTGTATGTTAAGTAAACTCTGTCAGGGGTCTCGCGCCCGAAACCCAGGTCGGTCTGTCGAGATACTTGGTGACTATCAAACTGTGCGACAGCTATTGTCTCGGTATTGGTGACTATCAAGTTGTGCAGTGACAGCAGGTGGCGTTCATTGTATATACTATCATAGGTTTCGGCTGACCTCTGTGGACACTCCGTTCAGGGGTAGCTCGGCACGATCACTATCAATGTTATGATGACACCAAGGTCTGGTGTGAGTGTTGATGATGATGAGGTTGATGGTTTGGTGATAAGGTTGATGAATGTCGATGATAATGATGTTGATGGTGTTGGTGATGAGGTTGGTGGCATCAACACGAGTGTCCAGTGTGTTGACTGATGCTTGAGGTGATCCCTGGACCACAGTGGACTACTGCCTTCGGTTCTATCTATATCTGGACTGCTAACCTGCTATGGGCGCCTTCGGACATCAGGTAGTGGTGATACAACACACACACTACGATGAGGAGCAACCTGTCAGGGGTCTCGCGCCTGAAACCCAGGTCGGTCTGTCGAGATACTCGGTGACTATCAAACTATGCGACAGCTATTGTCTCGGTATTGGTGACTATCAAGTTGTGCAGTGACAGCAGGTGGCGTTCGTTGTATATACTATTGTAGGTTTTGGCTGACCTCTGTGGACACTCCGTTCAGGGGTAGCTTGGCATGATCAATATCAATGTTATGATGACACCAAGGTCTGGTGTGAGTGTTGATGATGATGAGGTTGATGGTATTGGTGATGAGATTGGTGATGTCGATGATAATGAGGTTGATGGTGTTGGTGATAAGGTTGGTGGCGTCAACATGAGTGTCCAGTGTGTTGACTTGATGCTTGAAGTGATCCCCGGACCGCAGTGGACTACTGCCTTCGGTTCTATCTTGATCTGGACCACTAACCTGCTATGGGCACCTTCGGACGTCAGGTAGTGGTGATACAACACACACACTACGATGAGGAGCAACCTGTCATGGGCCTGGATGCTCAAGAAGCAGGAGGGTCATGGGTTCATATGGAAGGAGCACAGGTATCGAAGACCTAGTCGACACCAGTAGAGAGCATGGTCGTAGTGCAGTCTCCATGGAGACCATGGACTCCTATGGACTCACATGCAAAGGAGGGCCAAGCACAGCCACGAGGAGGACCAAGCTCAAGGAGCAGGCACAGCCACGAGGAGGACCAAGCTCAAGGAGCAGGCACAGCCACGAAGAGGACCAAGCTCAAGGAGCATGCAGATGGTTACCACTCAGGGGCTCGAGAGACAAGAGCCAAAGGAACTGTCACTGATCAAAGGAGGAGGAGCAGTGTCGAAGGAGTCGACACCAGGTCATGAGGAGGAGGAGCAGTGTCGAAGGAGTCGACACAGCTCAAGAGGCACAGGGGTGCCAAGCAGGAGAGGCCCCTGAGCAGTACTCGATGAAGAAGGTACTCTCTGGAGAGAGAGCAGGAGCAGCATCGCTGGCGATGCTGAGAAGAGGTATATAACCATGCTTTCTCATCAATAGGTCGAGTGGATCCTCATCCACTCTACTCACCATAACTAGTTATCACTTCAGCATAAGTATACATTAGTTTCAGTCAGCATAGCAGCAATCTATCAAGGTTGCTCCTCATCGTAGTGTGTGTGTTGTATCACCACTACCTGACGTCCGAAGGCGCCCATAGCAGGTTAGCAGTCCAGATATAGATAGAACCGAAGGCAGTAGTCCACTGCGGTCCGGGGATCACTTCAAGCATCAAGTCAACACACTGGACACTCGTGTTGACGCCACCAACCTTATCACCAACACCATCAACCTCATTATCATTGACATCACCAATCTTATCATCAACACCATCAACCTCATTATCATTGACATCACCAACCTTATCACCAACACCATCAACCTCATTATCATCGACATCACCAATCTCATCACCAACACCATCAACCTCATCATCATCAACACGCACACCAGACCTTGGTGTCATCATAACATTGATATTGATCGTGCCGAGCTACCCCTGAACGGAGTGTCCACAGAGGTCAGCCGAAACCTACGATAGTATATACAACAAACGCCACCTGCTGTCACTGCACAACTTGATAGTCACCGAGTATCTCGAGACAATAGCTGTCGCACAGTTTGATAGTCACCGAGTATCTCGACAGACCGACCTGGGTTTCAGGCGCAAGACCCCTGACACAACCTTGATAGATTGCTGCTATGCTGACTGAAACTAATGTATACTTATGCTGAAGTGATAACTAGTTATGGTGAGTAGAGTGGATGAGGATCCACTTGACCTATGATGATGAGAAAGCATGGTTATATACCTCTTCA
Organism: Ustilago hordei; assembly: GCF_900519145.1. Lineage (NCBI taxonomy): Eukaryota > Fungi > Basidiomycota > Ustilaginomycetes > Ustilaginales > Ustilaginaceae > Ustilago > Ustilago hordei. The sequence continues at coordinate 1,861,285 of NW_024545261.1, forward strand.
CAGCATTGCCAGCGACGCTGCTCCTGCTCTCTCTCCAGAGAGTACCTTCTTCATTGAGTGCTGTTCAGGGGCCTCTCCTGCTTGGCACCCCTGTGTCTCTTGAGTGGTGTCGACTCCTTCGACACTGCTCCTCCTCCTCATGACCTGGTGTCGACTCCTTCAACACTGCTCCTCTTCCTTTGACCAGTGACAGTTCCTTTGACTCTTGTCTCTCGAGCCCCTGAGTGGTAACCATCTGCATGCTCCTTGAGCTTGGTCCCCTTCGTGGCTGTGCCTGCTCTGTGAGCTTGGTCCTCCTCATGGCTGTGCCTGGCCTTCCTCGCATATGACTCAGTGCTCCTTTGCATGTGAGTCCGTAGGAGTCCATGGTCTCCATGGAGACTGCACTACGACCATGCTCTCTACTGATCTCGACTAGATCTTCGATACCTGTGCATGCTTCTTGAGCATCCAGGCCCATGACAGTAACCATCTGCATGCTCCTTGAGCTTGGTCCTCCTCGTGGCTATGCCTGGCCTTCCTCGCATATGACTCAGTGCTCCTTTGCATGTGAGTCCATAGGAGTCCATGGTTTCCATGGAGACTGCACTACGACCATGCTCTCTACTGGTATCGACTAGATCTTCGATACCTGTGCTCCTTCCATATGAACCAGTGACCCTCCTGCTTCTTGAGCATCCAGGCCCATGACAAACTCCTCAAACCAGTGCCAAAGCTCACCACCCAGAACTACTATAGCTGGAATGCACATGTAAAGTCTTTCCTCTGATGGGTACCATACGCTATGGAACACCTCGAAGGAACATTTGATGCAAACCATCCCAGATGGAGTTGCTCATTCGATGATGCATTAACAAATGCCCTACGAGGGACCATTGACACCATGGGAGAGTATAATGTAAACTATCTTCTTTTGGACATAATAAGAGAGTACCTCACATTTCATCAAGTCTGGAGCAAGATAGAAGCAAGGTTAGGCAACAATGCCACCAGAACCTCTCGTCAGCTCACTCTGATCACTCAGCTGGGTGACATCAAGATGTTCAATTCCGACATTTGGAAACTCATACAGGAAATCAGGACCATCCAGGCTGAAGGAAGCATCCTGGGAAGACCATTTGCAGATGATACTCTCTTCTCTGCTCTCCAGAAATGCACGATTTGCCACCCAATGTTCAGGGAGATGGTTGCCACCATCCACCAACTCAACTTTGAAGCGCTGGCCATGGCACTTAGCATATGTCAATCAGCATTAGAGAGCATTCCCACCCAGAAGCTTGATCCCCAGCAAGGTCATGCCAGGACAGCAGGTGATGGTGACCAGGACGAATTGGCCCATGAAACTGACAACGATGATGACAGCAAAACTGCCAAGACTGGATACAGATGCCAAAAAATCCAGTGTTTTGTGTGCAGGCAAATCAGTCATGGTGCAGGCAAATGCAATGCCACTGTCACCATTCCCAAAGATTCGCCACTCACCAACTCCAAATAGTAGGATGCTTGGTGCTCCCTCACCCCAAGTTGGAAGAAGAACCCAGAAGAAATGACCTGTTGGATACTGGATTCAGGAGCTAGCTTTCACATGACCAATGACTATAGCACACTCATAAACCCAAGAACCTGCTGAAAATGCATCTACATGGCTGGAAAGGAGGTTCTGGATGCAAGTGCTATAGGAGATCTCTACATATCAACTGCACATGGAGAAACACTACTCCAGAATGTCTTGTATGTTAAGAATCTCAATGTGAATCTATTGTCAACCAACTCATTAATGGATGAGGGAGCACGAGTGACTTTGGACCATGCCGGTGGACAGATACACATGGCAAATGGAACCTCATTCAAAGTGTCAAAGAACAGCAAGCACAGCTTACTAGAGTTACGAAGTGAAGCATGGAAGGAAAATGCAATGACCACATCAGCACAGCCACTCAATGATGTTGATGAAGAGTTTGAACCAATCACAAAGAGGACCACCATTTCCACACAACAACTTTGGCATGAGTGCCTTGGACATCCAGGAAGAGATAAGGCTAAGTCTATTATAAAGAAGATGGGAAGTACCACCCAAATGGATATGGACCCAGATACAGCTCTGACATGTGAGCAGTGTATACAGTCCAAAAGTACAGCTGCAAGGATGAAACAAGGCAGTGGCAAGAGAGCCACTGCACCCCTCAACCTCATGCATATAGATCTGATCATTGATGCATCACATGTGACTGAACACACCTGCATATTGGTGCTCATCGACAATCATAGCAAATATGTTTATGCACAACCATTATTGCAAAAGAGTCAAGCTTTCACAGAGCTCAGGAGAATCATCTCATTCCTTGAGACACAGACCAACAGGAGCCTAAAAGCAATTCGATTGGACCAAGGAACAGAGTGGAGGAGCAATGAAGCCCTTGAATGGTCACAGGACAAAGGAATAGAGTGGCAAACAACAGTGGGATACAATAGCAAACAAAATGGCAGGGTGGAGTGAATGAACAGAAGCTTGAGTGAAAAGATGCATACCTTACTGGTACAATGTGGACTACCAAAGACCTTTTGGCTGTATGCAATCAGGGCAGCAGAATTCAAGATAAACCTTACTCCAAACACTGACAATGAGTTCCCATATGAGATGATGTTCAACAAATCACCTGAATGACTCATGTGACTTCTCTGTGTCTTTGGATGTCTCACTTGGGTAAACATCCCAAAGGCAAAGTGAAACAACAAGAATTTGGACCAATGAGCAGTGGCAGCTATATTCATAGGATACAGCCTAGAATGGAAAGGTTGGCTATTTTATAGTCCAGACTATCGACCAAGCATATTGTCAGGGGTCTCGCGCCTGAAACCCAGGTCGGTCTGTCGAGATACTCGGTGACTATCAAACTGTGTGACAGCTATTGTCTCGGTATCTGTCTCGACGAGCTAGTTGTTCAGCAACTATCAAGTTGCGCAGTGACAGCAGGTGGCATTCATTGTATATACTATTGTAGGTTTCGGCTGACCTCTGTGGACACTCCATTCAGGGGTAGCTTGGCACAATCAATATCAATATGTAGGTTATGATGACACCAAGGTCTGGTGTGAGTGTTGATGATGATGAGGTTGATGGTGTTGGTGATAAGGTTGGTGAGTGTTGATGATGATGAGGTTGATGGTGTTGGTGATAAGGTTGGTGGCATCAACACGAGTGTCCAGTGTGTTGACTGATGCTTGAGGTGATCCCTGGACCGCAGTGGACTACTGCCTTCGGTTCTATCTATATCCAGACTGCTAACCTGCTATAGGGCACCTTTGGACATCAGGTAGTGGTGATACAACACACACACTATGATGAGGAGCAACCTTGATAGATTGCTGCTATGCTGACTGAAAACTAATGAGTACTTATGTTTCTAAAGTATTGACTAGTTATATGGTGAGTAGAGTGGATGAGGATCCACTCGACCTTTGATGATGAGAAAGCGTGGTTATATACCTCTTCGCAGCATCGCCAGCAATGCTGCTCCTGCTCTCTCTCCAGAGAGTACTGTCTTCATCAAGTACTGTTCAGGAGGCCTCTCCTGCTTGCTTGGCACCCCTGTGCCTCTTGAGCTGTGTCGACTCCTTTGACACTGCTCCTCCTCCTTGCTATCCTGCTTGTTTGGCACCCTTGTGCCTCCTGAGTGGTGTCGACTCCTTCGACACTGCTCCTCTTCCTCATGACCTGGTGTCAACTCCTTCGACTCTTGTCTCTCGAGCTCCTGAGTAGTAACCATCTGAGCTTGGTCCTCTTCGTGGCTGTGCCTGCTCCTTGAGCTTGGTCCTCCTCGTGGCTGTGCCTGGCCCTCCTCACATATGGCTTGGCCCTCCTTTGCATGTGAGTCCGTAGGAGTCCATGGTCTCCATGGAGACTGCACTACAACCATGCTCTCTACTGGTCTCGACTAGATCTTCGATACCTGTGCTCCTTCCATATGAACCAGTGACCTGTCATGGGCCTGGATGCTCAAGAAGCAGGGGGGTCACAGGTTCATATGGAAGGAGCACAGGTATCGAAGATCTAGTCGAGACCAGTAGAGAGCATGGTTGTAGTGCAGTCTCCATGGAGACCATGGACTCCTATGGACTCACATGCAAAGGAGGGCCAAGCACAGCCACGAGGAGGACCAAGCTCAAGGAGCAGGCACAGCCACGAAGAGGACCAAGCTCAAGGAGCATGCAGATGGTTACCACTCAGGGACTCGAGAGACAAGAGCCAAAGGAACTGTCACTGATCAAAGGAGAAGGAGCAGTGTCAAAGGAGTCGACACCAGGCCATGAGGAGGAGGAGCAGTGTCGAAGGAGTCGACACAGCTCAAGAGGCACAGGGGTGCCAAGCAGGAGAGGCCCCTGAGCAGTACTCGATGAAGAAGGTGTCAGGGGTCTCGCGCCTGAAACCCAGGTTGGTCTGTCGAGATACTAGGTGACTATCAAACTGTGCGACAGCTATTGTCTCGGTATCGGTGACTATCAAGTTGTGCAGTGACAGCAGGTGGTGTTCGTTGTATATACTATCATAGGTTTCGGCTGACCTCTGTGGACACTCTGTTCAGGGGTAGCTCAGCATGATCAATATCAATGTTATGATGACACCAAGGTCTGGTGTGAGTGTTGATGATGATGAGGTTGATGGTGTTGGTGATGAGGTTGGTGATGTCGATGATAATGATGTTGATGGTGTTGGTGATAAGGTTGGTGGCATCAACACGAGTGTCCAGTGTGTTGACTTGATGCTTGAAGTGATCCCCGGACTGCAGTGGACTACTGCCTTCGGTTCTATCTTGATCCAGACCACTAACCTGCTATGGGCGCCTTCGGATGTCAGGTAGTGGTGATACAACACACACACTATGATGAGGAGCAACCTTGATAGATTGCTGCTATGCTGACTGAAACTAATGTATACTTATGCTGAAGTGATAACTAGTTATATGGTGAGTAGAGTGGATGAGGATCCACTCGACCTATGATGATGAGAAAGCATGGTTATATACCTCTACTCAGCATCGCCAGCGATGCTGCTCCTGCTCTCTCTCCAGAGAGTGCCCTCTTCATCGAGTACTGCTCAGGGGCCTCTCCTGCTTGGCACCCCTGTGCCTCTTGAGCTGTGTCGATTCCTTCGACACTGCTCCTCCTCCTCATGACCTGATGTCAACTCCTTCAACACTGCTCCTCCTCCTCATGACCTGATGTCGACTCCTTCGACACTGCTCCTCCTCCTTTGATCAGTGACAGTTCCTTTGGCTCTTGTCTCTCGAGCCCCTGAGTGGTAACCATCTGCATGCTCCTTGAGCTTGGTCCTCTTCGTGGCTGTGCCTGCTCCTTGAGCTTGGTCCTCCTTGTGGCTGTGCTTGGCCCTCCTTTGCATGTGAGTCCATAGGAGTCCATGGTCTCCATGGAGACTGCACTACGACCATGCTCTCTACTGATCTCGACTAGATCTTCGATACCTGTGCTCCTTCCATATGAACCCGTGACCATCCTGCTTCTTGAGCATCCAGGCCCATGACAGAAGGTACTCTCTGGAGAGAGAGCAGGAGCAGCATCGCTGGCGATGCTGAGTAGAGGTATATAACCATGCTTTCTCATCATCATAGGTCGAGTGGATCCTCATCCACTCTACTCACCATACAACTAGTCAATACTTTAGAAACACAAGTACTCATTAGTTACAGTCAGCATAGCAGCAATCTATCAAGGTTGCTCCTCATCGTAGTGTGTGTGTTGTATCACCACTACCTGACATCTGTAGGCGCCCATAGCAGGTTAGCGGTCCGGATATAGATAGAACCGAAGGCAGTAGTCCACTGCGGTCCAGGGATCACTTCAAGCATCAAGTCAACACACTGGACACTCGTGTTGACACCACCAACCTTATCACCAACACCATCAACCTCATTATCATCGACATCACCAATCTCATCACCAACACCATCAACCTCATCATCATCAACACTCACACCAGACCTTGGTGTCATCATAACATTGATAGTGATCGTGCCGAGCTACCCCTGAATGGAGTGTCCACAGAGGTCAGCCAAAACCTACAATAGTATATACAACGAACACCACCTGCTGTCACTGCACAACTTGATAGTCACCAATACCGAGACAATAGCTGTCGCACAGTTTGATAGTCACCGAGTATCTCGACAGACCGACCTGGGTTTCAGGCGCGAGACCCCTGACATGACCCTCCTGCTTCTTGAGCATCCAGGCCCATGACACATATTCTGGAGTAACTCGGTGAAGTTCATGGAATCCAAACGCTGGTCAGACCGGACCGAGTGGAAACTGATAAAAGTTCAATTGCTGCAAACAATGACAAATGAAGAAGATGCTGAGAACTTGGGTTATTCAGAAGTGAATCTATTTGATGAAATGGACCAGGAACCACAAAATGAGTACATGGACATGGAAATGACTATGAACACAAATGAAGGCCAGGACCTTGAAGGGTGGACAAATGGCAAGTCCTTCGGACTTGCAGCCACAGACAACAAAGGCAAAAGAAACCTAAATCCAACCATCCAAGAGGCAATGGCAGGGCCAGACAAAAGGCTGTGGGAGGAGGCAATGCAAAAAGAACTGGAGGGTTTAGAGGCTATGGGCACATGGGAAATGATGGATCTCCCAATCGGCATGAATACTGTCAACACCAAATGGGTGCTCAAAGTGAAAATGGACACAAACTTGGTGCCCACAAAGTTCAAAGCAAGACTCATTGCAAGGGGTTTCACTCAGAGAGAAGGTGTCAACTATACCGAAATCTTCACACCAGTGGTGCTGATTCAATCAATCAGAGGAGTGTTGGCTGTGGTGGCTGTGCAAGATTGGGAGGTAGATTCAATTGATGTCAAACAAGCATACCTCAACTCAAACTTACAGCACGACGTGTACCTGAAGCCACCAGTCAGAACAAAGATGCCACTGGGAAAGGTCCTCAAGCTAATAAAGGGATTATATGGTTTAAAACAGTCAGGGCAAGAGTGGAACACTGAGATGGACTCACACCTTCAGAGAATGGGTTTTCATTGTATGCCAAGCACACCCTGCTTGTATACAAGAGGAACTGGAGACAACATCACAGTCATCACAGTGTACATTGATGACATGATGATAGCTTCACCAAGTCACAAAGAAGTGGATTGCACCAAGAAGGAGATCATGAATAAGTGGGGAACAGAAGATAATGGGAAGATCAAAGAGTTTATTGGAATCAAAATCACAAGAGACAGGACCCAGAAGAGCATATCTCTTGACCTAACAGCATTTATTAAATCAATGGTAAGCAGATGGTTACAGAAGGAGACCAAGAAATCCTGGATCCTGATGCAAAGCATAACTGCAAGTGCTGGAGGAGAGAGATGTTCACCATCACGAAGCAAAGAATACCAGGAATTGGTAGGACAGCTCTTATGGGTATCCAATACAGTGCAACCAGATATCTCATTCACAGTAGGAGTTTTAGTGCGACACATGACAACTCTGGTCAAAAGAGCATGGCATGCAGCAACCCACACTCTAAAGTACCTAAATCAAATAAGTGAATATCATCTCCAACTAGGAAAGAGAGCAAATATGGAGAAGGAGACAGTAACGACATATACCAATGCAAATTGGGCATCAGACCCCACAAATGGTCAGAGGAGTACATTGGGAGCAATCATGTATCTATATGGGAGCCTGGTGAGTTGGCGATCTCACATGCAAAAATGTGTGGCCCTGTCAGCTGTAGAAGCAGAGTTTGTTGCTGCATCAGAAGCAGCACAGGAGGTGCTGTTCTTTTCATATTTGCTGTGAGACCTGGGTATTGATAACATCAGACCAATACTCTGCACTGACAGCCAAGGATGTATACAGGTGAGTAAGGACCCAGCCAAACACTGGAAGCTTAAACACATCGACATGCATTATTACTTTGTCAGGGAACACATGCAGGAGGGAGACATTCTGATCAAACATGTCAGAACAGCAAACAACTTGGCAGACATTCTCACAAAGCCTTTGAAAGGAGGAGAGACCACATGCCTAGCTCAAGCAATGGGTTTGGTCATGCCAGCAAGGGGGGGAGTTGAAGAGTCACCAGGATAACCAATATGTGAGAAAAGCGAGCAACCAACAGACCAATCCTCTGCATGCATACTAAATTGAGTGGCAACCAATCAGGAGAAGCATATGAAAGGAAAACACCAAGATACTACAAAATGGGCATGACTCAAAAGAGAACAACAAGCCATCTCATAAACAGGATGAAGGTATATATATACACAACCCTGTAGCAATAGCACACAATGAATCTTAAGCATTACATCTACAACACACTAGTACGAAAGAGCTAGAACGTGGCTCAGACGAAGGAGGTGCACGGTATAGCTTCAACTCATCCTAACAGGACAGAGGGGGGGGGGGGGGGGGGGCGCAAAAAAAATAGAACTGCAGCACCTAGGATTCCCGCGTGGTCCCCCACCGCAGTACTGACTAGGCGATACCTTGCTTAACTTCGCAGATCGGACGGGATGCGGTGCTTTCAAGGTTCTATGGCCGCAGATGTAAGGAAACACCAAAGTTATGATTTTGTTGCGTGCTCTGAGCATCGTGCCTAAACGACTTGAAAAGCCTGCGATTGTCATGTGCTTCAACCATGTCCAAGACCTGCCGCTTCAGGTTTAGGCTGTGCGCGGCGTTCAGACTCAGCCGCTTCCTAACCATGCGGTCGGGATGGGCATAGCACAAATGCCAAGCTCTCCACCGCGTGGTTCTTTCCACTATCTGAACGTACGATGGCACAATATCAACATCAACCCGCGCGATCTGAAGGTCTGTTCTGTGTTGCCACCTGGATCAACAGGTCTCGACATTTTCAACTCAAACGGTGTTCCTCCTAGCCACGCTCACATTGGTCCTTCCTTCCAGCCGATCGTTCCTCTTTTCAACATCGTCGTTTGTCTTCCAGACAGCTTTGCTCGCACTCTTGTCCGTGCAGGCCACTTTGCCTGATCTCCTCTGTGAACGGCACTGATACGGTGGTTGTAATTTGTACAAATGCTTGCAATCCTCACGATATGTCACACGTTCTCTTTGCGCCTCTTCGCGGAGACTTGCTTTTCATCTAGCATCACGTTGTCATTTTGTGTCCTCGTCTGAAGCATCTCTGACAAAATTGAGCTGAGTCAAGACTCTTGACCGGCTTACAACAATGAGAAGCCTCCTTCGGAGGTCATCGGTGACAGCGACACTGTATATGTACACAAAGGCTGAACTTGTTAAATTAAAGAGAGGTTGCTTCGTCCAGTGGTAGGATACCTCTTTCGGGCAATACCCAGTGTGGCATCACACTTGCAAAAAGAGGCTCTAAATAGAGGTGGTCGCGGGTTCGAATCCCGTAGTAGCCCTCGAATCGAAACATTTTGCCAATTTTTTTGGCAGCCAGGAAGAGGAAATTCGGAGGCAAGCGTCCTCCCCAAATTTGGAGCAAGATTCATCGAGAGATGGACGAGTTATGGCGATTGTATAGATTTTCGAGACGGTGATTTCTGCAAGCACAGTGATTACCCGGGTACTGATCCGTTCTGCATGCACACAAGAGTTCTCCTTTCATCAAGCTTCTGGGCCATGAACTTTTCTCTGCTTGAGACAAATATGTCGACGTTGTGTGGACGAAGAGCTTTTACACACAAAGGATGCTTGAGTCCGAGGCTCTCGAAAGGCAGCGTTTCTTCCGACCTATGATTGTCAAAAATAGACACAAGAATGGCAGTTGAGTCGCCTTGGCACGCTTCGCTGTGATGCTGTGTGTTGTCGATGTGGAGGTTGACGCTGCGGAAACAAGGCCGGGTTTCTAGAGATACACAAGCAAATACGACGATAATCTCGACATGATGATCCGCCACCAGTTTCATCGGAACATCGACATCGTCCAAGGCACACTCTTTCAAACCCAAGATGAATGCTTTTCCATTGATGCGCACAGTCCCGCAAGTCTGTCGGGTAAGTCTGCTATCTGCAAGGATTCTGTCTCTCTGGCGGCAGTGCAGGCATGCTGATCTCTGACCTTGTGCTTGAACTTTTCGACTCGTGACATCAGGCTGCCTCCATGGCCGAGGCCAGGGTGGGCTTGAGTATGCGCATGCCTCAACAAGTTCGCACATACTACGGAAAGCGCATCGACCCACGACTGCGCTTCGAGGCTGCCAGCCGTAACATCCGACCTCGCGCAGTAGCTGCGTCTGCAACGTCGAGCTCAGGCTCAACAGCACGAATGGTTCTGATGCTCGGAGGTGGCTCTTTGATTGCTGCCGCCGGTCTGAGCGCTTTCGGCTTTCAGAGTGTTCAGTGCGAACCTGCTCGCCCCTACGCAACCGCTTCCACTCCGGTTGTCGTCAAGGATGACACTGCAGTCGCCACGGAACCTCAAAGCATTGTCAACGTGTATCAGCTTTCTTTCGGCACTATTTGCGGTGTCTGCGCTGGCGTCTTCATCAAGAAGGGACTCAAGCTGATCGCCTTCCTTCTAGGTGGCTGTTATGTCCTCCTCCAGTACCTCAACAGCCAAAGGCTGATTGCTGTCAACTGGTCCGCCATCAACTCTCGATACGACAAACTTGTCGGCAGTGCTGCTGGTCCCGAGACCACCAATGTTGGAGGATACTCTGGTAGCACCCTCCAGCGCATCTGGAATAGGACGGCCAACTTTCTCATGGCCGACTTCCAGCCGCGAGCCACCTTCATGGCCGGTCTTGTCCTCGGTCTGCGTCTCGGATAAGCTGCTGTTCAGAGTTCATGATCGACCACTCAAGGATCTGGAAAGCTTTGTATCTAGATCTTCCTCTTACGACGTAGTTCAGTTGATAAAGATATTCTGATTGGCTACCTTACGTGTCAACAACGGCCGTCACAAAAGAGGTTTGTATGTACCGAAGCAGTGTCAGATGCAGTCTAAACCTCGTCTGTCAGCGCCGATGTTGAGCGGCAAGTAGAGCGGCCATATACGCGTTGGATTGATTGGAAAAAGCTGAACCAAAATTGCAGAGTGCGAAAAACAGAAAGCGTGTGCACTCGGCATTTCTTCTCGCTTCTCATTCGTTGCGCCAAAGTGAGGGACGACATGCTTTTGACATCGAGCTGGCTTGCTTGCAACAATCTTTCACCATCATCGTCCTCGTCAATCTCGGTCACTTCCGAACATGTCAGCACAAGAGATCACCGTGCCGGCTCCGGCCGACTTTCACGTGCATCTGCGACAGGGCGAGATGTCGGAACTCGTTACCCCGCACGTCGCCCAAGGTGGAGTATCTCTGGCCTATGTGATGCCCAACCTGGTACCTCCCATCACCTCGGCACAGCAAGCGACGGAATACTTGCAGTCGCTCCAGGCGCTTGCCCCAAAGACCAAGTTCGTTGGCACCTTATACCTCTCTCCTGCCCTGACACCTGCCGAGATCGCAAAGGCAGCACAGAATGGTGTCCGTGGTGTCAAGAGCTACCCTCGCGGTGTGACCACCAACTCGGACAGTGGAATCGAGGACTACGAGAGCTACTACCCGATCTTTGAGGAGATGCAGAAGCACAACATGATTCTCAACTTGCATGGAGAGGTCCCATCGAATGCCGATGTGGGCATCTGCCTCCTAAACGCCGAAGAGAAGTTCTTGACGCACTTGTTCAAGATCCACGGCCAATTCCCAAAACTCAAGATCGTGCTCGAGCATGCGACGACAAGAAAGGCGGTCGAGGCTGTCAAGCAGTGCGGAGACACTGTCGGATGCACTATCACACCCCACCACCTCGAGCTGATTGTAGACGACTGGGCCGGAAAGCCGCTCAACTTCTGCAAGCCGGTTGCAAAGTATCCCGATGACCGACAAGCATTGCGCGAGGTCATTCGTCAAGGTAGGTCAAAGGTCCCAGCAGATTTCAGCTTGAGCTGCGAGCGAGCAAAGATTGACGTTTGCCTTGTTTGAGCCCGCGGTTGCAATCGACAGGACATGCACGCTTCTTCCTTGGCTCGGATTCGGCGCCGCATCCATTGGCCAACAAGTACCCTTCTGCGGTGACCCACGGTGCTCCCGGTATCAAGGCATCATCATCTGGCGGAGAAGAGGTTGAGGCGAGGGGTGTAGTCTCGTGTGGCTGTGCTGCCGGTGTCTACACGTCATCAATCCTTATTCCTCTCTGCGCAACACTGTTGGAAAGCTTCGGTGCACTGGATCAGTTGGCCAGCTACGTTAGTTTGAATGGAAGAAAGTTCTACGGCTACGACGATGCGGAAGAAATGGCTAAAGGGAGGATCAAGCTTCGCAAGGTGGAGAGCGGATGGTCAGCAGCAATCGTTCCTGCAGTATACGTGCATCGCAAATTCCGAGAGGTGGCTGATTGCGATGGAAGCAAGGTGCAAGTGGTACCCTTCTGGGCAGGGAAGCGACTCGGATGGGAAATCGTGCGATCCTAATTGACCTCTGATCTAATCTTGCACTCGACGGCGGGGAGCGATGGGAGATGGACATCTGCCTGTATCTCTGATTGGACCAAGAGCAAGAAAGTAATTGCAGAACAAGGCAAGAGTAACTCAGGTCCGTGCTGATGAACATGTGCGCTCGAGGCTCCAAGTGCCGCATTCTCACGCAAAGCAAGTATTTGGCGACAACGTGCAAGATTGAGTGCGCAAGTGAAACGGTTGTCAGGGAAGAGCATGGCAGAGCGGCAATAGAGTGTTCCGAAAGTCGGTTCAGCTGTTGCCGCCGTGTTCGAGAATGGCAGGATGCTGATGTGTCATGAGGATAGAGGGTGTTATTGTCAGGCGCATATGCCAAGAGAGAGTTAAGGGACTTGATTTCGGAAGTATCATTCGGATGGCTGTGCTCCAGACAACCAAGCTTTTCTCGCATCTTTTCACGGCGTTTTTGAAATTGCAAAGCTTGCTGGGGAAGAGATGAAGTCGGTAGGGTGCCTCCAAACAGTTGGAGAAAGATGCGCACAAGGTACAGAGGCGCAAACGGTGCAGCCCGAATCCTTCCAAGACTCTGCCGCAGAGATGCATTACCGGGCATTTGTCGCTGCTTTGTCTCATTTGCGAGAGTGTGGGAATGCTCGAGAGCAAGGCTGATCTAGCTTGAGCTTGTAAGCACGAGGAGCAGAGCTTGATAGCATCATTGTTGATTCTCAGCGCAATCTTGCACTTGCACGTGCAATCAAGTGATCAGCTTGTCTCGAGGGTGCAAGATTTTCAAGGGTGCAAGATTTCAAGGCTTCAAGGCTGGTGGTGGTTGAGTAAACACTTGACTCGGTGTCAAGTCGGCCTTGTTCGGCCAAGGTTATGGTGGACATATGCTTTTTTGAGTTCAGAGTCTTGCTTGTCCAAAGACGGATGGCTTCCGAACGACAATATAGAATCACGCTCTCAAAGTCAATGCCAAGAAGCAGAGTTTGAGCTTGCTTGCAACCAGTCCCACCTGCGAGACAGCGGACTACCGTGACGCTTTCTTTAAGAGTGTCAAGCTTTTTGTCGACGAGATGAGCGGCAATCTGATAGCATCCAACAAGCATACTCCTTGCTCCAGCAATGTGCAAACTGGTCAATGTCAAAGATCAGAGTGCCTTTGAGATAGATGGCTAGGCTTGCTCCAACATTTCAGAGGCACCGCTGAGCCTGGTTGGTTGCGGGCCGGCTTCAAACTAGACCTCCATCGGAGTCGACGTGCAAGTAGAGTCTTGTCTTGCCTCCTGCTTGCCAAAGACGGTTGTCGAATTCTTTGTCGAGTCGATGAGCAAGTGGGCTGCTCAGAATTGGCCGGCCAAAACAGGCTCTGCCACTTGCTGAAGTTAGAGTAGAGTGCCGCTACCCAATCAGAACAAAACATCAGCATCACGACATTACTTTTCTGCTCGTGCAGGCGTCAGATCTGTGGCATTGTCATTGCAGAGATTGGTGACCAGAGCCAAGTGATGCCATCTCGAACCAAGGCAAGTCAGTGCTAATTGCGCTGGTATGCTTGCAAGCTGAGCCTTTGGCAACGCGACAGAAAAGATCTTCTTTCGGCTCTTCCGCAAGCTTTTCTCTGACTCACTCGGAAACCACGGTCGAGCTTAAGCTTAAATCTAATGTGACAGACGAGTAGTAGACAGTCGCAGCAGCAAACGAAATTCGCCAGGCTGGTGAAAGTTGCAAGCATCGGCTGTTGCCTTTGCTTGTTTTACAGCGACAACTTGTGGTAACGATTGGGTAGTCCCAAAAAAAAAAAAAAAAAAAAAAAAAAAAAAAAAAAAAAAAAAAAAAAAGAAAAAAGAGTAGCATCACACAGCTCTTGCTTCCGAATGGGTTGGGCGAGCGAGTGAAGAGGAGAGGTTGCCAGCTTGGCCCCTGCTAAGCTCAGAATTTGAGAGCTGTTTTGGACAGCAAAGAAAAGCTGGAAAGCCTAAAGCTTCATTCGAGTGCTGCAGAATCGTGGGTCTCGCAGAAGCAAGGTGCAGAATGGTGCGTAGGGACAAGGCTGGCAAAGCGCATCCAACCTAATGAACATCAAAAAAGTTGGCCGAGAGGAATTGAAGCGTTCTCACGGCTCGAAACGAAGTACGGACACCACCGTTGTCCGTTATGCCTCAGCTCACCATGTTTCCTGTCAATTTCAGCTGCTCTTGATGACTTGAGCAGCTTCAGTTGGCAGTCAGCAGATTCAGAGGCTTAGCCATGCACATCCGAACACGCCCACAATGAGCACCGCTCCAAAGAGCGTGGGAACATCTGTTGGCAGATCCGACAAGCTCCGTCGCATCTTACCTTTGCAGCTTCCCGACCTACTCTGGCCCTATCGATAACAATGCTGTTGCTTCCGCTTAGCACTTGCTGCATCGCTATCAGTCAAGACCTCCCACACAGTTGCATTGACACCTGTCGACACACGTCTCGCGCATTGACGATCCGATCCTTTTTTCTTTTTCTTTTTCTTTTTCTTTTTTTTTTCTTTTTTCTTTTTTCTTTTTTCTTTTTTCTTTTTCTTTTCTTTTCCTTTTTCGTTTTTCTTTTTTCCTTCTTTGTTACTGTGATGATTTCTTGATTTCTTTTTCCCTTTTTCTTTCTGGGCCTCTCTGGCGGGACAAACAAAGTGCATTGCACCGTCGCCCTCTTGGCATGGCTTGCAGAAAGGAATGAAACTCGAGTCCGATTGTCTTCTCTTTGCATCATTCTTCAGAAAGGATCTGGGGAAGTGCGATGGGACAGCGTTGCTTCCGCTTATGAGCTCGAAATGCCATCTTGTCTACATGGCAGTATGCACCTCGTTCCGGTGTGCTAGAGATATCCTCTCATGTCTCCTGCTTTACCAGGTTGCTCCAATCTTCCGAGTCTACGCCTTCTGCTGCGCACCAAACAGCGGCATAGGCTAGCTCCACATCTTCCAGCTTATAAAGACCCTCATCGCATGTTTGCTTCTGAACCGAGCTACAAACTACCTGTCATTCCCACCCAGTTCCTGAGCACGCGCCAAGACGACACATACTCTTGTCGCCAACTGCACATTGCAGAGCGTTCCGATCCCTTAGCTCATCATACTGCATTCCAGGCCATCTTTCTAGGCGCCTCCCTCCTTGCTCCAGCGCGTATCATCATCTTGTTAAGCACCTAGCACGTCATGTACCTCTCTCAGCCACGGGATCTGATGACCTCGATGTCAGCAGGATGCTCGCGAAGCACCACCTTCTTACCCATCCCCGACAGTCTTGCTCCATTGCCACCTTTCCGAAACGGCAACCTGAACGACAATCGCCGATCACTCGACTTTGACTCGTATTCGCTCCAGTCTCCCCCAGAAGGCGACTACGATCCAATGCATGACTTTTCTCCGACACGCTTTGGCCATCCTGCAACGCTCGTCTCGCCTGATCCTTATGCTCACGCGATGACAACTTCTGAAGGTCGTTCCATGTCCCGCTTGTTTCGATCACAGCACTTTCAGGAGGTGTGGGACAAGCTCGATCCGGGAAGTGTCGAAACGAGGCCTCCTCATCCATACACCGAACTCATCAAGCTCTGTATTCTCAAGCGACATGAGGGCAAGCTCACTCTCATTCAGCTCTACCACGATCTTGAAGCAAAGTTCCCACATTTTGCTGCCTCGCCCAAGGGGGCTGGCTGGAAAGTAAGTATAACCGCTCTCCTCCTTAACCATTTCTCCCTTTCTTGCTCCATCAAGCCGCTGACGCGCCGCTTCTCTTCACCTCCACAGAACACTCTTCGACACAACCTCTCCACCCAGCCATACTTCATCAAGCTAGAGCGAGAGCATGGCCAGCTTGGCAAGGGCCACTATTGGGCATACTGTCCCGATCTCGAAAAGCCTACTTCACTGGCTCAGAGCTCCATCGTCCAGCTATCTTCATTGTGGCCACCCTCAGCGAGCGCCTCATCCCTTTCCCCACCCGATGAGGGCACACACACCCTCTCCAGCGCGACAGAGTTTCAACGTGGTCCAGAGCCATACAGACGACATGGCGAGGCCAGCTCTCTGCCTCGCTACAGAGTTGCCGAGGGTACCAGAGAGTCCTATGACCTCCCCAATCCCTATCGCAGATCCATGCACGAGCATCATCGAGCCGGAGTACCTCGAACCACTTCTTCCAGCATTCATGCACGTCGACTCTCCAGCCCAGTCCGCAACCTTCGCCCCCTAGAAGATCGCGAAATGAGAACCGTATCTTCTCGCATCACTAGGCTGCGATCAGCAACCATCTCGACCTTGTCCAGACCCTCGCCAGTCGCTCTTACTCCACCGGCAGGATACGAACACAGACGGCCTTCGCTGCACTATCCATCCAGCTCCTCTTCCATCTCTCCATACGAAGAGGTCCTTGATCGCGACGATGACGAGCTTATGCGACCCTCGTTGCCAGACCTACCAGCTGCACCGGCACGAAGTCTAAGTGACTGGTATCTCAACAACCCCATTCCGAGGCGTATGTCTTCTGCCAGCTCTGCCGGGTCTAGTGCTCATTCGAGGCATGCGCGCAGCTCGACGCCTCGCCCCTTCCAGTCCTTCATGTTGCCTGAAACATAACTCGACATCAAACGTTGAGCTGCACAGCTGCTGCTACCTCATCTACAAGTCTTCTTCGCTTCGCCCTCTCTCGCCTTGCACTCAATACACCAACATTCTGTGTCTCGCTTCATATCCCTCACAACACAAACGTTCACAGACATCTTCGAAAAATGAGACTTGACAGAAAGATCTGATAATAAAAATCACGTGACCTTCTTCTTCGCTCTAACATTTACATCAACCTCGCTCACCGTCGTTACTCGTCATCACCCACCACCATTGCTCATCGTCACCCACCACCGTTGTTCAGATCCTCGTCAACACCCTCCTATCCCTATTGTGATAGCACGCAATCCTCTCTATCGCTTCATTTCACATACCCACACACTGACCATCGGTAGAGACATATATATTTGGCATTCTTGAGGAATACACAAGCGAGCAGCAGCGAGACAGACAGCAATCGCGATGATGATTGAGAGCAACTAGCTACCAGGCAATGAAAAGCATATTATCCCTCCCCATGACTAGTGTGTGGGTGCCTGGAATGAATGAAGTGACATGTATGATTGCGTGCTATCACAATAGGGGCAAGGGGGTGTTGACGTGCATCTGAGTAGCCTTGGTGGGTGATGATGAGTGACGACGCTGAGCGCGGTTGGCGAACATGTTAGAGCGAAATGTTGAGGTCATGTGTTTTCACTCTCTCCACTTCCCTCTAACATTTTCGCCAACCTCGCTCACCGTCATTGCTCATCATCACCCACCACTGTTACTCATCATCACCCACCACCATTGCTCAGATCCGCATCATAACTGTCAGCGGTTGCACGCCTGAAACCCAATTTCGGTGGTTCCGGTTGATATCGGTGAGATCAATCAAGTAAGCTCCTTTCGAACTGTTTCAGTGAAAGGAATCAGAAGGCTCACTTCTGATTGGTTTTGACTGACTGCCATGAACACTCTGTTCAGAGGCTATGTGGTACAATCGTAGATGTTATTGTCTTGCTAATGTTATTGTCTTGCTGATGCTATACCTAGATATAATAGATCATCGTCTGTGACAGCACAAGTGTTCGTAATGCTGACAGACGTTTAATGATGAAGGAACGTATCTGTACCGCAATAGTGTATTGCCTACAGATGGAGAGAGACTGGACCACAGTGAAGAACACTGCCTACTGTCATGGGACCGGATGCGCAGAAGCAGAAGTCATATGAGGAGGAGCGCAGGAATCGAGGATTGGGCAAATCGAGGGTTTTACAACAGAGTTCATTGAGAGATGTAGTAGAGAGGCGCTGTCAGAGGTCGTGTGCCCAAAACCTGATATCTGTAATAGAAACATGTCTATTATGAATCCTGTTGGGATATGTGACAATGCTAGAGGTATTATGATTCTTGTTGAGATATGTAGTAGAGACACCTCTATTACTTTTCTCACCTGAAGATGCAGCAATGGTTTTGCTATTGCAGGTTTTGACTAACCACTGTGGACACTCCATCCAGAGGTAGCTCAGCACAATCAATAACTTGAATGTATTGCAGGACACCAAGGTCTGGTGTGATTGAGATAGTTGATGTTGTTGACATGAGTGTCCAGTGTGTTGACTGAGTGCTTAAGGTGATCCCCAGACCACAGTGGATGACTGCCTTCAGTTCTATCTTTATCTGGACTGCTGGTTTGCTATGAACTGCCTTTGGATGTCAGTGAGCAGTGATACAACACATGCATTACAAGGGAAGCAATCTACTTGATTGCAACTTTGCTGACTGAAACTAATGTATACTTGTGCTAAGTGATAACTAGTTGTGTATGGTGTAGAGTGGATGAGGATCCACTCAACCACTTATGATGAGACAGCATGGTTTATATATCTTTGCAGTGTTGCCTGCAACTCTGCTCTGGCCCTTTCTCTCCAGAGGGCACTATCTTTGTCAAGTACTGTGGCAGAGGTCTTTTACCAATGCACCACCCCACTGCTGAGCACTGCTTCTCCTGCTCCTGAGTACAGGAGAGTCAGTATCATCTCGTTGCTGATAGGGGTCACCCCACTTCATCCAAATGACAATGCACCCCCCCCCCCCCTTCGTCCATCCACCTCCTGATTTCGTCCCCCATCTCCTCACACTGATTTCATCGTTGTGGAGAGTGTCACGGGTCTGAATGCGCTGGAAGCAGGAAGATCCATCGATTCATATGAAGGGAGCACAGGAATCAAGGAATTGGGCAGATCGTAGGATTTGCAGCAGAGTTCACTGAGATCTGTAGTAGAGACAGCTCTATTACAGATCTCACCTAGATTGGTGTGAGCAAAGTTGATATCATGAATCCCACCAGAATCTGCAGTAAGCATGATCATATGGCAAATTCCACAGAGTTCTGTGGCAAAGACAGTCATATGGTGAACTTCACATGTGAAGGAGGACCAAGCATTGCCAAGAAGGGGACCAAGCTCAGAAGCATGCAGCTGGTTACCACTCAGAGGGTCACAAGACAAAGACCAGGAGAACCATTGCCAGTGGGAGGAAGAAGAGTTGTGACAAGGACACTAGCAAACAGGTTATGAGGAGGAAGAGCAGTGTTGAGGGAATCGATACCTAGTTCAAAGAAGGACAGATAGGAGGGACAAGGAGGAGGGGCAGTGTCACAGGCAATGCTGCAGGCATGGTATATAACCATGCTCCTCATCGCAACAAGTGAGTGGATTGCCATCCACTCTACACCATATCAACTAGTTAATACTTCAAGCATAAGTACATATTAGTTTCAGTCAGCTTAGTCACAATCAAGTAGATTGCCTCTCATTGTAGTGCATGTGTTGTATCACTGCTCACTGACATCCGAAGGTGGTTCATAGCAAACCAGTGGTCTGGATTCAAGATAGAACTGAAGGCAGTAGTCCACTGCAGTCCAGGGATCACCTCAAGCAATAGTCGACACACTGGACACTCATGTCAACACCACCAAGCATTCATACTCACACCAGACCTTGGTGTCAGTACAGTTCATATCATTATTGATTGTGCTGAGCTACCTCTGGATGGAGTGTCCACAGTGGTCAGTTGAAATCTGCAATAGCACAACCCCAATCACAGATTTGAGTGAGTAAAGTCATAAGGACATCACTATGGCATAACTTGATGAGAATTGTAATACTACATATACAATCACATATCTCGACAGGATCTGTAATAGAAGTGGTCCTACTACAGATCTCAGGTTTCAGGTGCGCAACCTCTGACAGAGAGTCCCTACCTCATCTGGTGGCAACCCTGAATGTCCTTGCCACTTAGTTTATACTGAATCTGTTGTATGATTGTCCTTGCCCCTCATCTCCATGGAACATGTCATACAATCTTTGTTACTACAGATCCTGGTGTAATTTGTGATACCATCTTGGCTCATGCTGATCTTGGTGAGATCTGCCATAGAGCTGTTTCTTCCACAGATCTTGGTGAACTCTTCTGCAAGTCCCATGATCTGCCTGATCCCTCGATTCCTGTGCTACCTTCATATGAATCGACAGATCCTCCTGCTTCCTGCGCATCCAGGCCCATGACAGGCGCTATGACAGATCTTGCCCAGTTCGGCAGGAGCAGAGATTGTACCACGAATCCTGCCAGGATCTGTAGTATCATGATCATATGATAGATCTTGTGGAAACTGGCAAAAGGACACCAGGTCCACAGGCCTCACAACAGAACAGGTGGCAAGGACATCTGGGTCTGCCACTCAGATGAAGCAGGGGCCTGCAAATTGATGAACTCAGGGCAGGAGAATGGGTGAGATGGTAGGGGGGTGCAAGTCACCACTCAGATGAAGTGGGGAGGGCCCCTATTGATAATGAAGCAGCACAAGGACCTTCCATCCACAAGAAGTAAGGGAAGCCATGCTAAAGAACGGCATTGTAAGGCAGGCAGGCTGTCAGGGGTCTCGCGCCTGAAACCCAGGTCGGTCTGTCGAGATACTCGGTGACTATTAAACTGTGTGACAGCTATTGTCTCGGTATCGGTGACTATCAAGTTGTGCAGTGACAGCAGGTGGCGTTTGTTGTATATACTATCGTAGGTTTCGGCTGACCTCTGTGGACACTCCGTTCAGGGGTAGCTCGGCACGATCAATATCAATGTTATGATGACACCAAGGTCTGGTGTGGGTGTTGACGATGATGAGGTTGATGGTGTTGGTGATGAGATTGGTGATGTCGATGATAATGAGGTTGATGGTGTTGATGATAAGATTGGTGATGTCAATGATAATGAGGTTGATGGTGTTGGTGATAAGGTTGGTGGCGTCAACACGAGTGTCCAGTGTGTTGACTTGATGCTTTGAAGTGATCCCCGGACTGCAGTGGACTACTGCCTTCGGTTCTATCTATATCCGGACCGCTAACCTGCTATGGGCGCCTTCGGACGTCAGGTAGTGGTGATACAACACACACACTACGATGAGGAGCAACCTTGATAGATTGCTGCTATGCTGACTGTAACTAATGAGTACTTGTGTTTCTAAAGTATTGACTAGTTGTATGGTGAGTAGAGTGGATGGGGATCCACTCGACCTATGATGATGAGAAAGCATGGTTATATACCTCTTCACAGCATTGCCAGCGATGCTGCTCCTGCTCTCTCTCCAGAGAGTACCTTCTTCATCGAGTACTGCTCAGGGGCCTCTCCTGCTTGGCACCCCTGTGCCTCTTGTCGACACTGCTCCTCCTCCTCATGACCTGGTGTCGACTCCTTCGACACTGCTCCTCCTCCTTTGATCAGTGACAGTTCCTTTGGCTCTTGTCTCTCGAGCCCCTGAGTGGTAACCATCTGCATGCTCCTTGAGCTTGGTCCTCTTCGTGGCTGTGCCTGCTCCTTGAGCTTGGTCCTCCTCGTGGCTGTGCTTGGCCCTCCTTTGCATGTGAGTCCATAGGAGTCCATGGTCTCCATGGAGACTGCACTACGACCATGCTCTCTACTGGTGTCGACTAGGTCTTCGATACCTGTGCTCCTTCCATATGAACCCATGACCCTCCTGCTTCTTGAGCATCCAGGCCCATGACACAGGCCTGCTAGGAGGGAGAGTCGAGAGGAGGAGGAGCAGTGTAGGAGGAAACCACATAGGGTAAGGGCAGTGTCGCTGGCGACACTGCAAGGACATCTATATAAAGCACACTTGCTCCTCATTGTAGTAGTTGAGTGGATCCCCATCCACTCTGTCAGAGGTCACGCACCTGAAACCCAAAATCTGTAGTAGAAAGACAATTACTACTGATCCTATCAAGATCTGTGGTAAAAGGCCTTTATTAGTATTCTTGCAGAAATCTATCATAGAAGCCTTCTATGACTTTTCTCGCTCAAATATGTGGTAGCTCACAGGTGTCATGGGCCTGAATGCTCAAGAAGCAGGAGGGTCACTGGTTCATATGGTAGGAGCACAGGTGTCAGAGATCTAGTCGATACCAGTGGTGAGCATGGTTGTAGTGCAGTCTCCATGGAGACCATGGACTCCTACAGACTCACATGCAAAGGAGGACTGGGCCCATATGCGAGGAGGGCCAGGCACAGCCACGAAGAGGACCAAGCTCAAGGAGCATGCAGACGGTTGTCATGGGCCCGAATGCTCAAGGAGCAGGAGGGTCACTGGTTCATATGGAAGGAGCACAGGTATCGAAGATCTAGTCGATACCATTAGAGAGCATGGTTGTAGTGCAGTCTCCATGGAGACCATGGACTCCTACGGACTCACATGCAAAGGAGGACTGGGCCCATATGCGAGGAGGGCCAGGCACAGCCACGAAGAGGACCAAGCTCAAGGAGCAGGCACAGCCACGAAGAGGACCAAGCTCAAGGAGCATGCAGATGGTTACCACTCAGGGGCTCGAGAGACAAGAGCCAAAGGAACTGTCACTGATCAAAGGAGGAGGAGCAGTGTCGAAGGAGTCGACACCAGGTCATGAGGAGGAGGAGCAGTGTCGACAAGAGGCACAGGGGTGCCAAGCAGGAGAGGCCCCTGAGCAGTACTCGATGAAGAAGGTACTCTCTGGAGAGAGAGCAGGAGCAGCATCGCTGGCGATGCTGAGGAGAGGTATATAACCATGCTTTCTCATCATCATAGGTCGAGTGGATCCTCATCCACTCTACTCACCATACAACTAGTCAATACTTTAGAAACATAAGTACTCATTAGTTACAGTCAGCATAGCAGCAATCTATCAAGGTTGCTCCTCATTGTAGTGTGTGTGTTGTATCACCACTACCTGATGTCTGAAGGCGCCCATAGCAGGTTAGTGGTCTGGATATAGATAGAACCGAAGGCAGTAGTCCACTGCAGTCCGGGGGTCACTTTAAGCATCAAGTCAACACACTGGACACTCGTGTTGACACCACCAACCTTATCACCAACACCATCAACCTCCTTATCATCAACACTCACCAACCTTATCACCAATGACATCAACCTCATCATCATCAACACTCACACCAGACCTTGGTGTCATCATAACCGAAGCATTGATATTGATCATGCCAAGCTACCCCTGAACGGACTGTCCACAGAGGTCAGCCGAAACCTACGATAGTATATACAACGAACGCCACCTGCTGTCACTGCACAACTTGATAGTCACCAATACCGAGACAATAGCTGTCACACAGTTTGATAGTCACCAAGTATCTCGACAGACCGACCTGGGTTTCAGGTGCGAGACCCCTGACATTAGAGTGGATCGTTCAAGCAGCTCCTCATGATCACCATGACGGACCCAGACCTCAACAATAAGCTTGATAGACTACTCACTCTATTGGAAGCACAGCTAGAGCTTACCAGACAGGGTCATCGAGAGGAACGATTACAACGAGCTCAACTGAGCAGGGAGGAGACAATGGACCTCTCTCACTCAGAAGACCAAGCAGGAGGAGGAGATGAGGCTATGATAGGAGACCCACATACTCCTACTCTGGCTCCACAACCAAGATGATCAGTCTCATTCAACCTGGATGAGCAGGAGGACATCAACTACGAGAAGTATGCTTCACCTACAGGGCCAAGATATGTCAAGACTAAGCTGGACCCCTACAGCAGGACCAGGACGGACCCTTACCCCCTGGACCAAGAGGAGGACTTTAGCATCATGGCAGAGCTTAACTGGTCAAAGCCCATTGCCACCCCCTTTCCAAAGTTCAATCCCCGAGACATGGAGATCTTCATTCTAGAAGCCGAAGCATGGTTTAAGTTCAACCAGGTGTATGAGCAGTCTAGGATGATCAATCACATGGGTGCTCAACTGGAAGGGACAGCAAGAGAGTGGTGGACTTCCAAGCTTTGCATTGACAGAGGCCGAGAAGGAAGACTGTTCAATGATTGGCATTACTTCACTGAGCGACTGTCAGAGCAGTTCAACCCACGCAACGCTAGGATGGAGGCATACAACAAGCTGTTGGCTCTCAGACTCACAAGTGATGCTCCTGGTGCCACCACATGTCATGTAGAGCGGTTCAGAGACTTGGAGGGACAGGTCAACCTAGATGACAACGAGCTAATGATTGATCTCTTCAGAGGAAGTCTCACTCGCAGCATACAGGAGAAGTTTGAGAGGAATCCACCTGGGAAGAGATGGGAGTGGTATCGAGAGGTCGAGGAGATTGATCGACAGAGGATGCTACTACAGCAGTCCTCGGCTAGACACTCACTCCCAAATGCCATGTCACCTCCACTAAGAACTGGGTCTCGGCCAAATCAAAGTTCGATCCCCATCCGACAACCCACTCAACCTTATCCAGCTCGATCACCATCACAAGCAACTACACAAGCAACTATACAAAACCTAAACCGACCCCTTCCTCATCATCCCACCCAACCCTCGAAGCAAGGAAGCCCTGCTCCATCAGGTATCAACACCTGTCATGTATGCAAGGGTATCGGCCATTGGGCCAGAGACTGCCCCAGCAGGAGGGTAAACCCTCTTAGCTCTCGACCCATGGGACCAAAGGTTATGGTCACCACAGCAGACCCCTTCGAGGAGGCCACCGACTCAGGAGATGGCCCCACAGGCAGCACTGAGATGGGTGACCCCGAGGCCATGGACCTCAGCTCATACCAGCAACCCATGGACCCTGATCACGAGGAGGAGCATGATGATGATGACGATGAGGGAAATGTCAGTGGGGTGATGCACTGATGGCATGCATTGCTCTACAAACCTCCTCGCCATCACTCTGTATATATCAAGATTGTCAAGTATGTTTCTCTACCAGTGGAGGCAAAGCAGTACTGGAGCTCTCTGGAATGGTTCAAGACCATCCTGCTCGGATACTAGCTGATACCGGTGCTGGTTTGTCCATAGTCTCAGATTCTTTCATTAGTAAGTACCAAATACCCACAAAACCCATAAAAACAAGATCGATCCATGGTGTCACCGGGCACCAACTCTCCATCAATAGTTCTGCGAGCATGCAGGTATCTATTGGTACACACAATCTGGGTGTGGTCGAAGCTTCAGTGGCCGACACTGCGGACTATGACCTCATCCTGGGGTTCACTGAGCTACGGAGGCTCAAACCCACCATACAATGGGATACGGGCCAGCTGGAGTTCAAGACTCAGGAGCAGGACCAACCCCCTAGGAGACCCCCTGAAGCAGCAAGAGCAGGGGACCTAACCATGAGGAGACCAACCCTTCATGGTAACGAGTTTGTCTCAGCAGAGCGCATACTACGAGCAGCTCTGGAAGATGGACCCATAGGGTTCATGCTGTTAGAGGAGCCACCATCATCACTCCCGGCCTTTGGTTTTGTACCTACAGGTGCAGACAAAGGAGTCGAGATGGAGGTGGAGGTAGACAAGGTGGTGATGGCTGCAGACATACCAAAGCCATACCAACACCTGCAAGATGTGTTTGATGAGGTGGAAGCAGACAAGCTGCCCCATCATACCGAGCATGATCTCCACCTCGAGTTGATAGAAGGAGGTAAGCCACCTCAAGGGCCCCTATACCTTAAGGGACCCAAGGAGATGTCCGAGTTGAGGAGGTACTTGGATGAGAACCTCAAGAAGGGGTTCATAAGACCATCGAAGAGCCTGGCACAATCACCAGTTCTCTTCGTACCAAAGAAGGATGGAGGTCTCAGACTCTGTGTGGACTACAGAGGTCTCAACGAGATCACTGTCAAGAACAGGGCACCATTGCCCCTCATCGAGGAGCAGCTGTTCTTACTCAGGAAGGCAAGGATCTATACCAAGCTAGACCTTAGAGCAGCATACAACCTCATCCAGATTGCTAAAGGAGATGAATGGAAGACAGCTTTTGGCACTCAGTTGGGACTCTATGAGTACCTAGTGATGCCCTTTGGCCTAGCCAATGCTCCGGCTCACTTCCAGTCATTCATCAATGACATCTTCCGAGACATCATTGGGATATATGTGGTAGTATACCTAGATGACTTCCTGATCTTCAGTGACACTGAAGAAGCACATGTGAAGCATGTCACCGAGGTCCTCACTCGCTTAAGGAGCAACAGGCTCTTTGCTAAGCTGTCGAAGTGTGAGTTCCACACCAAGACAGTCGAGTTCCTGGGGTACATCATCAAGCCGACAGGCATAGAGATGGACCCAGAAAAGGTGCGCACTGTCAAGGAGTGGCCAATGCCAGAGTCAATCCATGACATCCAAAGGTTCCTGGGTTTTGCCAACTTCTATCGAAGGTTCATAGCCCACTTTGCTCGCATAGCCAAGCCCTTGACATCACTGGTAAAGCCTATAGAACGGTTCAAGAAGTTCGAGCTACCAGAGGAGGCCCAACAGGCCTTCCACAAGCTCATCCAGGCATTCACATCAGCAGGAGTGCTTCAGCACTTTGACTACCACCTTCCAACAAGGTTGGAGACTGATGCAAGTGACTTTGCTATAGCAGGAGTACTCAAGCAGGAGCATGAAGGACGATGGCATCCAGTGGCCTTCTACTCTAGGAAGATGTCTTCTGCTGAGAAGAACTATGAAATCCATGACAAGGAGCTCCTAGCTGTGGTCGCCTGCCTCACTCAGTGGTGACACATGCTAGCTGGACTACCAAGCCAACTGGTCATCCTCACTGACCATGAAGCCCTCAAGTACTTCAAGTCACAGAGACACATCACAGGTCAACAGGCTCGATGGGCAATACTACTAGCAGACTTCGACTTCATATTGCAGTATCGACCAGGAGACAAAGGTGGTGAACCCGATGCTCTCACCAGAAGGACAGACATGCAACCAGCTGGTGAAGAGCAGGATCACAATGTGAGGCAACTACTGCCTCCTCGAGTGTTCAAGGAGACAGCAGACCATGACTCGACCCTAGTGGCCCCTATGCTCTTGATGGAGTCCATAGCATCAAAAGGTCTCAAAGACCTGGTCAAGATCTTCCAGCCCTTAGACCAAGAGCTACAGGAGATACATAGGAAGAAGCCCTTCGAACTCAAGGACAACCTATGGTACAGTGGAGGAAGGTTGGTTATCCCCAAAGTAACCATGCCAGGGAGGACCAACAACCGACACTCAAGGAGTGCCAAAGAGGTAGATGGACAGTCCCTCTCTGTAGAGCATCTGCGATTCATGGTGATGACCCAATGCCATGATGGTATCACTGCTGGACATGTGGGAAGAGATGCTACCATCAAGGCAGCTCAGCGACATTACTGGTGGCCAAACATGACAGCTTGGATTGCAGACTATGTAGCAAGTTGTCCTGTATGTGCTAAGTACAAAGCTCCTCGTCATCATCCATATGGTTTGCTACAGCCACTAGCAACACCAGACAGGCCCTGGGGCTCCATATCCCTCGACTTCATTGAAGGACTACCACCATCGAAGAAGTATGACTCCAAGACCTATGACTCTATCTTAGTCATTGTCGACAGGTTAACCAAGTTTGCCATACTAGCTCCAACCCATAAGACAGTCACGGCCAAACAAACTGCAGTGTTGCTATATGGACACATGGTTAGACTCTTCAGATACCCAGATCACATGGTCTCAGACCGAGGCAGGCAGTTCATATCAGGAGCATGGAAGGCATTTGCAGAGCAAATGGGTGTGAAGCACTCACTTAGCATGGCTTACCATCCTCAAACTGATGGTCAGACAGAGAGGGTCAATCAGGTCATAGAGCAATACCTCAGGATGTACTGCAACTATGAGCAGAATGACTGGGCCAACCTGCTGGACACTGCAGCCTTTGTATACAACAACATGGTCCACAACAGCATTGGTGTCTCACCATTCTTTGCATGCTATGGATGGAACCCCAAAGCTCATCCTGACATCCCTCAACGACTAGGAGTCAATGATCCAGGTCGCTTCGAGTACCTCATGGATGGAAAGGAGCGTTGCAAGTACCTCCAGGAGCAGATCAGAGAGGCACAATGTAGATCAGTAGACCAGTATAACAGGAAGCACAAGGACATCGAGTTTAAGGTGGGTGATATGGTCTATATCAACCATCGAAACTGGAAGACACGGAGACCCACACCCAAGTTAGATACCCAGTTTGCAGGACCCTACCCAGTTCAGGAACAGGTAGGACACCAAGCTTATCAAATCACATTGCCAGCAAACCTTAGGGTGCATGATGTGTTCCATGTCTCCATGCTCGAGCCAGCAAGAACAAGTTCTCTTCCTCAACATGCTGAACAGCCCACCATACCATCACTTCCAGATGGGGACCTCGACTTCGAAGTCGAAGCACTCATCGACAAGCGTTCACACAATGGGACTACAGAGTACAAGGTGTTGTGGAGAGGGTACTCAGAAGAAGCTGCTTCATGGGAACCAGTAGAGAACCTCAACTGTCCCGACCTCATCCAGGAGTATGAGGTGTCAGAGGGGGGACGAGTGAGTAGACAAAGTAGAGAACAGGAGGAGTAGAGAGAGGAAGAGGAAGGAGGATGACGTTGAGAGAAGGAGGAAGGTGTCATGGGCCTGGATGCTCAAGAAGCAGGAGGGTCATGGGTTCATATGGAAGGAGCACAGGTATCGAAGACCTAGTCGACACCAGTAGAGAGCATGGTCATAGTGCAGTCTCCATGGAGACCATGGACTCCTATGGACTCACATGCAAAGCAGGGCCAAGCACAGCCACGAGGAGGACCAAGCTCAAGGAGCAGGCACAGCCACGAGGAGGACCAAGCTCAAGGAGCAGGCACAGCCACGAAGAGGACCAAGCTCAAGGAGCATGCAGATGGTTACCACTCAGGGGCTCGAGAGACAAGAGCCAAAGGAACTGTCAATGATCAAAGGAGGAGGAGCAGTGTCGAAGGAGTCGACACCAGGTCATGAGGAGGAGGAGCAGTGTCGAAGGAGTCGACACAGCTCAAGAGGCACAGGGGTGCCAAGCAGGAGAGGCCCCTGAGCAGTACTCGTTGAAGAAGGTACTCTCTGGAGAGAGAGCAGGAGCAGCATCGCTGGCGATGCTGAGAAGAGGTATATAACCATGCTTTCTCATCAATAGGTCGAGTGGATCCTCATCCACTCTACTCACCATAACTAGTTATCACTTCAGCATAAGTATACATTAGTTTCAGTCAGCATAGCAGCAATCTATCAAGGTTGCTCCTCATCGTAGTGTGTGTGTTGTATCACCACTACCTGACGTCCGAAGGCGCCCATAGCAGGTTAGCGGTCCGGATATCGATAGAACCGAAGGCAGTAGTCCACTGCGGTCCGGGGATCACTTCAAGCATCAAGTCAACACACTGGACACTCGTGTTGACGCCACCAACCTTATCACCAACACCATCAACCTCATTATCATCGACATCACCAATCTCATCACCAACACCATCAACCTCATCATCATCAACACTCACACCAGACCTTGGTGTCATCATAACATTGATATTGATCGTGCCGAGCTACCCCTGAACGGAGTGTCCACAGAGGTCAGCCGAAACCTACGATAGTATATACAACAAACGCCACCTGCTGTCACTGCACAACTTGATAGTCACCGAGTATCTCGAGACAATAGCTGTCGCACAGTTCGATAGTCACCGAGTATCTCGACAGACCGACCTGGGTTTCAGGCGCGAGACCCCTGACATTAGAGTGGATCGTTCAAGCAGCTCCTCACGATCACCATGACGGACCCAGACCTCAACAATAAGCTCGATAGACTACTCACTCTATTGGAAGCTCAGCTAGAGCTTACTAGGCAGGGTCATCGAGAGGAACGACTACAACGAGCTCAGCTGGGTAGGGAGGAGACAATGGACCTCTCTCACTCGGAAGACCAAGCAGGAGGAGGAGATGAGTCTATGATAGGAGACCCACATACTCCTACTCCGGCTCCACGACCAAGACGATCAGTCTCATTCAACCTGGATGAGCAGGAGGACATCAACTACGAGAAGTATGCTTCACCTACTGGGCCAAGATATGTCAAGACTAAGCTGGACCCCTACAGCAGGACTAGGACGGATCCTTACCCCCTGGACCACGAGGAGGATACCAGCATCATGGCAGAGCTTAACCGGTCAAAGCCCATTGCCACCCCCTTTCCAAAGTTCAATCCCCGAGACATGGAGATCTTCATTCTAGAAGCCGAAGCATGGTTTAAGTTCAACCAGGTGTATGAGCAGTCTAGGATGATCAATCACATGGGTGCTCAACTGGAAGGGACAGCAAGAGAGTGGTGGACCTCCAAGCTCCGCATTGATAGAGCTAGAGAAGGAAGGTTGTTCAATGATTGGCACTACTTCACAGAGCGACTGTCAGAGCAGTTCAACCCACGCAATGCTAGGATGGAGGCATACAACAAGCTGCTGGCTCTCAGACTCACAAGTGATGCTCCTGGTGCCGCCACACGTCATGTAGAGCGGTTCAGAGACTTGGAGGGACAGGTCAACCTAGATGACAACGAGCTAGTGATTGATCTCTTCAGAGGAAGTCTCACTCGCAGCATACAGGAGAAGTTTGAGAGGAATCCACCTGGGAAGAGATGGGAGTGGTATCGAGAGGTTGAGGAGATCGATCGACAGAGGATGCTACTACAGCAGTCCTCGGCTAGACACTCACTCCCAAATGCCATGTCACCTCCACTAAGAACTGGGTCTCGGCCAAATCAAAGTTCGATCCCCATCCGACAACCCACTCAACCTTATCCAGCTCGATCACCATCACAAGCAACTACACAAGCAACTATACAAAACCTAAACCGACCCCTTCCTCATCATCCCACCCAACCCTCGAAGCAAGGAAGCCCTGCTCCATCAGGTATCAACACCTGTCATGTATGCAAGGGTATCGGCCATTGGGCCAGAGACTGCCCCAGCAGGAGGGTAAACCCTCTTAGCTCTCGACCCATGGGACCAAAGGTTATGGTCACCACAGCAGACCCCTTCGAGGAGGCCACCGACTCAGGAGATGGCCCCACAGGCAGCACTGAGATGGGTGACCCCGAGGCCATGGACCTCAGCTCATACCAGCAACCCATGGACCCTGATCACGAGGAGGAGCATGATGATGATGACGATGAGGGAAATGTCAGTGGGGTGATGCACTGATGGCATGCATTGCTCTACAAACCTCCTCGCCATCACTCTGTATATATCAAGATTGTCAAGTATGTTTCTCTACCAGTGGAGGCAAAGCAGTACTGGAGCTCTCTGGAATGGTTCAAGACCATCCTGCTCGGATACTAGCTGATACCGGTGCTGGTTTGTCCATAGTCTCAGATTCTTTCATTAGTAAGTACCAAATACCCACAAAACCCATAAAAACAAGATCGATCCATGGTGTCACCGGGCACCAACTCTCCATCAATAGTTCTGCGAGCATGCAGGTATCTATTGGTACACACAATCTGGGTGTGGTCGAAGCTTCAGTGGCCGACACTGCGGACTATGACCTCATCCTGGGGTTCACTGAGCTACGGAGGCTCAAACCCACCATACAATGGGATACGGGCCAGCTGGAGTTCAAGACTCAGGAGCAGGACCAACCCCCTAGGAGACCCCCTGAAGCAGCAAGAGCAGGGGACCTAACCATGAGGAGACCAACCCTTCATGGTAACGAGTTTGTCTCAGCAGAGCGCATACTACGAGCAGCTCTGGAAGATGGACCCATAGGGTTCATGCTGTTAGAGGAGCCACCATCATCACTCCCGGCCTTTGGTTTTGTACCTACAGGCGCAGACAAAGGAGTCGAGATGGAGGTGGAGGTAGATAAGGTGGTGACGGCTGCAGACATACCAAAGCCATACCAACACCTGCGAGATGTGTTTGATGAGGTGGAAGCAGACAAGCTGCCCCATCATACCGAGCATGATCTCCACCTCGAGTTGATAGAAGGAGGTAAGCCACCTCAAGGGCCCCTATACCTTAAGGGACCCAAGGAGATGTCCGAGTTGAGGAGATACTTGGATGAGAACCTCGAGAAGGGGTTCATAAGACCATCGAAGAGCCCGGCACGATCACCAGTGCTCTTCGTACCAAAGAAGGATGGAGGTCTCAGACTCTGTGTGGACTACAGAGGTCTCAACGAGATCACTGTCAAGAACAGGGCACCATTGCCCCTCATCGAGGAGCAGCTGTTCTTACTCAGGAAGGCAAGGATCTATACCAAGCTAGACCTTAGAGCAGCATACAACCTCATCCAGATTGCTAAAGGAGATGAATGGAAGACAGCTTTTGGCACTCAGTTGGGACTCTATGAGTACCTAGTGATGCCCTTTGGCCTAGCCAATGCTCCGGCTCACTTCCAGTCATTCATCAATGACATCTTCCGAGACATCATTGGGATATATGTGGTAGTATACCTAGATGACTTCCTGATCTTCAGTGACACTGAAGAAGCACATGTGAAGCATGTCACCGAGGTCCTCACTCGCTTAAGGAGCAACAGGCTCTTTGCTAAGCTGTCGAAGTGTGAGTTCCACACCAAGACAGTCGAGTTCCTGGGGTACATCATCAAGCCGACAGGCATAGAGATGGACCCAGAAAAGGTGCGCACTGTCAAGGAGTGGCCAATGCCAGAGTCAATCCATGACATCCAGAGGTTCCTGGGTTTTGCCAACTTCTATCGAAGGTTCATAGCCCACTTTGCTCGCATAGCCAAGCCCTTGACAGCACTGGTAAAGCCTATAGAACGGTTCAAGAAGTTCGAGCTACCAGAGGAGGCCCAACAGGCCTTCCACAAGCTCATCCAGGCCTTCACATCAGCAGGAGTGCTTCAGCACTTCGACTACCACCTTCCAACAAGGTTGGAGACTGATGCAAGTGACTTTGCTATAGCAGGAGTGCTCAAGCAGGAGCATGAAGGACGATGGCATCCAGTGGCCTTCTACTCTAGGAAGATGTCTTCTGCCGAGAAGAACTATGAGATCCATGATAAGGAGCTCCTAGCTGTGGTCGCCTGCCTCACTCAGTGGCGACACATGCTAGCTGGACTACCGAACCAACTGGTCATCCTCACTGACCATGAAGCCCTCAAGTACTTCAAGTCACAGAGACGCATCACAGGTCGACAAGCTCGATGGGCAATACTACTAGCAGACTTCGACTTCATATTGCAGTATCGACCAGGAGACAAAGGTGGTGAACCCGATGCTCTCACCAGAAGGACAGACATGCAACCAGCTGGTGAAGAGCAGGATCACAATGTGAGGCAACTACTGCCTCCTCGAGTGTTCAAGGAGACAGCAGACCATGCCTCGCTCCTAGTGGCCCCCATGATCTCGATGGAGTCCATAGCATCAAAAGGTCTCAAAGACCTGGTCAAGATCTTCCAGCCTCTAGACCAAGAGCTACAGGAGATACATAGGAAGAAGCCTTTCGAACTCAAGGATGACCTATGGTACAGTGGAGGAAGGTTGGTTATCCCCAAGGTGATCATGCCAGGGAGGACCAACAACCGACACTCAAGGAGTGCCAAAGAGGTAGATGGACAGTCTCTCTCTGTAGAGCATCTGCGATTCATGGTGATGACCCAATGCCATGATGGTATCACTGCTGGACATGTAGGAAGAGATGCTACCATCAAGGCAGCTCAACGACATTACTGGTGGCCAAACATGACAGCTTGGATTGCAGACTATGTAGCAAGTTGTCCTGTATGTGCTAGGTACAAAGCTCCTCGTCATCATCCATATGGTTTGCTACAGCCACTAGCAACCCCAGACAGGCCCTGGGGCTCCATATCCCTCGACTTCATTGAAGGACTACCACCATCAAAGAAGTATGACTCCAAGACCTATGATTCTATCCTAGTCATTGTCGACAGGTTAACCAAGTTTGCCATACTAGCTCCAACCCATAAGACAGTCACAGCCAAACAGACTGCAGTATTGCTATATGGACACATGGTTAGACTCTTCGGATATCCAGATCACATGGTCTCGGACCGAGGCAGGCAGTTCATATCAGGAGCATGGAAGGCATTTGCAGAGCAAATGGGTGTGAAGCACTCACTTAGCACGGCCTACCATCCTCAAACTGATGGTCAGACAGAGAGAGTCAATCAGGTCATAGAGCAATATCTCAGGATGTACTGCAACTATGAGCAGAATGACTGGGCCAACCTGCTGGACACTGCAGCCTTTGTATACAACAACACGGTCCACAACAGCATTGGTGTCTCACCATTCTTTGCATGCTATGGATGGAACCCCAAAGCTCATCCTGACATCCCTCAACGACTAGGAGTCAATGATCCAGGTCGCTTCGAGTACCTCATGGATGGAAAGGAGCGTTGCAAGTACCTCCAGGAGCAGATCAGAGAGGCACAACGTAGATCAGTAAACCAGTATAACAGGAAGCACAAGGACATCGAGTTTAAGGTGGGTGATATGGTCTATATCAACCGACGAAACTGGAAGACAAGGAGACCCACACCCAAGTTAGACACCCGGTTTGCAGGACCCTACCCAGTTCAGGAACGGGTAGGACGCCGAGCTTATCGAATCACATTGCCAGCAAACCTTAGGGTGCATGATGTGTTCCATGTCTCCATGCTCGAGCCAGCAAGAACAAGTTCTCTTCCTCAACGTGCTGAACAGCCCACCATACCATCACTTCCAGATGAGGACCTCGACTTCGAAGTCGAAGCACTCATCGACAAGCGTTCACACAATGGGACTACGGAGTACAAGGTGTTGTGGAGAGGGTACTCAGAGGAAGCTGCTTCATGGGAACCAGTAGAGAACCTCAACTGTCCCGACCTCATCCAGGAGTATGAGGTGTCGGAGGGGGGACGAGTGAGTAGACAGAGTGGAGAGAGGAGGAGAGAAAAGGAGGAGTAGAGAGAGGAAGAGGAAGGAGGATGACGTTGAGAGAAGGAGGAAGGATGATGTTGGCGATGTTGTCAAGGAGGAGGAGTCAGCATGAACCAGACCAGAGCATGCCTCGACGGAGCTCGGCTCTTAAGAGGGGGGTAGTGTCATGGGCCTGGATGCTCAAGAAGCAGGAGGGTCATGGGTTCATATGGAAGGAGCACAGGTATCGAAGACCTAGTCGACACCAGTAGAGAGCATGGTCATAGTGCAGTCTCCATGGAGACCATGGACTCCTATGGACTCACATGCAAAGCAGGGCCAAGCACAGCCACGAGGAGGACCAAGCTCAAGGAGCAGGCACAGCCACGAGGAGGACCAAGCTCAAGGAGCAGGCACAGCCACGAAGAGGACCAAGCTCAAGGAGCATGCAGATGGTTACCACTCAGGGGCTCGAGAGACAAGAGCCAAAGGAACTGTCAATGATCAAAGGAGGAGGAGCAGTGTCGAAGGAGTCGACACCAGGTCATGAGGAGGAGGAGCAGTGTCGAAGGAGTCGACACCAGGTCATGAGGAGGAGGAGCAGTGTCGAAGGAGTCGACACCACTCAAGAGGCACAGGGGTGCCAAGCAGGAGAGGCCCCTGAGCAGTACTCGATGAAGAAGGTACTCTCTGGAGAGAGAGCAGGAGCAGCATCGCTGGCGATGCTGTGAAGAGGTATATAACCATGCTTTCTCATCATCATAGGTCGAGTGGATCCTCATCCACTCTACTCACCATAACTAGTTATCACTTCAGCATAAGTATATATTAGTTTCAGTCAGCATAGCAGCAATCTATCAAGGTTGCTCCTCATCGTAGTGTGTGTGTTGTATCACCACTACCTGACGTCCGAAGGCGCCCATAGCAGGTTAGCGGTCCGGATATCGATAGAACCGAAGGCAGTAGTCCACTGCGGTCCGGGGATCACTTCAAGCATCAAGTCAACACACTGGACACTCGTGTTGACGCCACCAACCTTATCACCAACACCATCAACCTCATTATCATCGACATCACCAATCTCATCACCAACACCATCAACCTCATCATCATCAACACTCACACCAGACCTTGGTGTCATCATAACATTGATATTGATCGTGCCGAGCTACCCCTGAACGGAGTGTCCACAGAGGTCAGCCGAAACCTACGATAGTATATACAACAAACGCCACCTGCTGTCACTGCACAACTTGATAGTCACCGAGTATCTCGAGACAATAGCTGTCGCACAGTTCGATAGTCACCGAGTATCTCGACAGACCGACCTGGGTTTCAGGCGCGAGACCCCTGACAGAAGGATGATGTTGGCGATGTTGTTGAGGAGGAGGAGGAGGAGGAGTCAGCATGAACCAGACCAGAGCATGCCTCGACGGAGCTCGGCTCTTAAGAGGGGGGTAGTGTCATGGGCCTGGATGCTCAAGAAGCAGGAGGGTCACGGGTTCATATGGAAGGAGCACAGGTATCGAAGATCTAGTCGAGATCAGTAGAGAGCATGGTCGTAGTGCAGTCTCCATGGAGACCATGGACTCCTATGGACTCACATGCAAAGGAGGGCCAAGCACAGCCACGAGGAGGACCAAGCTCAAGGAGCAGGCACAGCCACGAAGAGGACCAAGCTCAAGGAGCATGCAGATGGTTACCACTCAGGGGCTTGAGAGACAAGAGCCAAAGGAACTGTCACTGATCAAAGGAGAAGGAGCAGTGTCGAAGGAGTCGACACCAGGTCATGAGGAGGAGGAGCAGTGTTGAAGGAGTCGACACAGCTCAAGAGGCACAGGGGTGCCAAGCAGGAGAGGCCCCTGAGCAGTACTCGATGAAGAAGGTACTCTCTGGAGAGAGAGCAGGAGCAGCATCGCTGGCGATGCTGAGGAGAGGTATATAACCATGCTTTCTCATCATCATAGGTCGAGTGGATCCTCATCCACTCTACTCACCATACAACTAGTCAATACTTTAGAAACATAAGTACTCATTAGTTACAGTCAGCATAGCAGCAATCTATCAAGGTTGCTCCTCATTGTAGTGTGTGTGTTGTATCACCACTACCTGATGTCTGAAGGCGCCCATAGCAGGTTAGTGGTCTGGATATAGATAGAACCGAAGGCAGTAGTCCACTGCAGTCCGGGGGTCACTTTAAGCATCAAGTCAACACACTGGACACTCGTGTTGACACCACCAACCTTATCACCAACACCATCAACCTCCTTATCATCAACACTCACCAACCTTATCACCAATGGCATCAACCTCATCATCATCAACACTCACACCAGACCTTGGTGTCATCATAACCGAAGCATTGATATTGATCGTGCCAAGCTACCCCTGAACGGACTGTCCACAGAGGTCAGCCGAAACCTACGATAGTATATACAATGAACGCCACCTGCTGTCACTGCACAACTTGATAGTCACCGATACTGAGACAATAGCTGTCGCACAGTTTGATAGTCACCGAGTATCTCGACAGACTGACCTGGGTTTCAGGCGCGAGACCCCTGACACTCACCAGACAAGGCCAATGGGAAGAACAACTTCGCCGTGCACACCTAAGCAGAGAAGAGATGATCAAATTCTCACCATCGGAAGATCAAGCAGGAGGAGACGAATCCATGCTAGGAGACCCTCAGACTCCTACACCAGCATCATGACCAAGACAATCAGTCTTGTTTGCTGCTGTAGATGAGCAAGATGATGTCAATTATG
Organism: Ustilago hordei; assembly: GCF_900519145.1. Lineage (NCBI taxonomy): Eukaryota > Fungi > Basidiomycota > Ustilaginomycetes > Ustilaginales > Ustilaginaceae > Ustilago > Ustilago hordei. Next base: position 1,899,327 of record NW_024545261.1, read on the forward strand.
AAAAGTATGCATCACCCACTGGGCCAAGGTACATCAAGCCCAGGGTGGACCTGTACAACAGGGTCAGGTTGGACCCATATGGGTTAGACTCAGAGGAGGATACTAGTATATTGGCAGATCTCTCTCGATCAAAGCCAATTGCCACACCCTTTCCTAAGTTCAATCCCTGCAACGTGGAGATCTTCATTCTCAAAGCTGAAGCTTGGTTTAAGTTCAACCAGGTTTATGAGCAATCAAGGATGATCAATCACATGGGCACTCAATTGGAAGGGAACACATGAGAGTGGTGGACCTCGAAGCTCTGGATTGACAGAGCCTGTGAGGGACGATTGTTTAATGATTGGCATTACTTTACTGAACATTTGTCTGAACAGTTCAATCCCTGGAATGCTAGAATGGAAGCCTATAACAAACTGTTAGCTCTCCATCTCACTAGTGATGCCCCTGGTGTGGCCACATGCCATGTGGAGCGTTTCAGGGACCTAGAAGGACAAGTCAATCTAGATGATAATGAACTAGTCATTGATTTGTTCAGAGGCAGTCTCATGCATAGTTTACAGGAGAAGTTTGAATGGAACCTGCCAGTGAAGAGGTGGGAATGGTATCAAGAGGTCGAGGAGATCGACTGGCAAAGGATACTGCTACAGCAGTCCTCTGCTAGACACCCGAGTGCTGCTCCACCATGACCAAACCTGGGAAACTGGCCAATGCCACCCATTCAAAGTTCATTCCCTGCTCAGCAACCAGTACAGAGCAACCCTGCACAACCACCATCACAAACAATGGCAGGGAACCCAAGCAGACCAACCAATCAGCTGCTGCCTCATCAGTTCATACCAGGCCTGAAACAAGGGAGCCCAACAGCATCAGGCAATAACACATGCCATATATGTAAAGGCATCGGACATTGGGCCAGAGACTGCCCAAGCAAGAAGGCAGATCCTCTGGGCCCACGACCTTCAGGCCCAAGAGTAATGGTAACCACAGAGGACCCCTTTGAAGAAGGGGCCACTGACTCAGGGGATGGGCATACAGGCAGTGCTGAAACGAGCAACCCTGATGACCTAGACTTCAGTCAATACCAAGTTCCTAATGACACTGATCATGAGGAACCCCAGGATGATGACAATGAGGGAAATGACAGTGGGGCAATGCACTGATGGTGTGCATGGCTCTACAAACCTCTTTGCCATCATTGTGTATATGTCAAGATTGTCAAATATGTTTCTCCACCAGTGAAGGAAAAGCAGTATTAGAGCTTTCAGGAACAGTCCAAGACCATCCTGCTTGAATACTTGCTGACACTGGTGCTGGCTTGTCCATAGTTTCAGATTCTTTTATCAGTAAGTACCAAATACCCACAAAACCCTCAAAAACAAGATTGATTCATGGTGTCACTGGACACCAGCTCATTATCAATAGTGCTGCAAATGTACAAGTAGCTATTGGCAAGCACAGCTTAGGTGTAGTCAAAGTATCAGTAGCTGATACTGCCGACTATGACCTTATCTTGGGATTCACTGAGCTAAGAAGGCTCAAGCCCACCATCCAATGGGACACAGGCCAACTGGAGTTCAAGTCCCAAGACCAAAAATGACCCCCAAAGCAACCCCCTGAAGCAGCTGCAACTGGGGGTTTACAATCAAAATCAACGAAATCTGTCATAGTGGCAGAACTATCACAGAATTTGATGAAAGCTGCTGTAACAAGCGAGCAAAACAATGAGCTCGCCATAAGAGACAGCTTATTACCGATTTTGATGAAATCTGTAGTAACGGGCTCCTATGACGAGAAAATGGCATGACCAACTATGCATGGAAATGAGTTCATCTCAGCGAAGCACTTACTACAGGCAGCTTTGGAGGACAGACCCATAGGGTTCATGCTATTGGAAGTACCACCTGGATCACTCCCAGCCTTTGGTTTTGTTCCTACTGGTGCTGATCAAGGAGTAGAGATGGAGGTTGAGATCAAGAAGAAGGTGACAGTGGTGGATATACCAAAGCTGTACCAACATCTTCATGATGTGTTTGACAAGGTGGAAGCAGACAGGCTTCCCCAGCATACCAAGCATGATCTCTGTCATGGGCCTGGATGCTCAAGAAGCAGGAGGGTCACTGGTTCATATGGAAGGAGCACAGGTATCGAAGATCTAGTCGATACCAGTAGAGAGCATGGTCGTAGTGCAGTCTCCATGGAGACCATGGACTCCTATGGACTCACATGCAAAGGAGAACCGAGCCACATGCGAGGAGAGCCAGGCACAGCCATGAGGAGGACCAAGCTCAAGGAGCAGGCACAGCCACGAAGAGGACCAAGCTCAGATGGTTACCACTCAGGGGCTCGAGAGACAAGAGTCATAGGACACTGGCAAGCAGGTCATGAGGAGGAGGAGCAGTGTCAAAGGAGTCAACACCAGGTCATGAGGAGGAGGAGCAGTGTCAAAGGAGTCGACACCACTCAAGAGGCACAGGGGCGCCAAGCAGGAGAGGCCCCTGAGCAGTACTCGATGAAGAAGGTACTCTCTGGAGAGAGAGCAGGAGCAGCATCGCTGGTGATGCTGTGAAGAGGTATATAACCATGCTTTCTCATCATCATAGGTCGAGTGGATCCTCATCCACTCTACTCACCATAACTAGTTATCACTTCAGCATAAGTATATATTAGTTTCAGTCAGCATAGCAGCAATCTATCAAGGTTGCTCCTCATCGTAGTGTGTGTGTTGTATCACCACTACCTGACATCTGAAGGCGCCCATAGCAGGTTAGTGGTCCAGATCAAGATAGAACCGAAGGCAGTAGTCCACTGTGGTCCAGGGATCACTTCAAGCATCAAGTCAACACACTGGACACTTGTGTTGATGCCACCAACCTTATCACCAACACCATCAACCTCATTATCATCAACACTCACCAACCTTACCACCAACATCATCAACCTCATCATCATCAACACTCACACCAGACCTTGGTGTCATCATAACCGAAGCATTGATATTGATCATGCCGAGCTACCCCTGAATGGAGTGTCCACAGAGGTCAGCCGAAACCTACAATAGGATATACAACGAATGCCACCTGCTGTCACTGCGCAACTTGATAGTCACTGATACCGAGACAATAGCTGTTGCACAGTTTGATAGTCACCGAGTATCTCGACAGACCGACCTGGGTTTCAGGCGCGAGACCCCTGACAATCTCCACCTTGAATTAATGGAAGGAAGTTGACTGCCTCAAGGCCCATTGTATCTCAAAGGGCCTAAGGAAATGTCTGAATTGAGGAAGTATCTGGATGAGAACCTCACAAAGGGGTTCATATGACTGTCAAAGAGTCCAGCAAGGTCACCCATCCTTTTTGTACCTAAGAAAGATGGAGGTCTCAGACTTTGTGGGGACTATCAGGGACTCAATGAGATTACCATCAAGAACAGGGCACCGTTGCCCCTCATCGAGGAGCAACTGTTCCTGCTCCAAAAGGCAAACATCTACTCCAAACTAGATCTCCAAGCAGCATACAACCTCATTCACATCATGAAAGGAGATGAATGGAAAACAGCATTTGGTACACAATTGGGACTTTATGAGTACCTAGTGATGCCATTTGGGTTGGCAAATGCACCAGCTCATTTCCAATCATTCATCAACATCATCTTCCAAGACATTATTGGAGTATATGTTGTGGTATACTTGGATGACTTCCTCATCTTCAGTGACATGGAGGAAGCACATGTATGACATGTCACTGAAGTTCTCACCCATTTGAGAAACAACTGGCTGTTTGCTAAACTGTTGAAGTGTGAGTTCCACACCATGATGGTCGAGTTTTTAGGGTACATCATCAACCCCACCAGGGTAGAGATGGATCCTGAGAAAGTATGGACAGTCAAGGAGTGGCCAATGCCAGAATCTATCCATGATATTCAAAGATTCCTTGGCTTTGCCAACTTCTACAGGCAATTCATTGCTCACTTTGCTCAAATTGCCAAACCACTAACATCACTGGTGAAACTGACTGAATGTTTCAAAAAGTTTGAGTTGCTGGAAGAAGCTCAACAAGCTTTCCACAAACTCATTCAAGCATTCACAATGGCCAGAGTACTTTGACACTTCAATTACCACTTTCCTACAAGGCTGGAAACAGATGCAAGTGACTTTGCCATTGCTGGAGTGCTCAAACAAGAGCACAAAGGATGTTGGCATCTGGTAGCATTTTATTCAAGGAAGATGTCATCAGCAGAGAAAAACTATGAGATCCACAACAAGGAGCTCCTAGCAGTGGTCGCTTGCCTCATTCAGTGGCGACACATGCTAGCAGGACTTCCAAGTCAGTTAGTCATTCTCATGGATCATGAAGCACTCAAGTACTTCAAGTCACAATGTCATATCACTGGCAGACAAGCAAGATGGGCAGTATTGTTAGCAGATTTCGACTTTGTGCTACAATATCAGCCAGGAGACAAGGGTGGCGAACCCGATGCTCTCACCAGACAAGCTGATATGCAGCCAGTCAGTGAAGAGCAGGAGCACAACATTTGGCAACTATTGCCTTCCTGGGTGTTTGAACAAGTCAAAAACGAAATCATGACAGGAAGTGAGTTGCAGCAGATTTCAGCTGAAAATGTAATAGCAAGCATGATATTACTGATTTCAGCAGAATCGGTTCTAACTGCATGCTCAGGTGACAATTCCATATTAGTGGCTCCTGTCCTCATGATGGAGTCTATAGCCACAAAAGGAATCAAAGATCTGGCCAGAATCTTCCAGCCTTTGGATCCTGAGCTTCAGGAGATTCATCTAAGGAAGCCGTTCGAGATCAGAGATGACTTATGGCATAGTGGCAGATGTTTGGTTATCCCCAAGGTAATGATGCCAGGGAAGACCAATGACCATCATTTGTGAAGTGCCAAAGAAGTCAATGGATGGTCATTGTCTGTAGAACATCTGCAATTCATGGTCATGTCCCACTGTCATGACAGTGTCACAGCTGGACATGTGGGACAAGATGCTACCATCAAGTCGGCCCAATGACACTATTGGTGGCCAAATATGTCAGCCTGGATTGCTGATTATGTTGCAAGTTGCCATGTGTGTGCCAGATACAAGGCTCCTCATCATTGCCCATATGGCTTGCTGCAGCCACTTGCTACTCTGGACAGGCCATGGGGTTCTATATCCTTGGATTTCATTGAAGGATTACCAACCTTGAAGGGGTATGACTCAATCCTGGTCATTGTTGACAGATTGACCAAGTTTGCTATTCTGGCTCCTACATACAAAATGGTCACAGTGAAACAGACTGCTGTGCTACTATGGTGTTATCTGGTTAGACACTTTGGTTATCCAGATCACATGGTCTTGGACTGAGGCAGGCAGTTTATCTCAGGAGCATGGAAAGCATTTGCTGATCAAATGGGTATGAAACATTTGCTCAGCACAGCTTATCACCCTCAATTGGATGGGCAAACAGAAAGGGTCAACCAAGTAGTAGAGCAGTACCTACATATGTATTGCAACTATGAACAGAATGACTGGGCCAACCTGCTTGACACTGCAGCATTTGTGTACAACAACACAGTCCACAATAGCATTGGTGTCTCACCATTCTTTGCATGTTATGGATGAAACCTGAAAGCCCATCCTGACATTCCTCAACACCTAGGAGTAAATGATCCCAAATGTTCTGAGTACTTGCTTGATGGTAAAGAGCACTGCAAGTACCTTCAAGAACAGATCAGGGAAGCACAGCATTGTACAGTCAATCATTATAACTGGAGACACAAGGACATAGAATTCAAGGTTGGCAACATGGTCTACATCAATTGCAAGAATTGGAAGACCAGGCGACCCACACCAAAGCTGGACACCAGGTTTGCAGGACCTTATCCAGTACAAGAAAGGGTGGGCCAATGAGCCTATAGAATCACATTGCCAGTGAACCTCAGAGTTCACAATGTGTTTCATGTATCTTTGCTTGAACCAGCAAAGAACAGCTCCATTCCACAATGATTGACCCAGCCAATTGTACCATTGCTACCAGATGAAGACCTTGACTTTGAAGTCGAAGCAATTGTAGGCAAGTGTTCAAACAACAGGATGGCTGAATACTAAGTGCTATGGAGTGGGTACCCAGAGGAGGCCACCTCTTGGGAACCATTGTCAAATCTCAACTGTCCTGACCTCATCTGGGAGTATGAGGTTTTGGTGGGGGGATGAAACTAACAAACATGAGGAAGAGGTGAAAGTGGTAAGGAGGGAGTTGGAACAGATTTGAGCGAAATCTGTGAGAGTAGAGGCACTATTACAGATTTCACGGAAATCAGTAGTTGAAGTAGCAGTATGACAGTTTTTCACAACAAAAGCAGGAAGTGGTGGCCTTTCTCACTCACATGAGAAACCAGGAATGAAGTAACCAATGGAATGAGGTCATGGGTGATCACACAAGGGTCAGGACACAGGCTCAGAGTGATCACAGGGAAACTACATTTGGATTGCAACTATGTCACTATATGTTGACATAGCCAGAGGGGATGGAAGGAGTGGCAAGGGCCACACAAGTCCACTGCTCGTCGACTGTAGGCTCCACCCATGAGTTGATGGGGTCTGGAGGACCACCAGATTCCATCATGGACTCATGGGGTTGGTGCTCAGAAAACAAATGGTCATGATGCTCAACATAGGACTGGAGCATACAAAGGAGTGAACTTACCAAGTCTTGGCAGCAGAGGTGCCAAACCATGCACATCACTGTCACCCAGTCTTGAGTCATGACTGGGTCAATTGTCCATTCCTGGGAACAAACAAGACCAGGGCCATCGCCATCAGCCACAGTCAGGTGAGCTCACTCAGCCTGATGCAAGCCCCACTGCTGCATGCTGGGAGTCCCATCACCAGGGTACTCCATGCCCAGATGAGCAGGAATGGTATGCTTGCAATGTCCCAAGCCAGCTAGATAGCAATGGGTACAGGCACGAGGAATCCTGTTGCACTCACCAAAAGGGTTGGTGAAGGTGGAAGCAAAACAACTGAGAAAGGCAGAAGAAGTGTTAGCATTGGAAGAATAGGAAGAGCATGAGGAAAAGGAACTTATGGAGTACCCAGGTTGAAGCACCAATGGCACTGCCAACTGGGCCAGGGCATGCAACCCTTGGTGAGGCACAGCATGACCAACTGGTGTAGACAACACTTGGGCAAGGAGCCAGCGGGCACATCCCAGTCCAAAGGAAAGTACTGGTCAGCAAACCAAGCCATGAGCTCGGCCACAAAGAACCTCTCAGACCATCTGGCGATCTCTCCATTTGTCGGAAGGTGTTGATTGGGAGGGGGAAGGGGAGGAGTCTGATGCTCTACCCAGCAAGGAGGAGGGGTCAAAGGCTGGACCTCCAGCTGGTAGACAGGTGTACTTGGATGATGGGCATCCAGGACTGCATCGATGACCTTGTCGGCCATAGGAGGAGGAGTGGCAGAGCGAGCCAGCTCAGCCTCCCACACTGCCTGATGCTCCGGGGTCATCATCTCCACAGCAGGACACCTTGTGTCCACTTCATACAGGTCAATCTCCGGAGAAGCCAGAGAATAATCATTCCCCATGAGAGATTGGGCAGCGCTGGCCAAGAAGGGGGAGGGAAGGGGACTGGGGACGACGATGTCATCATCCATCCCCAGGAAAAGAGGTTCCAGTGGTGACCGAGCCACCGGAGAAGCCAGAGGATCGGCTGCTGGAGGAGGAGGGGGAGGTTTGGCTGCAGAAGCTGACACCTCACAATGATGAAGCCAGACCACAATCTGATGATGCCTTGTAGGAGCTGTAGTCCCTTCGGAGGAGGGTGCACTCATGGCATCCTGCGAGCAGGTTCGATATCGTGAAGAGACCATGTTGTGCACTGGGTTGGGTGGCGAGGACATGGATGGGTGATGGTGAAGGGAGACATGACCCAGTACCTGCCTCAATGGAGCTTGGCTCTTAAGAGGGGGGTAATGTCATAGGCCTGGGTGTGCAGGGCGAAGGAAGACCGAAGTTCATATGAAGGTAGTGCAGGAATTGAGGAATCGGGCAGATCATGGGATTTCCAGAAGAATTCAGCAAGATTGGTAATAGACACAGTTCTATGACAGATCTCATCGAATCCTGCACAAACAAAGTCATTATCATGATTTCCAGCAAAATCTGTAGCAAGCATGATCATATGGCAGATTCCATGGAGATCAGTGACAAGGACATCCATACAATGATTTGCATGCAGGCTGGGGCTAAGCTCACATGCAGAGGGGACCAAGCTCCACCAGGCCAAGGACCAAGCCTTGCCAAGAGGGGGACCAAGCTCAGCAGCATGTGATTGGTTACCACTCAGGGGCACACATGATAAGGGTAAAGGAGGACTGTTGCTGGTCAAAGGAAGGAGAGCAGTGTAAAGGACACTGGTGAGAAGGACATGAGGAGGAGGAGCAGTGCCAATGGAGTCAACACAGCTTGGGAAGGACAGACAGGATAGTTCAAGGAGGAGGAGGAGTCTTATTGAAGACTCCTGTATAGTACTCAACACAGAAGGTACTCTCTGGAGAGAGAGCAGGAGCAGTGTTGCTGGCGACACTGCAAAGAGGTATAAAACCATACCTTCTCATCACAAATGGTTGAGTGGATCCCCATCCACTCTACACCATATAAACTAATTATCACTTTAAGCACAAGTATACATTAGTTCCAGTCAGCAAGTAGTAATCAATAGATTGCTTCTCAATGTAGTGCATGTGTTGTATCACTGCACACTGACATCCAAAGGTGGTTCATAGTAAACCTGCAGTCCAGATAATGATAGAACCAAAGGCAGTCATCCACTGTGGTCCGGGGATCACCTCAAGCGTTAGTTGACACACTGGGCACTCGTGTCGACGTCATCAATCCATACTCACACCAGACCATTGGTGTCAACATCAAGTTCACTTAGAGTCATATTGTATTTTGATTGTGCCAAGCTACCTCTGGATGGAGTGTCCACAGTGGTCAGTCAAAATCTGTCATAATGTCAATACAACTACAGATTCCAATGAGAAAAGTGACAGAGATGGCTCTGTCACATATTCCACTAGGAATCGAAATACCATTAGCACTGTTGCATAACTCGACAGAATCAGTAATAGTATCAATACTACCACAGATCTCAGGTTTCAGGTGCGTGACCCCTGACATATGGACTCAAGCAATCAGGTAGAGAATGGAATCAAGCGCTGGACACACATCTACGATGCCTGGGCTTCTTCCCACTCCCCAATGTCCCATGCATGTACTTGTGGGGCTCAGGTGAAACACAAGCAATCATTGCAGTATACATCAATGATATGCTCATTATCTCCCTGCACAAGACCCAGGTTGACCACATCAAAGAGGTGATTGTCAGGAAGTGGAAAATCACAGACAACAGTCCAGCAACAGAATTCCTCAAGATAAAGATCACCTGGGATCGAGCAAAAAGGACTATCAATTTAGACCAATGAGGATACATCAGAGAGATCATCGAAGAGTGGATCCCACTGCAAGAGAAAACATGGATGCCCATGGTTCACACCCCCCAACACCACCTCCAGACTACATGAGTGATGGTGACATCAAGACTCAATATCCAATCCTTGTTGGCAAACTGTTATGGGTAGCAACCACCATTTGACTGGATCTCTCCTTCGCTGTCAACACCCTTGCATGACACATGTCCAAGCTGACTGAGAGTGTGATGCAAGTGGCCCTCTGAGTCATGAAGTACCTCAACCAGACATGTGACAAGGTCTTGCAGCTTGGAGGCAAAGGGAAAGACAAACTGGTTATCACAGCATACACAGATGCAAATTGGGCCTCTGACCCCAATACCAACTGGTGGAGCACATCTGGCTTGGTGGTTAAGGTTTTTGGCAGTTTGGTGACCTGGAATTCACATGTTCAGAAGTGCATGTCAAACTCAGCAGTTGAAGCCAAGTATGTTGCTAGCTTGGCAGCAGCATGTGAAGCCCTCTTCCACTGACATCTGCTGTGGGGCCTCGGCTTTGGGGACCACACACTGGTAATCCTCACAGACAATACAGGATGTATTCAGGTTGCAAAGGACCAAGCTCTTCACTCAAAGCTAAAGCATATTGACATGAAGTACCACCTCATCTGACACCATGTATTAGAGGGCAACATAGCAATGCAATACATTCAAACAGATGACAACATTGCAGACTACCTCATGAAACTGGTATCACAACATTTGCTTAAGTGCACTCAACAATGCCTTGGCATGGCCAACCTCGACTCCTCACACCACTCAGTTTGCAAGGAGGAGAGTAAAAATGCATGACTGCTTAGTCATTTACTGTTTTCCCACAAACCTCGCTCCACGTCGCCACCTGTCAACTCCCACCAATGCTCAATGCCACAACGCCACCCACCAACACTCTCCATCCCACTCAACAACAGCATGCAGTCACACATGCTACGTCATCCATTCACACACACAGACCGACGTAGAAGCATATATAGTTCACACTATCACCTTGTACTTAGCCTTACAAAGTAACGATTTTGACTGCTCGCTATCTCGAACCTGCTGTGTTTCTCAACACATTTAACAAGCATGTAGTCATACGTGGCACCTCACCTTCACATACTGACCATAGAAGCATATATACTCTTGACATTACTGTGCTTAGTCCTCATGAAATGCCAACGATTTACCGCTTGCTATCTTGACCCGACCGTGTTTCCTTAACAAATATGCTCTGAAGCAGTGAATCAGAGAGTGAACACAGGCGTATTCGCAACCTGAGTACTCTTAGTGAAATCCAACAACCAAATAGGAGTAGCTTTGGGTGGCTGAACAGAAGCTTTCTTAACATACCTCCTTGTCAGACCAGCCTGCTGCCCCACCTGCTGCTTTAGCGAAGAAGATCCGGAGCTCCACGAGAGCTGCTGCTTGCTACCGTAGTTCACCATCATTCCACCTTCGATGTCAAACCTAGCCTTCCTGACGTCGAAGGCTTTTTCCTCATCCTCTTCTTCAAATGTGTGTCGTTGAGTAGCCCAATTCAAGCCACCTTCTAACGCGCTCGATGAGGTAGTGTTGCACATCTTAGCAGCTCCTACTGCGACTGAAGCGGCACCGTGCTGACTTGTCAAGTACCCGCTCAGGCCCGAGAATGCGCCTGTGATTCCCTGCAGACTCATCCTGCTCAGCGCCCTCGAACCAATGGCAGCGAGACTTGACGCAGAGGACAGCTGCGATTCGTGTCCTCTGAACGCGTCTTGCAGTACAGAAGATTGTGAGTTAGGGTGAGTGGAATCGAAACTCTCTCGAAGATATGCTGAGCGTGCAACAGGTGGTCGTTTGCCACCAAAGATACTAGCAGCCCTCATACCAGAAGTGGTGGTGCTGATGGGCTTGCCGTCTTTGTTGATCTTTGCGGTTGGTAGAAGGCCATTGCCCTGCACAATGATGGGAGGCAAGTCCAAAGGCTCTTCCGAGTTGCTCAGAGGCGGGAGAACGTCTTCGTTCAGGATCCCGAAGAAGTCTTCTACGCCTTCTGAGGTGCTGTGCAGCTTACGAGAACGAGATTTACCCCATTCGAAGCTCCATTCGCGGTGGAACTCTGGTCGGGGGGATGGAGGAGTACGCTCGTCGTGTTGCAAAGGTGGAGTGGCGGGAGTCGCGTGACTATCGCCTGAGCCGGAACTGGAGCAAGACGAGGGTTGATTGCTGTACTCATTCGGGTTGGCGAACCGAGTTGCGGTCTCGTTAGATCGGAAGAGATCGGGAGTAGGGGGAGCATTTTCAGCATCCTGATACGTCGCACCGAAGCTCGACTCGCTCATATCCAAGCTAGGCCTGACTGCACTCGCTTCGACATCGATCCAGGCTGGACTGGCAGCTCCTTTGTCTACACTCGCACCCAGGGTACCGTTGCTACCTTCGACGCTCTCGGACACCTCAGAGACTTCCTCGATCTCGTCCAGAGTTTGAAGGCTGCCCATTCCCAACCCCACCAGCTCACTTTCCGAAGAGGAAGGCAGCTTGGTGAAGAAAGAATCAGACATGTCCGAATCGTTGTCGGTGTGCGCCGTTTCGTCGGTGTGCATCGAAAGCGAAGCACTGCTCAGAGATTGACCAAAGCTGCCCATGGACGAATCGTAGGCAAAGACGTGGCGTTTGTTTTTACCGAGAAGACCGCTGGATCGTCGAACGCTGCTGCTGAATGATTCCGAGTTTGACATTCCGCCATCGTCTCGACTCTCATCAGCAAAGTCGAAGCTGTGCTCCTCCGTGGCTGCGGAAGCTTTTTCCTCGCTAGGAGGCTGTGTTGACGGCTGCTGCTGCTGCAAACGCGCGATCTCCTCCTTGGCGTGAACATGTTGCTTGCGCTCGTGCTCAAGGCTACCTGCAAGATTGAAGATCTGCTGACGCATTTGCGCGAGCAACTGCGTAATCTGCGGCGGAGCGTCCTCGTGTCCAAGGCTGGGCGAGGAAGCAACGCCTAGACTAGGGCTGACAGCACCAAGGTTGGGACTCCTCAACATGTGAGTCAAATCAAGTTGGGACTGCTCCAACGCAGAGAGGACTTTAAGCTCGTCAGTAGGCACAGCACCAGCTCCTTGCTCGATAGCATCGGTAAGTTGCTTGATACGCAATCTTGCTGCAGCGCGAAGTTTCCTGTTCTCATCCGACTTGAACTTCTCTGTTCGCAAAGTCTTCTCCAGATCCTGACACCTCGAGCGCCAACCCTCGATATCATCTTTCAACACCTCTCGTTCAGCTTGCAGATCCTCCAATTGCTCCTTCGTCTGTTCAAACTCGGCACGCATGGCGTCCAACGCGTCCTGGGCTTGACGAGCTGCAGTCTCTGCTCGCTGAGCTCTATCAAAGAGATGTTCCTCCTTGTCTAAGTTCCATTGTTCGAGTTCGGCCTTTTCTCGAGCACTGCGCTCGGTCTCGTTGGCAAGCTCACGCTCGAGCATCTCGACTTGCCTCTTGGTGGACTCGAGCAGCGCTGCATCGCAGTTGGCCTTAGCCTTGAGCTCGTCGTGCACAGCAAGCGGAACACCGCCAAGGCTAGCGATGGAGTCAGATGCGGAAGGCGACGATGGGGCCTCGGGAACTGAGGCTGTAGATGGCTTGTAGATGATCGATGAGCGGCGTGCAGCGCGGCTGGAAGCAGACGAGCCGCCGAAAGCGTTGACATGGTCACTGTCACGCGAAGAGGAACCTCCAAGGGGAGCTGCAGAGAGAGGTCCCATGATGAGACTGCGACGGCGCTGGGCGGGAGTGGTGGTGATGGAGCCATTGACGCTGCCGGAAGTGGTCGAATTGCCGGCAGAACCAGCCTCCATGATAGAGGTGAGGTTGGCTTGGCTGCCGAGACGCAAAGTGCGCATGCCTTGGCGGGAAGAGGCTGATCCTGAGGAAGCAGAAGTGGAGTCGGCGGAAACAGGTGTGGGGATGGGAGCGATGACCGAGTTGCGGTGAGCACGAAGGATCTGCTGCTGCAGCTCCATCAGCTGTCGCTGCTCTTCGTTGGCCTTCTCTTCGGCGTTGACCTCTGTAGCCTCGAAGCTCGTGGCATCCTGCGTACCTTGGGCCTCCACTTCGGCAACAGCGGGTTTCTGCTCAACTTCGGCAGCAGCAATCGTCGACAAGTCCGGACAGGTAGTGCTGCGACTAGGCATGCCAACTGTTGTCTCCTCCCCCTTGGCAGCCTCAGGCAAAGCCGCAGTCGAAGCCTTCGGTGTGACCTCGTCCGAGATAGACGGTGGCATAAGTGGCGAAAGGTTGGAGTTAGGCATCGAAGGACTGCTGACAAGCCCGGTACGCTGGGATGGCGTCAAGTAGAGACTAGGCGGACGAGACTTTAGCTTGAGGGGCTTTGGTGCCAGACTAGCTCGTCGATTGCGCTTGACAATTTCATCCTCCATCTGGCGGCGTTGCTTAGTAGCCTCTTGCTCTGCTGTGAGGCTGCCATCAGCGAGCATGTCCATGCTCTGACGCTCGCGAGTGGGCGATGAAGCATCTTCCTCCTCTTCCTCCTCCATAAGGGTGCCGAGTCCCTCGGGTTGTGGTGATTCGGGGCGGAGAATGATCGAGTCCGGTCGTCCTGGGCTCGAATGGTAAGCACTGGGCAGTGCAGGGGAAGAGAAGCCGGCAGAAAGAAACGATGAGGTGGAAGGAGGAACGAGACTGCGGCCCCAGCTCTCACGGCGGCTGGAAGTAACCGGAGCAGAGTTGGGCACAGGGCCAGAGCCATTGAGGGCAGCATCAAGAGTGTGAGCAGCATTCCAGCTGGCTCTTTGCTCGTTGATCTCGTTTTGGTGGATCTCTTCCAAGTTGGGGATCTGAATGCTTTCCGTCCTCGTGTGTCCAGAGAGACGTCGAGAAGCACGCGAGCCGGCACCTGCAGAAGAGGGCGCGCAGTCAGCCGGGGTTGAACGCGCAGGTGATGTGCGACCTTCGAGTTTGTCAAGTGCAGAGAGACGCCCCTGTGCACCCTCCTCGGCTTCCTCAGCAGCATCAGCAATGGCTTTCCTCCAATCCCATTGCTGGCCGCTCACCCGGGCATCGTGGTTGCTATTGCTATTGGCAGAGCTTGGTACAGCAGAGGCGAAGAGCAAGCTAGCCGATGGCAGATTCGACATGCGCGAGCTGTGACGTCGTGATGATCCCATAGACTGCAAAGAAGTAGGTGTGTTGGTCATGTCGAGTCCAAGGCCGGCGGCACCAACACCGCCCATGATCTCCATGCTCTCACGTTTGGTGGCAACGCTAGGAGTGCGGGCATGTCGGCTGAGACGGCGAGAGTGAGGCAGATTTGCTGCTGAGGCTGAGGGGGAAGGGGCAGCCATGCTCTGGGATGCAGGTCGATCAAAGAGCGCTGGAGAGACGGGGCTGAGGTTGCTAAAGCGGTCGGTAGAGGCCGAGCTCGGTCGCAGACTCGAAGATACGGACCCACCGAAAAGGATGGAAGAGTCGAGGAACTGCTGCGATCGACGTTGTGCGTTTGAAACTTTGGGGATGTCGGTCTCGGCACGATGCTCGATGGCGAGCACGACGGGCTCTTTCTTCTTTGCGCCGAGCATGGAAATGCTGACGGGACGCGAGAGGGAGAAGTTGCGGGAGTGTGTGCGAGAATGCATGCGACTAGCATTTGGGGCGACGATCGAAGCGGGTCGTCCAGGCACGGAGGATGATGTTGGGGCAGGGCTAGTTGCGATTGCCTGCGCTTGCGCGAACAATGGATCAGGTGTGATGGAAATGGAGCCAGCACGAGAGTGGCCACGGCCGTGAGCGGATCGCGATGCAGTACGAGCGTGTGATGTGGATGCACTGGCAGTAGGCACAGAAGAGGTGGGCGCCTGGGAGACAATCTGATTGGAGAGAGCAGCCGCTACGGCTGTCGTGGGAGGAACATCTGTGGAACGAGCACCAGAATCGGACCGAGCGTGAGAGGAGGATGTCGAGGAGCGCTTCTGAGCCATGAGAGCTTGCTTTGCGCGATACTTCTGGAGTTTCTTTTTGGCCGAGAGAATCTGCTCGCCGCGATCAGATGCCATATGGGTTGTGGATGATGATGACATATCGTCGTTGTAAAGTGGTTGCAATGAGATGCCAGCCGTGATGGAAGGGTGTGAAGAACAACTGCTGTCTTGCCTTGAAGCGCCAATGCCGAAGTGATGTTGATTGCAAGAGCAGTGACGAGGTGAGAGTTGTTGCCGTTGTAGAGGATCTAAAATGGTCTCGATGCTGCCAGCAGCAAGGATGGTCAATGGTGGTGGTGCGAAGGGCAAATGTCTTGCTGTTTTGACCAGCAAAAGAGGGACGGTGGCAGACGAAGCAGAGCTTAACCTCACAGAGGGGGCCTGCGTTGTATGGCTATTATTAAGGACGAGCTGAGTGGGTTCCAAAGGTCGATCGCGGTGACTGTTATGAAGTGGTTGTTAGTTTTGTCGGTCGTGGCGTTGGTGGGTGCAAGTGAGGCTGAGCGATGACGGAAGGTGAAGACCGAGCTTGAGATGAAGCTAAGCAAAAGTGAATGCAGAACGAGAAACCGAATGGGGAGCCGAATGGGGAGCCGAATAGGATACGAGAAAGAAGAGGAGACGATGATGGTGTCGCCGCCTTTGGGGGAAGGGGATGGTTGGCGATGAGAGAGGAGACGGAGGAGGGCAAAGCGAGGAAGAAAGGGGAGCTGGTGCCAAAAAAAAAAAAAAAAGAAAAAGTGGGAACGGTGAGAGAAATGAGGAGAGCGAGGCATAAGGAGGCATAAGGAGAGGGAAGCGTAAGGAGAGGGAAGCGTAAGGAATGCAGACAGACACGCACGCGCAGCAACACGCGCAGCAACACGCGCTTGCAGAGAGTTGCAGCAGCGATTTGAGACGACGTTCGGTAGCTTCGGATGGCGAGGCTCTGAATGTCGCAGATCCTTGTGGTTACTTAGCGAGTCAATCAAGCAGCAAAAGTGAGCAACCAAGCGAGCGAATCCTCTCGCACAGAATGTGAGTGTCTGAGAAAACAAGGAACCCTGGGCACCTTTTCAGTCAGTGTTTTACGTGTCGCTGACAGTCAAATATTGCCCCTGCACAAAGCGACTGACCGGCATGCTTTTGGAAATAAGCTCCAATTTCTATTTAGTTTCTAATGCCACTTGCTCCTATTTCAAAGTCTTGAGCTACAACCGGTGCATAACTTTCAAATCATTTCTTTTTTCCTTTTCGAGAATTTCATTTCTTTGTTGTCCGGCGTGGGAAAAGCTAGGCGAGGGGTTCAAGTGCCTCAGATCGATTCGATTTTGAAGTAAGTTAGCAAGACACGTACGCGAGTCGTGATTTTGATTCTGAGACCAACAAGGAGGAACCAACTTGCCTCTTATCGCGCCTTTCAACATTCGTAATGATCCAGCATAGAATACAAAGAATGATACAGTTACAGCTATGAGCCCGATTCGCTCCATCTTTACGCGAGGATAACATGGCGGGGCACGCCACTAGCCTTCGAATATTTCCTCCCGCCACTGACTGTCTCATCCATCTGAATACCCAAGCCGTTCGCCCAAGTGGCCCTGTTGTCCCACTCTTGCGGGCTAGCATGAGCCGTGGTGTCTAGCATCATCTCCTCGCGTGTCAACCAACGCAAATCGCGATTGTTGTATCCAACCGACCTCGATCTGCGCAGTGCGCCAGATTGCTTCACCGAGTCTAATGGTGACACTGCTGCCAGCTTGGGCATCGTTTCTGACGCTGCCATCTCAACTCCGTTAGGAAAAAGAGTCGATACGTGCGAGTTGTGCTTCGATCTGTGGTCGTTGCGATGACGCAGAGACGAATCGCGATGAGGTGTGAGTGGTGCCTTGGCTGATTTGGGTAGGTAGTGTCGACCTTCTCGCCCCTTTTGTTGCGCAGACGATTCCTGCAGACCGGCCCGACTGAGAAGCGTGCCGTCTTTCGAGACTTGCTCCTTCATCCGTTGAGGTGGGACGGGAAACTCAAAGTCAACCGCGAGCGAGGAGGCAATGCTGTATGATGTGTCTGGTCGCACCTCCGCACTGCCCTTAGAGCTTAAGGATGTCTCTGCCGTCGGCTCAGTCTGCAAGACCTTCGCAGAACTCGAGCCAGACACAGCCTGACTGTCGCCAGTTGCCACGTCCATCGCAGTGTGGAAAGACATGACGCTGCCTGCGTTCGAGTTCTTGCGACCCATGGGCGAGGCTATGACCGAAAGCAAGGCCGGAGAACCAGTTGCTGAAGCTCGCCCACCCGCAATCTCGGGCACTTGCAAGCCACTACCGCCACACAAGGACGATCTCGAAGCAGCAGCTGACTGGGCCAAGCTCTCGCCCTGAAGCTTTGGCACAGCTTCCATGGGCGTTTGGAGACCTGCAAGCGCCAATCGTGCAGCAAGCAATGGATCACTCTGCTTCTTTTTGGCGTACTTCTCCTGAAACTGCAGTTGACGTCTGGCTTCCTTTTCGGCAAGGCGCTTTTCCCGCTCCAACAGCTCCTGGCGCTTGGCCTGCGCTGCTTCTTCCGATGTCGCGAATGACCGTTGCTTTGAGTGCTGCTTGCTGCCATCCTCGACGTGAGCAGTCTCAACGTCTGCACCCTTGTCACTAGCAGGCTGCCCATCCTGCACGTGAAGCAGAGGAGCCGTGGGCAAAGCAGGGACCAAAGTCGGGTTCATCATATCCATCGAGCTCCAAGCTTTCCGGGACGACAGCGAAGTAGAACGACGTCGATGACGAGCAGCTACAACGCTCGAGTTGCCTGAAGAACGAGGAAGCATATTGGCCGCATCGCGCATCACCATGACCGCTTCACCGGCGCTCTTTGTCTCGCTGACATTCCGGCGGACGCGCTTCGATGGTGCACGGCCGAGACGGATGGCCTCTTCCGCCAGTTGGCTTGTTACTGTTACTGGGGCTGCGTTCTGCGAAGTCGTTTGGTCCACGTCACCAAGCAGCTTCCTATCATGAAAAGCAGACAGTCTGACAAAGCGCGGCACGGGTGCAGAGCAGCCTTGGTGATTGCAAGGCGACGCAGCTAGAGACTCTTCATCGGGCATGTCGCGAATCTCCCTCTCTGCTGCAGCCGACCCAACTTGGGCATCAGACAACAATTGCAGCCTTCGACTGAGATCTTCGTTGAGAGCTTTCTGACGCTGTGCCTCTCTTTCATCGACGCGAACATAGTTAAAGTCGGCAGCTACAACATTGGCCTGCGACTTCTTTCGCAGCGTGTTGCTGCGAGAAAGTGTAGGAGCCTCAGCCATCGGCAGCGATCGATCGGCACCACCGTTACCAACCCAGTCCTTGACTCTGCCTTTGCCGAGCGCAACGACCTCTGCACGTCTTGCCTGACCAACTTCAGCTCCGAGCGCGCTCAAGGCATCCTCGGACTGACGACTCTCGCTCCAGAGGTCACTGCTTCGTGCTGTCATGCGAGAGGCGGTGCTCGCTCTCTTGGCCTGTTGGACGGTCGTTTGACTGAAGTTGGGCCCTGTCGAGCCCTCCCATCGGTGCTGTCGAGTGCGGAATGAGTGTTGAGAAGCAGCTGGGCTCTGGGCAGGGAGGAGCCCGACTGAGTTTGCATCGCTTTCAGCAACCAAGCTAGCAGGCACGTTGCGCATGCGAATGGTGAAAGCCTGCGAGGCATCAGACAATGCCCCCGATGCAGCAGACAACCCTGAGATACTGGGCTGGGCTGCAACGCCACGTGCCGCACGAATGGTGCTTGAGCCCGAAGAGTGGATGGATGCGAACTCGTGCTTAGTGTCGGAGCGTGTAGTAGCTTGCGAGGTCGACCGGAGCTGTTCTGAGTCGCTCTTGGCTGCCGCCTCCCTCTTGTCAGAGCTGTCCGTCATCCTCTCGATCGGAGCGCCGTCCTCGTCGTCGAGTGGTCTGCCCGCACTGTTGAGAGGGCGGAAGAAGAGTCTTTCGGTGGCATCATCACCGTCGCGGCTGTCATCGTCGGAAGCGTCGGTGTTGACGACCAGCTTTCGAAGCTTGAGCAATGGGGTATCGGCTTCACCAGCGCTGATGAGTGACCATGGACGTTCAACTGACAGAGACGTGTCTGCGATGCTGTGCACGCCGGATGACAGACGCTTGCCCTTCAAAGAAGGCAAGGCACTAGGAGCAAGGTTCTGGTGTGCGGCATTGATGCTCGAGTTAGGCTTGTCGGCAGCTGTGGTAGGTGTACTGGGACGGATGTTGATGCTCGGCACCGAAGTATCAGCAGCGTCCGCAGGGGCAGTTGACGCCCCGAGAAGGCCCAGACCCTGCACAGCTCTCTCTTCTCGCTGCTCGCGCTTTGTTTGCTGATGTGCAACATTGCTCAGAGCAGGCACGATTCGACGAGCGACAAGATTGGGGCTTGTCTCGACATCCGAGATCGAGTCGGCCAACACTGCAGGTTGAGTTGCTGGCGAAGAAGCGAGCCTTGCGCCCAACGGTGAACCCGCGTCATGGTCGACCTCGAGCGCCCTGAACGTCCGACCGTAGACAGGAGTGCTTGAACTGCTATCAATCTCTTCCTGCTTGACCTCGGGAGCAGGCTTGCGTCGGATCTGGCTCTTGGAGCGGACAATCTTGACGGGCATCTCAGCAGGCTTGGGTCGGGAGGATCCATCCATGCTGGCTAGTGACATTCGCTCGTTTTGGGCGGGAGAGGCGATGCCGATCGGTTGAGTGGCTCTCTGTTTCCAGCTCTCGATCTCAGGTGTGGAAGGCCTTTGGGAACTTGCGTCGGTGTTGTTGCGGCCAAACTTGAGTCGTGCACGTAAGGAAGGTCTTCGTGAATGATTCGAGGTCGATGAATTGGCCGCTGCTGCTACGCTCTTATGACGCCTGTAGGCAGGATACATCTGGCTGAGCGTGGAAGCTGATTGCGGAAGCGCTGGCGAGTCAGCGGCAGAGAAGGAATGCGAGCTGCTAGCGAACATGGATCCAATCATGGAAAGACTCTTGCTGCTCTTGCGATGGCTGAGGCTTCGGCCAATCTGACTGGGACGACGCTGGATATTCGTTGTTGCCGAAGGGTCAGTTGGATCAGGAGAGGTCGAAATGGGAATTGGGCCCGACATGGGCATCGAGGTCAAGGGAAACGAGCGGCTTGTCGAGTGCTTCGCCTGTCTCGCGCGTGCAGGCTCGAGTGCCAAATGCTCCTTCTTAGCAGCAGAGTCGTTAGAGAGCGAAGGACGAGAAGGGAAGGTAAAGACCGAGACTTTACTGCTCTCGCTATCGTTTGTCCTTGACAGTGCGTTGGCATGGCTGCTACCTCGCCGACTCTCGAGTGAGTTGGTTTGATCCATCGCTGAGCTAGGCCCGACGGTGCGAGAAGATATTGTCCTGTCCAGATCAGCATCAGCCTTCAAGGCTTTACTTTCTTGCGTTGAGACCTGCCAACCAGCCGATATGACAGCCAGTAGAGGCGACTTGCTGTTCCCGGCAAAGGTGGCATCTCTGAGCGGAGGTAGAGGATTGACGTCGAGATCGTGTTTTGGCAAGACATTGACAGGGCTGGAAACAGACTTCCGCCGTCCGAAAAACTTTGCAAATCGACCTGTCGAAGAGCTGGTGGGTCTGATCGGCTCGAAAGTGTTCACAGGAACGACATCAATGCTCGGAAATACTATCGGAGGAAGTGAGTTGCCCGAGATAGCCGTAGATTCGACAGCCGGTTTTATGGATGCCATTTGCTGCAGGATCTTTTCGGACTGCGTAGCGGTTGAATCGCTTGAGCCGTTGCGACGACGCAGACTTGGCCTTCGGAAGATGGAGGTGCCCATGTTGGATCTGTCTCGAGGTGTGCTGTTTGTTCCTGTTGACGCAGAGGCTGGTGGGAAAGGAGATCGCGACTTGGTGCTTTTTCTCCTGAGTAAAGAAGCTGAGGTAGTCGCAGCTGCCGAGATCGGCTCGTGAGCTACTTGACTTGTCGTCGTCGACTGGGTAGGTTGATGAGCTGACGAGGAAGTGATGGACCGTGTCGATGACGATGATGCCAAAGGTGGTCGCGAAGGTGGTGAGTTGACAAGAGCAACGGTCGGACAGCGAGGAGATAGGGAAGCAGATGGGGCAGACAAACAGAACAGCCTATCGTACTGACTGATTTGAGGGCTTGTGCCGATATGAGCTGAAGAGGCTGCTGCACTTGGCAACGAAGGCGTGTGGGGAAGTGGCGAGATGGAGGGTAATGGTGCAGCAGAAGGTCGATTGGACGATGGAGCATGTAATGGCGCTTCGCCTATGCTGTGATCGTCAGCGGTGGAGTAATGCGATCCTCGGTTGTGGCTGGGGCTTGGCTGAAGTTGGCGGAGGGGGTAAAGCATGTTGCTGTCTGTGTCTAAGGAAGTGCGTGGTTTCGACGAACGGCCAAAGGTGAATCGCTCGCGAGTCGAAGCTGATCGGCGAAGCTTGGCGGAGGATGGTGTGGCAGTGAATGCTGATCCATGGTAAGATGTTGAAGCAGCGGAAGATGAAGCAGCGGAAGATGAAGCATCGTGCGCCACTTGAGGCGACGACCGCCTGAGCAAGTCGGTAAATGGCATGATGAATGACGACTGGCGAGACAATGGGGGTAGCTACGCCACTACTGCTTCAGAACATGGCTTTTTGTTGATGCATATAGCCGGCAAGCAAGGAGCAAACGAAGCGAGGGTGGGGCTGAATGTCGGAGTGGAGACCAGAGGGATGGAAGCGCCACTCTACGATGCCGAAAACAGGTAGGGTTGCGAGCGGATGGTGATGTAGTCAACGGAGAAGAAAGAGCAAACAACGGCGGATGCGGGCCTGACTCGTCGCGGGCGTCCACGATCTGACTTGGGTAGCAAAGACGAGAGAAGGAGGAGGAGAGGACGGAGCAGCAAATTTGCGAGGATTGTCGGCAAGAGGTTTCAGCTGTGGACCATCCAAAAAGGTCCGAACTGGTCAAGATGAGACAAAGTAGCTCCTCCTCCTGACTTGCTCCTCAAGCTGAAAAGGATGGTTGATAGTGTACCTGAAAGCAAACGCTCTGACTGCAATGAGCTGCAGTATCCCACAGACACACCAAAGCCACCAAAGCCACCACGTCAAGAAGCTTGTGCCAAGTTGTGACTTTGCTCGTCTCTCAGCCGTCTCTCAGCCATCTCTCAGCCGAACTCCTGTGAGCCAAGTCAAGTGGAGAAGGTCAATATTTTGTGTGTGTACAGCTATATGTGGTGTATGTGAGCATGCAGTGCTGTCGCACAAAATCAGGGTCACGGTTCGTTGCTGGCGTTGACGCTGGCGTTCTTGCAGGCGGAAGAGCAAAGCGGGCGTGTGACAAGCCCACGTCCTACGCCCAACTAGTTCAAGTCAGGCACGTTAAAGTCAGGCACGCCCCTAACTCGACTTGCCGCAGAAAACTGAATTTCAAGGGGGTATCAATTTTCGAGTGTTTTTAGAAACACGTGTTTCTCAATTTTGACGACATTTCCCCGTTTTTGAACACCCCATTTTGGAGCATCCAAAAAACACATTTGCAACAAAGGTGACATTTGGTTCGATTTAACGCGTATGTTATCAAATTCATTGTCAGTAATGAAGGAGGGAAGCAAGCAAGCAAGCAAGCAAGCAAGCAAGCGGTTGCGCATCCGCACTTCATTTGTCACACAGTAATGAAGGACATAATGCATAGGTATGAAGGACATGATGCACAGTAATGAATGTCATGAGGCACCAGTGTGATGAAGTGAAGCAAGCGGATGCGCATCCGTGCATCCGCACTTCATTTTGGAGAGTGATGAAAAAGTGAGTCCACTTTACCGGGTCCCGAGGCGTGTTTTTTTTACAATTTTGGGTGAGCTTACATAAGGTTTTTGTGCGAAATAAAAACAGGTCAAAATCGAGAAACACGTGTTTCTAAAAACACACAAAAATTGATACCCCCTATTGGTTATTCCAGCGTATTTTCAACTATTACCCTTCAACTGATTAAGAGTCTGAAGCTCAATGCAATGCCTTATGATCGGTTTCGCTGGAACAGATTGTAAGGTTGCTTTCGAACGAGTTCCGACTAACCGCCGTGAACACTCCGTCCAGTGGTAGTGCAGCACAATCAAGGTCCTAAAAGACTTGCTGAAGCTATACTAGTGTATAGTATGATGGTGTCTGTCTTGACACAAGTCTTCGTAATGTCGACAGCCGCACATTAGTGTCAGAATGGTTGGGGTCTGGACCGCAGTAGAGAACTGCCTTTGGTATGTGATCGAGAGGTCTGGATTGCAGTAGAAACCGCCTTCGGTGTCGAACGTTTTTTATCAGCTCAACACTCAGCTGGTTGACTGGGAGCCTTTGAGCCAGCAAGCCACCTTACTGATCCGAAATCTAACATGGCTTCTGTATCGGTTTCTGTATCGTCTAACTGATCCTCATCTGTGCGGCCGTGTGAGTCAGGCTGGGATCAAGAATACTGTAATCACGAGTACACCACCGCACACACAGTTCTGGCAGATCTTGACTCGACGCCCTACTTTGGCGAGCTGGCCCACCGTCTCGGGTTCGGGCAAGGACATCGCCTTCGAAAATCTCATCTCCCTTCTATGCTCATTCTCACTCTCGAGATCGACAACAACTTACTCATATAGGGTTTGAGACCAAGCAGAAGATCTGTGCTGATCAGCGGAACAAATACCCTTTTGTATCCGATTCAGATTGGGTCCATGATGGTCCTGTTGTACAGAGCTGACTCGGCATCTGACTTCCAGGCTCAGCTAGACACGGCAGCGCATAGCCAAAAGCACATGCACTCAGCCCCGCCATCTCTTCTTTCCGTCGCTCTCAACTAGCTTCCAGGGTCACGAGTTGACATAGAGATCAAGCTGATGCTCAACCCCCGATCTTGTATCGACCCTGACCGATCAGATCCGACTCACAGCCTTGGCACAAACAGCCCTTCGTACAACGAGAAGGCAAGCGGAACAGAGCATGATGGTTATACGAGTTAACTAACAATGAAAGACAGAGCTTCTACAGGCGCTTCTTAGCCGCAATCTTGAGATGCATGAATTAGAGAAGCATACTGGGCATGTCCTCGATGTACTGCTTCAGCTTGACCAAGAACGTAACGGCCTCACGACCGTCAAGCAGTCGGTGGTCGTAAGTGAGAGCGACAACCATGATCGGTCGGATCTCGACCTTGCCGTTGACGACCCAAGCCTTCTCCTTAACAGCGTGCATACCCAGAATAGCCGAACCGGGCAAGTTCAAGATGGGAGTACCGAACAGCGATCCGAAAACACCACCGTTGCTGATGGTAAAAGTACCACCGGTCATGTCTTCAAGCGTCAATTTGTTGTCACGCGCCTTTTTGCCGAGGTCAGCGATAGCCTGTTCGATTTCGATCAGCGACATGGTCTCAAGGTTTCGCACGACAGGTGTAACGAGACCCTTGTCCGTCGAGACGGCGACCGAAAGGTCGACAAAGTCGCGGTAGACGATGGTGTCTCCGAGACCAGCGCCCTCAATGCTGGCGTTGGCGGCAGGGACGTCCTTGAGAGCCATAGCGGAAGCCTTTGCGAAGGCCGACATGAAACCGAGCTTGACACCCTTCTCCTTCAGGATGCGGTCTTTGTGTCGTGCACGGAAGGCCATGAGGCTGGACATGTCGATCTCGTTGAAAGTAGTAAGCGAAGCAGCGGTGTTCTGCGACTGCTTCAAGCGCTCAGCGATCCGGAGACGCATGCGCGACATCTTGACACGGTTCTCCTCTCGGCTGCCAGCGGCGGGTTTTGTCGACGAAGAGGATGACGAAGAGGATGAAGACGAGGAGGAAGACTTGGATGAAGACGAAGATGTAGAGGGCTTCGAGGGAGGAGGTGTCGAGTTGGCGGGCGAAGGACGTGCCTCAGGGTCAGCAGAAGGTGCAGGCTTCTTGTCGCCGCTGCTGCTGCTCTTCTTAGCGGGCTGCTGGTTCTCGTCTGCCTTGGGCTTCTCCTCCTGCTTGGGCTTCTCCTCCTGCTTGGGCTTCTTCCCCTGCTTGGGCTTCTCCTCCTTCTTCTCCTCTTTCTTTTCCGACTGCTTGTCGCCGGAACTGGCGCCGCCAGAGGGAGCCTCACCAGGCTCAAGCTTGAAGAGGTCCTTGCCGACCTCGACAGTGTCCTCCTCGTTGGCAAAGACTTCGGTGATGGTACCAGACTGGGGAGCGTTGACCGAGACGTCAATCTTGTCGGTCTCGATTGTGGCAACTTCCTCATCGGCATTGACAAAGTCGCCGACCTTCTTGTTCCACTGTTTCAAGGTACCTTCAGTGATGGACTCGGCCATCTGAGGCACCTTGACGATTTCCTTGTGGCTCGATGAAGTCGAGAAGCTCCTACGATGGTTGCGATGCAGAAAGCAGAGTCGAAGCAGAAGCAATATAGAATTGAGTGCGAAGCAAAAGCACATCCAAAAGGGGCAGAGACAGGATGAGAGAGTCAGTCGCCATGTTTGAATGCCTTGCATGATGAGTGACTGTACTTACCTCTGGGCAGAAAGCTTTTGGGTGCCAATGACGAACGACCTCTGAGCGGCCGAAGTGACGAGAGTCCGTCGAGCGACGGCGGGTGTGACCATGCGAACGGAGCCAGTTCGGAGAGCAAGGCTCCTGGCGGCGCGAGCGCCATTCTGAGCGACAGATCGAGCAAGCATTGCGATGACGACCTAGTTCCAGTGATGCGCGTTAAGGACGTGTTCGAATCGTGTAGAGGTCTCCAAAAGATATCCTGTCGAACAAAAGAATGGTTTTCGACGAAAAGAAAGGAGAAGGGGGATGTAGTAAAGAAAGAAGGGGTGTGGAGAAGGATGAGCAAGTGACACACACAGATCAAGCAGGCTTGCTGCTGTTGCGCTCACCTGTGCAACACTGAGCCTTTCTACTCACGACTGCAGGGCCAAGGGTGTGTGTCTTGCTGTTCTGTCTGTGTCTGTGTTGAGAAGAATTTCCAATCGGCGAGCCAGGCAAGAGGGAAAGACAAAACGGACGAGCCAGCAAAATGACGACGGGATGAAAACCTGAATTTCCAAGCCTTTTTTCCTTCAACTCAAGTCCGGCATTGGCGCTGTGTCGCAAACAAAAGGTGGAGATATTCGGATTCTAGCGATCGCAATTTGAAGCTCATTCTCAGCGTTCAATTCTATTTAGTTCGAGCAGCGTCGAATACAATCGGGCTGCACGTTTTGTATCGAAGTGTGTTCAATTCTACCTTCTTCCTCTCTCTCTCTCTCTCTTTCTTCATGAAATTGACTGGCACAACACCTCCATCGTCGCCAGCATCCCATATTTATAGCTTATAGCTTGCGTATCAATAATGCTTGGTTGACATCGTTCTCCACAGGGCTTGCTGACTCCTTGTCAAGCTTAAGACTTTCTCTGAGCATCTTGTACATGTAGCTTGCTCGTTGCTTGTGTTCCTTCGAGTCGATGTGCGGGAGAGGGAGAATCAATCAATCTCCAGCACTAACGTCTCGAGTTCAAGTGACGGATCTTTCCGCAGCGCTACCCGGCATAGAGGGCACAGTGGGATGTTGCTGCCACAACTTGCGGTCTTGGATTGGCCCGCGACCCTGATCCTTCTCGGTGTTGGTCAGGTGTGCCGACCTAATTGACCGACAGGGTCTTGTTCAGCCGGACGCTCTGTTCCTCGACTACATGTTTGAGAGTTGTTCCCTCAAATCCGGGAAAGCCACTTCAATAGGAAGGCCTTGCCTGTAGCCGCAACGTAATCTCAACTCGGCGGAGGAGCAAAGACATATCTTCACACTTTCTCACACAGGATGGTCTGCGCATTCGAAGGAATGGTATCAAGATTAGAGAAACAGACACTTGTGTCACCATCATCTTCGCCAACGACAATACTGTAACAATTCTATAGTCCTTTGCGCTACAACTTCTTCTTTTCAAGCCTTGTCGGTACGCCAATTAAAGATATCCAGTCCGCCCAGCTTTCCATTCTCCGAAGCTGGTGTACCGCTACTACTCTGACGCATTGCCAGACTACCGGTCATTGAAACGCTTCCTCCTCCATTCACCTTACTACCTGCCCTGGGCTCGAGCAACAAACTGCGTCTGTACAGATCATCAGCCCCCCTTCCGCCTCCTGCGCCTTGCACGTCATCCAATGCACCTTTGAGGAATTTTTGCATCTCTGGTACTTCCACCAAGTTGTAAGGCACTTGGAACCGCTGCACCTCGCCAACAATGCGGCTGATCTTGATGTACTTGTCAAAGTTCAGCAGCTTCTTTTCCGGATTCGAAGGGCAGGCTCTTGTCGGTGCATTACCCTCATGACAGAAGGTCAAGTCTGTCAGGAAGAGACCCAAGAACGGAATGGCAGGAGGCGTGGTGTTCCTCAGCCTGGCTCGATAGCCGGCATAATTGCGTGTGTGCTCCACAGCACGACGCTGCCGGTCCATCATACCGCGATACTTGGTCGGCAAGCCGTCCCAAGTCTTTTTCAGTCGGGCGATCGTCGAAGAGTTGAGCGCACACTGGATCGCCATGAGCGTGTGGAAATTGTTGAGCTGTTCGCAACGGTCGCCCAGCTTGATGAAGAACTTGAGCAGTTGTGTGCGCTTTCTTGCGTCGACTTCGTTCAAGATGCACTCGCTGATCCACCCAGTGATCCTCGTAGACATGGCAGACATGCTCTTTACGTGCACATCATCGCTGACACCAACTGCTTTGGTTTCCTTAGTGAACTTGGAGCCGAGAAGCTCTTCAGGCTGGATGGCGCAATAAAGCTTGCTGTCGAGGATGGTCAGTTGACGAGCAAGTTCGAGTGGGTCAAAGTCGAGAATGTTGATACGGTCAAAGTTCTCGTTGCGCAGGTTGGTAAAAAGCGTCTTGGACACGATCGAGGTCGGTGGCAGCGCGCCACCTTTTGAGAACGCTGAAGGCGCGTACATCTGCGAAGCGTCGGTCATTGCAAGACCAAGGCCGCCCTTGATGCGCTCTGACGAGATGACACGCTGCAAACTGCCTGGTCCACGGTTGTTGCCCACCAAGACGGTGGTCTTCTGGGTCGCGCCATCGAGGCGCTTGCGTGCCAACTCGGCGAGTCGATGCGCTGGTCCAGCAATGGCGCCTGCTTTAGCCCATCGCTCAGCTAAGGGGATGAGCTGCTGCAGGATGATGCGGTCCGTCGAAGGGTTCCAGTGGTTCTCGAGCCAGCTCTTGAGCAGGTTGAGCACGCGTAGGCGCACCGGCACCAGCTTCTTGTCGTTCCATCTCGTCATGTCCGCTTCGCTCATGGGAAGATCAGCGGGCGGCTTCATTTCGAAGCGGGCGACCAAAGTATCGAGCAGCTCCTGTGGCGAGGTGAACATGCGGAAGCACAAAAAGAAGGCGGTCGAGAAAGTTGGCTCGATCATAGTGTCGTGCGGCGTCATCTTCTCCACAAGCGCCTTGAGCGTCGCTCCTGTCACCTGACCTTCAGAATTGCAGACCACATCTGAAGGGTCATAGTCGGGCGCCATGTAGCGTGACTCGATCGAGATGGCGGGACCCCTTTGTTCCCTGTACATCGATTGTCGGTCGACAACTCCGCCAGCCAACTGCTTGGCAGCCGACTGTGCGGTAGTGTGCGCATCTTGGGGTGCACCTGCAGCTTTCTGTTGCTGTTGCTGTTGCTGTTGCTGTTGCTGTTGCTGTTGCTGTTGCTGTTGCTGTTGCTGTTGCTGTTGCAGCTCGAGTGAGGGACGCGCCGAGGTCTCGCCTGTGACTTCGGATCGAATGGACTGGATCGTCGAGCGAGACGTCTTTGCTGCATCTTGCGAAAGCTGCTCAGCCGACGAGCCCATGCCAGATGCTCTGCTGCTGGGCAACGATGCCTTCTTGGGATCGCTCATCCTACCATCTGTGTTTCGGGAGTGAGCAGAAGCAGCGGCAGCATCCTGAAGAGAAGAAGTCCTGTCCATTGCAACGTGAGGAGGACGCGGAGCATGCTGCGACGGTGCATTGCTGAGCTCTTCGCCGCTCTGCTCGTCCTCGTTAATGTCGTCGAATTCATTGTGATGTTCGTCACCGCGTTCATACTTTTGCTTGAGGCAGGACAAGCTGGTTGCTTTGCGGCCGAGGAAAGAAAGAGTGTTCTTCCTGCGCAAATCTCGTGGTGCAACCGCATCGCCATCATCATCGCCGCTAGGGAACTCGTGACTGCCGTTGTCGTCGTCGTCGTGCTGCTGTCCATCGTGATGCGGCCCCATGGAAGAAGGCAATTGCGAAGATGCACGCGGGCGTCGAGCACGTGAAGGCTCTGGCAGTGCAATGGTGAAAGTGGGCTCGAGTCGGTCGATGCAGAGGCGCACGGCTCCGACACACTCGCCACCAGTCCGCAATACATTCGTAGCAGCCTGAAGCAAGCGCGACTTGTCTTCGGCTTCAACAGCTGAGCCTGCTGAGATGGAAGCAGAGGGGGCTGAAGTGACGACACGTGCTGCTGTGACGAGCTGAGTTGTGGCTTCGTACAAGTTCTCGCGAGTCTCCCAGAGGATCGATGTCTCACGTGGTCTGAGCTGCTGAAGCAAGGCGTTGTTGTTGACGGCCTCGACTACGAGCAAGAGGTTGCGAACGCCAACGACAGCCTCGCGTGTCATGTCAATGAGGTAGGCATAGCTGGAAGCGTGACTCTCGGAGGTGTGGGTGTGAACGTGACCGATGAAGGCAGCAATGACGGAGAGAAGCTGATCGTTGGTGACGCTGAGGCGATGCATGACCTCGTAGGGAGTGCGCTCGACAGGGCTGGACGGACCTTGGTCATCGCCTGAACCTGTTGATCCGTGAAGGGAGCCTGTGTCGTGACCCGAAGCTGATTCTGGCGACTCGGAGCTCGAGTCGGATCGTGAGTGAGCCATACCGAGGTGAATGGGCACAGCAGCAGCTGCGACGACACCGGCGCGACCATCGAGCGGGCGCTGGGTCTGAGAGCGTGCTTGAGCAATCGCTTGTGCACCGCCGTCGGACGATTCGACAGAGCCATCTGAGGGATGACGACGCTGAGGGTAGGGACGTCGGGTGTCGGCTTGACCGTGGGCGACATGCTGTGAAGCAGTGTGGTTGTGGTTGTACTGGAGATGGCGGGCGGAAGGGTGAGATGAGTGGCCTCTGGTCACCGAATCACGCGCGTTGGGATAATCAGGCGTTGGCGTCTTGTCGAGCTCTTTGCGACTCAGGATGGAACGAGTGCGGTTGTCGGCAGGCGCTGGTGCACGATTGGCGTAAATATCATCGTCGACGGAGGGGCGACGATCAGGCACGGGCAGGCCGCAGTCGACTGCGACGGCAAGAAAGTTGCGCACATTGGAAAGAACCTGCTCTGCGAGGTTGAGCATAGCATCCATCTCTTGAGGCCTCTCTGTTTGATCGACCATGGGAGCTGAAGCTCTGCGAGCTTGAGCGACAAGCTTGCTGAGTTCGGAGAGGATGGCCTTGCGCTCGCGAGCGAGATGCGGGTTCGCTTTGAGCACGGCGGACTCGCGAGTGAGACAGTCAGTGGCAGAGAGAACAGATCGGACGGAGGAGATGACGCAAGCGGTGGATGGCTGGAAGTGGGCGACTCGATGAGCACGAACTGCGTTGCGAAGTAAGGAGATGGCGTGCAAGATAGGGTCGAGGACACCGGCATCTCCACGATCGGCAAGAGGAGTCGATGTGGGTGTTGAGGAGCGGGATGCGTTTGCAGAAAAGTAACGCTCACGCTGCACCGCTGTTGAGCCTAAGGATCGGTAGTCGGCAATGTGATCAAAGTCGGAAGAGTTTTGGCTGGTAGTCGAGTTACGAAGTTGGTGGCTGTCATCGTACGAGTAGCTGTCATCTTGTCCACCATCCGAGACATAGGCAGCTTCTTGATCAACATAATTGCTTGGGAACCAGCCTCGCTGACCATCCAGCTCACCGTCCCACCATCCGGAGGGGTCACGGTTGTAGACTTTGATCACTTGACCAGCCTGAAAGGAGAGACAGGTGGCATTGTTGGAGTTGAAATCGTGAAGTGCAACGACATGTTCCTCGGGCTGGACCTCGAACTCGTCGTCGTTGTCTGCATAGCCAGGAACAAAGCTGGAATCAGCATGAGCTGATGAAGAAGAAGCGGAGGAAGACATGGCTGGATCCGCAGAGGTTTCGAAAGGATCGATATCGGAAGAAGCAACGCGTTCAAAACGGGAGGAGAAGGGGCTGTCGAGGCTGTTGGCCGAGTCGGTAGAAGGTAGGAAGGATTGCTGAGCGAAATGGTGGTGGTGATTGCGAGATGATGTTGTGTGGCGAGAAGAGAGATTGGCAGGCGCATAGGCCGGGCTCGATGAGGACATGACGGGGATGGAAAGGGTGAGAGCTACCCTGCTCTCTGGTCGATGGAAGAAACGGTATGCGTGCTGTGTGAAGGGTCGCTAGAGGAGGGAGCAAGGACATCAGAGAGCCTGGGTGTCCATGTTCAGGTCGTCGTTGTGAGTCTTGACCGGCAAGAATGAGGGGGTGATAGTTGAAAGGAAAGGCGTGCGTGCCTCGTGAAGGAGCTCGACTAGAAAGGAACGTGGTGATGAGAGACTTGCGCAAGTTAGAAGGGCCTTGGTGTAAGAAGATTCAAAGGGGAAATGTAGAGAAGGGAGAATGAGATGGAGTCGGAGATGGTGGCAAAGTCAATCAAAGTTGACTAAGAACTAAGAAGAGAACTGCGCCTGTTTGAGTGAGAGTGTGCTTTGGAACGGGCTTTGGAGCATGAAGTGATGTGCAACTTTTCACATTTCGCTCGAGGCGACGGAGAACAGGCAAAGCGCGACTGCTATCCCGCCTGGACTCAATCGCACGAAACATGACCGAAATTGAATATACATAACACGAAAAAAGAAAGAAAAAGGAAAGAAAAAGGAAAGAAAAAGGAAAGAAAAAGGAAAGAAAAAGGAAAGAAAAAGGAAAAAAAAAAAAAAAGAAAAAAAAAAAAAAAACCCTAATTGGATTGCAGACAAAGACCCGTGAGGCCCTCGAAGCTCGACAAGGAGGCTCCCAGCCCGCCGTAACAGGCGGTCGAGCACAGAAACGAGCGGCAAGGGAGGCTGCTGATAGTACGCCTGGCTTTTGGTCAAGATGATGTAGTGAAGAGAGGAGAGGAGAAGCGTAGTCGAGTCGATTGTTGAGTTGCAGCCCAGACGCGCACGTCTTCTTGACGATCACGTGATGCAAAAACAGGGGAGACTGACACACAGCCAGCCAGTCAGCAGCAGCAGCAGCAAGAGCAGTTTGGTATCCGAAGTGTTCTGGTATTCCATTCGGTGTGCGGGGCAGGCACGGCTGAAGAACGGGAGAAGAGAGTTCAAAAAAGAGAGCAGTTTTGGAATTCCACAATTTGTAACACACAGACACACAACAGGCAAAATGGGTGTTGGACAGTTCTTTCTTTTTCAAGCTAAAGAGCCCGCTTGCTCTTAGCGGCTCATCCGAGCCTAACCACAAGAGCGTCGTGACAGGCAGACACAGCAGAAAAAAGGTCACAGGGCGGAATTATTAATAAGGTATTATTTTTATTTTTATTATTATTCTTATTATTATCATTATCTTCATTATTATCTTTTTTTTTTGTTTTTGTTTTTGTTTTTGTTTTTGTTTTTGTTTTTGTTTTTGTTTTTCACAAAAAGGGTTTCTTTTGTTCTTTTGTTCTGGCGTGTTGTCGCTTTTAACTTAGGCTGCACATGTGCGTGGTCTGTGTGTGTGTGATGCGTGTGAGTGTGCAATGTCGTCCTCATCGTGCCAAGTAGCAGTGGACAGCTGGCTGGCTTCTTCACTGTACCATGTTCTGCTTAGCTTATCGCCATAGCAGCCACTCAAGGATATTATCATTATGACCAGCTTGCTTCGTGAGTGATCCTAGCTCCTCGCAAGCACAAGGAGAGAAGCTCAAGTCAGACTTGGGATAGCAGCTTGTCTGAACAAAGATCGAAACCATAAACCCACTTGGCTTCCCTTTTTGTGCAGCCTGTTCCTGTCTGATCACCAAAGTCCACAAGGAAAGCATGCAGAATCCTGCATCCTCCTCACATCGAGCCCTCGAAGTTGATCATCAACAACCGGCTATTCATTGTCTCTCTATCTTACCAGCCCATGTGTCGTGCTGTCACAAGCCAGTCGCGATCGGTTGCTTGCGTTTGTGCAGAGACAGTTCTGAATCCAGATCACCACTTGCTTCTTAAGAGTATCACAATTTGCCCACAGTCAGGCTCGTGAGAATTTCAAGGGACCATTGTTCTGTTTCCATAGCAAACTCGGCGCTCTGCACCTTGTCAAAGGATGCGAACACATTTTTTCAGTAATCCGCTGCAATGCTGATAGCCGAAGCGAGACCTGTGCTTGCTTTCACCTTGACTCATTCACCTTTGGTTCACGCTGATTCTGTCGATGACGCTATGTTTGCCTCACTTGATCTTGGTCGTTGTTCAGATTTCTTTTCGTCCACTGATATTCAACACAGAGCCATGGTGGACCACTGTCAGGAACGCCAAGGAGAAGAGAAATTCACCGGTCTCCTATGTTGTAACCCGACTTGACCGGCAACTTGTGTTGAAAAGCAACGACATACACAGCATCCCTCTGTCAGAAGGAGCCAACGTCTCCATATGGTCGGCTGTTCATGCGCATCTTCGCGAGTCCCTCGATAGACTTTGACGGGGCCAAGGATCACATCAACCTTCTCACCGAGACAATGGCACACAAAAAAAATCAAATCAAATCAAAATCTTACCCACACTCGCTCAGATGCATGGAGATCGGAAGACATCATTGCATTACGATCAGGAACCATAAATTCGACAAGTGACTGACTGAACCCTCCTCTGAAACCACTTCAACTGTCCAATGGCACCACATGAGGCAACGGTCCCCTGGGTTCGATACCCTTATTGCCTCCAACACGAGAATATCCCTTCTTGATGTGATCAAAGTTGGTCCACTTCTTAAACGCTTCTTCCTTCCAGTACAGTCTCCTCAGGTATCCGTGAATGTATGGATATTCGTGCCTGATCATCTTCACATTACATCTGAACAGCGTGTGGTAAGCGACGTCGAACCTGACCAAGGTAGGATACAGCCTGATATCGGCTTCACTTGGACCAATTTCAGGTACCAGATACTCCCTCCCATCCGACAGCAGCTTCTCGAGCCTGTCCAGCGCAGCAAAGAGATTGTCCACTTCCTTGTCGTACACCTCTTGAGTGGTAGCGAATCCAGTCTTGTAAACGCCATTGTTGATGTCGTTGTAGATCCATTCGTTCAGCTCATCGATCTTTTTTACCGCGTCCGCGTTGTCGGTGGGATAATACGTCTTGCCTCTGGCTGGACTGCCTCCAGGAAGGAGATCATCGAAAGCAGTGTAGAGAATACGAATGATCTCCGAAGACTCATTGTTGACGATCGTGCCTAGCTTCTTGTCCCAGAGAATGGGGACCGTATAGCGTGCCGTGTAGTTGGGGTCGGCTTTGAGGTAAAGTTGTTTCGTGTTTTCAAAGTTGTAGAGCGCATCACCGGTTTCGACCGAGTCAGTGCGGTCAAAAGGCCAGCCGTTGGGAGTGAGAGTGTAGTGGACGATGGCTACGTCGATGATGTCCTCGAGTTGCTTGAGGGCTCGCGTGTGCAGGGTTCGACAAGCCCAGGGACAAACAAGACTGACATAGAGCATGTAGCGTCCCTTTTCGGGCTGGTGAGGACCGTTCTTGGAGATGGTGTTGCGGAAGGACGAGACTTGACGACGAAAGCTACCGTCTCTGTCGGCATGAACGCTTATACTGTGTTCGACCATGGTGGAGAAGACGCTCTTGCAGAGACCTAAATGCCGATATCAATTATGCCAACCGACGGGAATATTCGAAAGCAGCTCGCTTATCTTCTCTCGGTGGTGTTTTGCCTGAAACGTGAAGCCTAGAAAGCAGTCGTTTGGGATCGCAAGGAGTTGCCACACCGCTGCACCTTTCTCGGCTGGAAAGGGCCGCCGCCCATCGGAATGGCCTGGTTATATAGCAAAGCATCCAGCAGCTTTCCGCGCACGTCCTCCATTTGAGAGCAAGGATATTCACAAGGTTGCCTGCTGACTGATGCTAAGCGGAACACCGAGGCTAGCTTTCTATCTATTGGCATCACCCAAACTTAAACTCAAGCAACCGTGAGAACAATGGTCGGAAAGCGTGCGATGGTGTGTCAACAGTTTGGAGCAGCCGACGGTCAGTACATGCCGAAGGAAGCGATCCGATATGATGATGCATGCTGACATAAACGCAATCGGCGATCAGATGAGACAGTTTTGTCTGGAGATCGGGTGCAACGTAGCCCAGCTCGTTGTCAAGCTAGCTCATGAAGGAGGATACTCCCACATTCGGCATGCACCTCATAGTTGTATATACAGCACATGCATAAACTGTCCCATAATTTTACATGTCACCATACATCACTCTAATGCTCAATAGCTATAAGTTGTATTGCCACACTGTCTGATATCATCTGAAAGCCCTGCTTCTTCTCTCCAAGACTGTGTAATTGATATTGACATTGACTAAAAAAAATTGTGCTATGAAGAAGAGCCAATTTTATTATTATTATTGTGGAACAGTTTATGGAGCATGCTCCCAAATAGCAACACCACTCCATTCCTGACCTTGTGGGCTGTTGACTACAATGAAACTTGCAATGTAACTTGGTGGGAGCCTTCATATACATCAAAAGTAGTGACATGGAAAGTTTCAGCTCAATCAGATGACTGTGAGTGATCCAGTGGTGCTTCCAGTCTGACACCATCATATCTATACCATCATGCCAAAAACCACCCCAGAGAGGCACTGATTGGCACTCTTTCACATCCAAAATGGGGAGTCTATCTGTTCAGTTGCTGAGCAACTCAGTATGAGCAAGTCTACTGTGAATCACATCAGCAAAAGCACCTCTGCTGATGTTCCAAAGTCAAAGGGGGGCCAGCCAAGAAAACTCCAGCCTTGTCATGTTTGCTTCCTGGATCACTATTTCAAGCTCAATTCAACCTCCATGGTCAGGAAAGCATGTCATGCACTGCAGGAGACATTTCAAATCAAAGCATGCCCAACCACAGTAAGAAAATCACTTCATTACTGTTGTTACAAAGCACAAAGGTTAGTGAAAAAACTGCAGCTACTCAAGAGACATTGCAAAGCCCATTTCAAATTTGCTAATGAGCACAAGGACATGACTGTTGAGGATTGGAAGAATGTGGTATGGTCTGATGAGACAAAGATCAACTTCTTTGGACCAGATGGTAAGCAGTTCTGTTGGATTAAGAATGCCAGCTTCAACAGCAAGCTTG
The DNA here is from genome assembly GCF_900519145.1 of Ustilago hordei. NCBI lineage: Eukaryota > Fungi > Basidiomycota > Ustilaginomycetes > Ustilaginales > Ustilaginaceae > Ustilago > Ustilago hordei. The sequence goes on from NW_024545261.1 coordinate 1,936,135, forward strand.
TCAGGCCGATGGTCAAGTTCAGCAGCAGCTCCATCATGATCTGGGGCTGTATGATGTGGGAAGGGGTGGGAGGTATGTGCTTGGTGCTGGGTTCAATGAATTCAGACCAATACATTGATATCTTGAATGACAAGCTTTTAAAAACAATCTCAGATTTGCAGCTTCAGCATGCATACACCAACATCACATTTCAGCAAGACAATGACCCAAAACACATGTCAAAGAAGACAATAACATGGTTGGAAAGCAATAGCATTAAGGTTATGCAATGGCTGGCACAGTTGCTGGACTTAAACCCAATTGAACACCTCTGGCACCATCTCAAAATGCGACTTTCATGGTATAGTACAATTGTGAAGTCCAGGGATGAACTGCTCAAGAGATGTGAAGCTGAATGGACAGTGATCACTCCAGAGACATGTAGGACACTAATAGAGAGCATGCCATACAGCATCAAGGCAGTTCTGAAGGCCAAAGGAGGGAATACAAAGTACTAAGGTGTTCTTGAGGAGTGCTCCATAAACTGTCCCACAATAAAATAAAAAAATCAGCTCTTCTTCATAGCACAATTTTTTTAGTCAATGTCAATATCAATTCCACAGTCTTGGAGAAAAGAAGCAGCACTTTCAGATGATATCAGACAGTGTGGCAATACAACTTATAGCTATTGAGCATTAGAGTGATGTATGGTGACATGTAAAATTATGGGACAGTTTACACACGTGCTGTATATCCTCACTATGTTCTTCAGTCAATCGAGTATATATGTTTCTGTCTTAAAGAAGTAGTGACATCGTACTTAGACTCTCCCCAATCACCAGTTATCGGGGTCGAAACTTCTTCACTTCTATTAGTACACACCCACATTTCACACATGCCAACACAGTAAAGAAAGAAAAGAAAAAAGAAAAAAAAAAAAAAAAAAAAAAAAAAAAAAAGGGGTCAAGATGCAGGGTGTTGTGGAAAGGTTTGTAGCTGAATCTAGACATGCTTCTACATCATGGCATCCACCCATCCTTGCAAATCCACCTTGGCAGCCTCTGCCGCGATCACGTACTGGTGTTTTGTCAAGTCCTTGGGTGTCGGCCTCTTTGCAGGATCCTTGACCAGACACAGGTTGACAAACTCCTCCATCGGCTTGGAGAAGCGACCTTCCGGCAGCTTCGGCGGCGGTTCATTGACAATGTGTTGCAGGAGATCCAAGATGGACATCTGATGACTCGATCCTGCCAAGCTAACACCGGCTGCTTTCGACTTTCTGCGATTTTGCTTTTCCTTGTTGGCCATCTGCAGCTTGGGAGCCGGTTTTGTCGGGGAGAGTGTCCCGCCAAGGTCCTCATTCAACAGATCGCTGGCATCGTCGTCATCTGAATCCGACTCCTCTCCGTTCTCCGAGAATGGGAAGCGACCAAGTGCCAGCTCGATAATTGAAACACCGAGACTCCAGACGTCCGACTTGACACTGTACTGATCTCCTTGGATACGTTCGGGCGACATGTATGTGCTTGTGCCCACAAAGGTGTCGGCGATACTGTTGATGAGTTCGCCACTGACGCCAAAGTCGCAAATCTTGATTTGTCCCGCACCATTGACGAGGATGTTGCTGGGCTTGACGTCACGATGGATGATGCGATGGACATCATACAAGTAGGTAAGACCGTGTGAAACGGCTACTGCGATCTTGCCGCAGATCTCGGGTGCGATGGGACCATATTTCTTGTAGATGCCATCGAGCGAGTCCTTTTCCATGAACTCCATGCACATGCAGATATGTGGCTCGCTGAGGTAGGCGCCGTAGAAGGAGACAATGTAGGGTGAGTTGCACTCGTGCAAGATCTGCAGCTCTCGGAGGATTTGCTTTCGCACGCTTGGTTTGGCGTCGATGAAGACAACCTTCTTGGCCATCACCGTCCCGCTTTTCTCATGAAGCACCTTGGTTACCGTACCACCGTTGCCAGCGCCGAGTTCTGATAGCGTTTTGAGGTCTTCATTCTTCAGGTCGAGCTTGTACTCGATGCCGAGCTCCAGGTTGGCCAACTGTTGTGTCAGTTTGTTGTGGTAGTTGGCGCCCGAGTTGGGTTCTGTGTCAAGACCATTCTTTGCTGTGAGAGATAGGGAGCCTCCTGGAGTTACTGTTGATGATTTGCCGATGGTCGATGCATTCGAGGTGGCCGATTCTTGGCCCGTACTCTGGGAGGGCGTTGTGGCAGCTGCTGGGCTTGACAAGGGCGACTCGGCCAGCTGCAACCCCTTGAAGTTGCGCTTCTTGCGTATAGATGAGCCTGCGCTGGAGGAGATCATTGTAGTTGGAGCGGATGGCGAGCCTATGAGCGAAGCTGTCGAGATATAAACTTCTTGGTTGCGTCGGTGACAGAGTCTCAAGGCAAGCAAGATTGAGCTCGATGGTTGCTCAACGGTAAAGATCTGGGCTTTCGCTTTGAAACGGGCTGAATGAATTAAGGCGGGCCCTACCTGGGTGCTGAGTCGTCAGCTGCTGTCTGAGAAGGGAGATAGGTGATTACGACGCAGAATGCGCACGGTTCGAATTTGCAAGTGATAGTCGGCGTCGATGAACTGGAGCTCGAGCTGGTTCGTCAAGATATCTGCGTCGCTATATGAGTGTGCGGTCGGAGAGCTACTGGGACAAGAAGATGTGTGTGCGCGAGGTGTGATGGTGGTGCAATGCCTTGAGATTGCTGGAGGACGTGGATCAAAGTTGTTTGCGTCGGTGGCAGTGCTGGGAGTACACCGGTAGAGAGTGTCACTTGAAACCAGATGCGCAATCGTAGTCAAGACGGCCGGTGTTGCTAGTTGGCGGTAAGAAGGGGAAAGAGAGGAATGGAGATCAGAGATGCGAAAGCTGTCTCCACGAGAGTGTCAATCCGAAGCGTTGTTGTCACTGAGTAGGAGAAGGAGGTCGAAGCGAGAGATGCACACCTTCAAAGGCGTCCTTCGCCTCAACAAGAGCAACAGCACAGGAAGAGGCGCGTGCGTGTGTGCGTGTGGGTGCGTGTGGGTGTGCGTGTCTGTGTGTCTGTGTGTCTGTGTGTCTGTGTCTGTGTCTGTGTGTGTGGGTGTTCCTTTCTCTCTCTCTGTCTCTGTCAGTCTGCCGCGCGTTACTGTGTTTTGGAAAAGAGCTCACAACTAACCCTCTGCCACACGCAGGGCAGCAAATTCAGGAGCAGGGACAGCAAAACAAGGAAATGTTGAATATAAACGTCATTTAGGTCCCGATACTGGTGATCGGGAAGAGTCTAAGTATGATGTCACTGCTAAAAGACAGAACAAAATATACTCAATTGACTGAGGGAATGTGGCGAGAGCCTAGTGCTCTCTGTGAGTTATATATACATGTGAGTGGCACTTGCCTGATGTGGGGGTACTACTACTTCATGGTCTATCATGACAACGAGTGGGACTGTGTTGCACCTGATTTCTCCTGAGATCAACTTGACCTAATCTATGATCGAATTGGTAGCTCAACCAGATTGGCCCTATCTGATCTTCGATCAGATCGGCTCCATGTTGTTCTTTTACCATCTCATTGGATCGTCATTTTCAGCACCCCCTCTCGATCCAACATTCTCCAATGAAATGGTCAATCCAAGTAGTCATCAAATGTGTGAGAGTGTTGGCATGGTGAGTGGCTTCGTCAAGACATCGGCCAAGTTTTCACAACTCTGAACAGGAGCAATCACAAGTTGTTTGTTTGCAATCTCATCATGCAGGAAGAAGTGAGCTATGTCAATATGCTTTGTCCTCTTGAAGTGTTGAGGGTCATTTGCTATAACCCGAGTACCCGATGAATCACTATGTAGGACCAGTACATCTTGATCGAAGGTGAGCTCTCCATCATGGGAATAGATATTTGATGTTCTGATACTGATGTGTATTCCTGTCATCTTCAACACTGGTTGATCCAGTTCTCGCAGGAACATCATGGCCCATAAGAGTTCTCTGGCCACTGTCGCCAATGCTACATATTTGGCCTCTACTGAGCTGTTTGCCACCATCTGTTGTAGTCGCAAGGCCCAGCTGCATGTGAAACTGTCAATTGTGAAAACGTAACCAGTTGTCAACCTTCTACAGTCGCGTGATCCTGCCCAATCACTGTCTGCCCATCCTGAGAGTAATGGTCCACTGCCTGATGTTCTTGTTGAGAGGCCAGTCCCTATTGTCCCTTTCAGGTATCTTAACATGCACTTAGCAGCTGCAAGATGTTCTCCAGATGGGTTCACTACAAACTGTGCACATCTACCAACTGCAAATGCGATATCTGGCCTTGTGCCCTGAGCTATCCACAGCAGTGATCCTACAAGTGAGGTGTAGTAACGAGTCTCTTCAGCGCTTGCTATGCTTCCTTCTCATGGTTTGAGGGAGTTGATGCTCTCCATCACTGGTGTCAAGGCTGTCCAAGCCTGGTCCATTCCGAACTTTGCTATGACACCTTCGATGTATCCACTCTGATTGATGGAGAGCATGCGAGCTTCTTGATTGTAGCTTATGTTCAGCCCAATAATGTGAGATACATTTCCTTGATTGGTGATGCTGAACATGCTCGAGAGTTGTTGACGTACAGACTGTACTTGTGAAACAGTTGCTCCAATGACAAGTAGATCATCTATGTATATGGCAAGGAGTATCATTGCATCCTTTGAGCCACATGTATACATGCATGGTTCTGCTCTACATCATCTGAAACCAAATGCTTGTAGTTGTTCATCCAGTGCTGTATGCCACAGTCGTCCAGCTTGCTTAAGACCATAAAGAGCTTTCTTTAACTTATAGCATTTTCCTTCAGTCTCCTTTACTTCAAACATCGGAGGTATCCAGACATGCATGTCTTTGTCAATCTTTCCATTCAGAAATGCAGTGCTTACATCGAGTTGTATTGCATGTAAACCATATCATCATGCAATGGCAAGCAGTATCCTGACTGTTTGCAGACGGACAACCAGGCTGAACATCTGATCATAGTCCAGACCCTGGCGTTGAGCATATCCTTGTGCAATGAGTCATGCTTTGTACCTTGTCACTCATCATTGTGCATTGAGCTTGAGTTTGTAAACCCATCAAACACTGATTAACTTGCCACTCTTGGGAATGTCGACTAGCTCAAAGACATTCATCTTGTGCATGCTGTCCATCTCACTGACCATGGCTTCCTGCCATTTGTACCAGTCGTCGCAAGTCTTAGCTTCATTGAGGGAGAGTGGTTCCAGCAGGATGCCGTCCGCACTGCGTATCTGCTGTCTGTTACGGGATCGGGAATCAGGTAACCAAACCGAACATAGTGAGCAGTAAAACCACTACACCAGCTAGACCCTTAGCTGGTGTACCTGATTCACACAACACTGAAGTATAAGCATTTTCACTCCCAAATGCTCTGGACTCGGAGAACGGAATTCCTATTCCGGTGACACTGTCCACTTGCAATGAGGGCAGTGCCGGTCATCACAGTGGTCGCAAATACCATATGATCTAAGTGGTGATTGCTGATGGTGGGTGCTGGTGTGTCAGAGCATGCTGTGGCGAAGGCCATGTAGCTGATGGGACCAGGTGACTCTGTGCAAGGTGTCTCGAGCATGGAGACATCATCATACATGTCTGCTGTAGCATCACTGTGAGGGGTTTCGAGCAGTGATGTGCCATTGAGAGTGCTCGTGAGGTCTGGTAAGTGTTTCCCCCCCTCGGACGTCATCACCTCCAGGTCTGCTCTCAGATCGGCAGCAATAGCATTGAGGTCGATGATGATCTCCCTGGCCTCTTTGATGGCCATCATCATGCAATCCCACTCATGATCGAAGCTTGGGGGTTCCAAATGAGTTGCCAAGTGTCATTGACAAGAGTACAGCTGCAGTGAGGAAGGTATGACATCATCCAATTCTGTCTCATCCAATGTGGGATCGGGAGAGAGCCAGGTGTAAGATCGTAGGAGATCGTGGTTGCTGACGAAGATAGGTGTGTGTGGGGGGGGGGGCGACAGTGTCCGATGGTTCCACTTCCGAGAAACGGATGTCCCTGGTAATGATGACATGGTCAAGCTCAGGTAGCCAAACCTTATGGCCTTTGATTGCACAAGGTGCATCTGAGAAACCCAAGTATCTCCCCCAGAGGGCATGTGGACAGAGATGTTTGCTCACGACCACATGGTCTCGGAGCCATGTCGAGCAAGTGCTCCCTCTGAGTACGACATATGCCATGCATCCGAAACATTGTATGTGGTGTAGTTCCGGGCATTTTGTGTAGAATAGCTCATATGGAGTCACATTGCCACGAGTACTGCCTGCTAGTCTGTTGTGGATGAACGCCGCCTGTGCAACAGCATGGGGCTGTCATGGGCCTGGATGCTCAAGAAGCAGGAGGGTCACAGGTTCATATGGAAGGAGCACAGGTATCGAAGATCTAGTCGAGATCAGTAGAGAGCATGGTCGTAGTGCAGTCTCCATGGAGACCATGGACTCCTATGGACTCACATGCAAAGGAGGACACGAGCCACATGCGAGGAGGGCCAGGCACAGCCACGAGGAGGACCAAGCTCAAGGAGCAGGCACAGCCACGAAGAGGACCAAGCTCAGATGGTTACCACTCAGGGGCTCGAGAGACAAGAGTCAAAGGAACTGTCACCGGTCAAAGGAGAAGGAGCAGTGTATAGGACACTAGCAGGCAGGTCCTGAGGAAGAGGAGCAGTGTCGAAGGAGTCGACACCAGGTCATGAGGAGGAGGAGCAGTGTCGAAGGAGTCGACACCACTCAAGAGGCACAGGGGTGCCAAGCAGGAGAGGCCCCTGAGCAGTACTCGATGAAGAAGGTACTCTCTGGAGAGAGAGCAGGAGCAGCATCGCTGGCGATGCTGTGAAGAGGTATATAACCATGCTTTCTCATCATCATAGGTCGAGTGGATCCTCATCCACTCTACTCACCATAACTAGTTATCACTTCAGCATAAGTATATATTAGTTTCAGTCAGCATAGCAGCAATCTATCAAGGTTGCTTCTCATCATAGTGTGTGTGTTGTATCACCACTACCTGACGTCCGAAGGCGCCCATAGCAGGTTAGCGGTCCAGATCAAGATAGAACCGAAGGCAGTAGTCCACTGCAGTCTGGGGATCACTTCAAGCATCAAAGTCAACACACTGGACACTCGTGTTGATGCCACCAACCTTATCACCAACACCATCAACCTCATTCTCATCAACACTCACCAACCTTATCACCAACGTCATCAACCTCATCATCATCAACACTCACACCAGACCTTGGTGTCATCATAGCATTGATATTGATCGTGCCGAGCTACCCCTGAACGGAGTGTCCACAGAGGTCAGCCGAAACCTATGATAGTATATACAACGAACGCCACCTGCTGTCACTGCGCAACTTGATAGTCACCGATACCGAGACAATAGCTGTCACACAGTTTGATAGTCACCGAGTACCTCGACAGACCGACCTGGGTTTCAGGCGCGAGACCCCCTGACAGGGGCCACCAGCGCTCATTCATTCCTGAGTCATACAGTAGACTATGTGCGATCTTCTGAATGGTCTGGATGGCCCATTCAGCGAAGGTGTTGTCTGTATGATGTTGGGTGGGTGAAGCGGTTATCTTCACACCTGTTGATGAGCAGATGTCTCAAAAAGCGTTTGACCATAGCTTGCCTTGGTCAACCCTGACTTCCTTGATTCCATAGTCAATGATGACCTCCAATGGTTGCCTATGCATGGTGACACACATTTCCGCTAGCCACCATGTGGCTTCTTGAGACGCCTCCTTTTTGTTTGTCAGACCCCATACCCAGATCATGCCTGAATATGCATTGTGTATGATGAGCACATATACAAACTTCTCATTACCACAAAGTGGTCCCATCACATCCATCAAAACCAGCTTGAGTGGTGTTTCTAATCGCCTGGGGTGAGCAGTATTCTTTGCTGTGGCTTTGCTACACACACATACATCACATAGAGTTCCAGTCTTGGTGGCGGTAATCAATGGGATATCATGCGAAAGGGTCACTGTGCATGTCTGCATGATGGCGTCATGACTGGCATGACCCAATCGCCAGTGCCAGAGATCTGCTTTATTGCAGGACCCATAGGAGTGGGTCGCATTCATCATCCTGGATGTGAAAGTGAGGGAGACAGAGGGCTCGGGCATGCTGTCGTCCCATATCATCATGGTGATGGCAGGGTAGCCATCCCCACTTGTTGGTACACCAATTACATGTCCATCCTTATCCTGTACCATTATGACCTCTTTCTCAAAGGTAACTTTTCCTTGTGCATGCATTACTGACTTCATGCCAATAAGGTTTGTCACAAGGCCGGGTACAAGCAGACAGTCTTTATAGATCATTCGTTCCCATTGCTGCTTCTGAGGGCTGAAGCTCAGAAGGCTGACTGTGCCCCCCATCTTGGTGGCAACCAGTTGTCCTCCATCAGCAGTAGTGATGCTGACTGAGCCCTCCATATCCCTCCAACCTTTCCCGTGTCAAGAAGAGTTGACCATGATGCAGGATGCTCCTGAGTCAAATACAAAGGGAATGAACTGGGGAGGTAGGTTAATGGGTGCCGGTTTAACTTCAGTAAAGAAAGCCAAGACCAGTGCCACATCCTAGTCTTCCTGGTTCCCTTCCATAGGCAACATGATGCAGGCATTTGCACAGCCTTTGGGTGTCGCTTTGATCCTTTCTTGCTTCCATCACACATGGGCTTTGGCATCTGGGCATCTATTAGCCATGTGGCCAAGGTCCCTGCAAGCCCAGCAGTTAATCAATGTAGCTGCTCGCAATGCAGTAAGTTCAGACACCTCGGCTATAGGGGATAGATGCACAGGCGCACTCTCGGCAGTGAGCTCATAGCACTGACTTAGGATGTCAGCTACACTTTCGGCTGTTTGATCCTTTCCATTGAGTTTTTCATGCAATATAAACACTGAGTTAAATAGTGCATTCTTGTCTGAAGGTAGGGCATGCTTGAGTGTCCTGTAGCGATAATCCGGCATCCAAGGTTCCTGTAGGTATGTATGAAGCTCCAACACATGGGCTTCCCATTTGGTTAGGAAGTCATAAGCATGACTTCCAATCTGGTCCCAACGTAACCCATAGGTGGCACTGCAGAGCTCATATTCTTTAGCAGCGGAGTATGCTTTACACTTGTTTAGTGCCCATTTGAATAGATCTACAGCAATCAGTATTGGTCGATCGCCATATTTGGCAAAGTACTCTGTGTGCAACTTATTTGAGAAGCTACACATGATGATTGAGCTAAGCATAGAATCAGCATCCTCAAAAGTCACCACCTTTCGGTCAAGAACATTTTGTGCAAAAGGGACAACTGACAACAAGGTGAATATCTTGCATTGCCAAATGTGCACAGAGACTGCCCTTGGATCGAGGAGGTCTTGTTCATCCCACTTCATTCTGTCATTGAGACCCGAAAGTACCTTGAGGTGATGGTTTGTGATGGTGTTAAGCTCTGGAGTAGGCCCTGGCATAGCTTCATACCCAATGAGATGACGGCTGGTGACATTTAAGTCTAGAGCAGGAGTGTTGCCTCTAGCTGATGTTGGTGCTTCACTCTTAATGGGGTGGTAGTGTTGTTCAATATTCTGGGCAGCTTCAACCAGACCCTCGATCTTGAGGTCAAGTATATGGTTTGCATCCCACTCCTTGTTGGCAAGGAAGAGGACCACTCTAGCTCACATCCCTTTACCAAGTTCAATTCAGCTAGCGAATGGGCCGAGGTTGTGCATTGCTTTGTAAAGGCTACTAACACATTCAATTAGGATGGATAGAGGTGAGATGGTTTGTTCCTCATCGCCTTCCCCCATAGTGTACTTCAGTAGTGTGCCATCTTTTGGGGCAGTAGGGGTACCATAGGTTTCATTTGCTATCTCTCAATTGAACCTGTTTTGGAGGATCTTCAGCAGACATGGTAGGAGATCCTGGATCATTTCGACAAAGTCATCATAGTCCGAGTAGATTGGATTAGACATATTGAAAGAGACACTTTTCATTGGTGTTGCTGATAGTGCGAAGGAGGCTATCAGATTGGGCTCATAACCTGTTGAATATAAATGTCATTTAGGTCCTGATACTGGTGATCAGGGAGAGTCTAAGTATGATGTCACTGCTAAAAGACAGAACAAAATATACTCAATTGACTGAGGGAATGTGGCGAGAGCCTAGTGCTCTCTGTGAGTTATATATACATGTGAGTGGCACTTGCCTGATGTGGGGGTACTACTACTTCATGGTCTATCATGACAACGAGTGGGACTGTGTGTCAGGGGTCTCGCGCCTGAAACCCAGGTCGGTCTGTCGAGATACTCGGTGACTATCAAACTGTGCGACAGCTATTGTCTCGGTATCGGTGACTATCAAGTTGTGCAGTGACAGCAGGTGGCGTTCGTTGTATATACTATCATAGGTTTCGGCTGACCTCTGTGGACACTCCGTTCAGGGGTAGCTCGGCACGATCAATATCAATGTTATGATGACACCAAGGTCTGGTGTGAGTGTTGATGATGATGAGGTTGATGGTGTTGGTGATGAGATTGGTGATGTCGATGATAATGAGGTTGATGGTGTTGGTGATAAGATTGGTGATGTCAATGATAATGAGGTTGATGGTGTTGGTGATAAGGTTGGTGGCATCAACACGAGTGTCCAGTGTGTTGACTTGATGCTTGAAGTGATCCCCAGACCGCAGTGGACTACTGCCTTCGGTTCTATCTTGATCCGGACCGCTAACCTGCTATGGGTGCCTTCGGACATCAGGTAGTGGTGATACAACACACACACTACGATGAGGAGCAACCTTTGATGGATTGCTGCTATGCTGACTGAAACTAATATATACTTATGCTGAAGTGATAACTAGTTATGGTGAGTAGAGTGGATGAGGATCCACTCGACCTATGATGATGAGAAAGCATGGTTATATACCTCTACTCAGCATTGCCAGCAATGCTGCTCCTGCTCTCTCTCTCCAGAGAGTACCTTCTTCATCGAGTACTGCTCAGGGGCCTCTCCTGCTTGGCACCCCTGTGCCTCTTGAGCTGTGTCGACTCCTTCGACACTGCTCCTCCTCCTCATGACCTGATGTCAACTCCTTCGACACTGCTCCTCCTCCTCATGACCTGGTGTCGACTCCTTCGACACTGCTCCTCCTCCTCATGACCTGGTGTCGACTCCTTTGACACTGCTCCTTCTCCTTTGATCAGTGACAGTTCCTTTGGCTCTTGTCTCTCGAGCCCCTGAGTGGTAACCATCTGCATGCTCCTTGAGCTTGGTCCTCTTCGTGGCTGTGCCTGCTCCTTGAGCTTGGTCCTCCTCATGGCTGTGCTTGGCCCTCCTTTGCATGTGAGTCCATAGGAGTCCATGGTCTCCATGGAGACTGCACTATGACCATGCTCTCTACTGATCTTGACTAGATCTTCGATACCTGTGCTCCTTCCATATGAACCCATGACCCTCCTGCTTCTTGAGCATCCAGGCCCATGACACTGTGTTGCACCCGATTTCTCCTGAGATCGACTTGACCTAATCTACGATCGAATTGGTAGCTCAACCAGATTGGCCCTATCTGATCTTCGATCAGATCGGCTCCGCGTCGTTCTTTTACCATCTCATTGGATCGTCATTTTCAGCAGGAAAAGGGTGTGAGCGTACTTGTGCTTTCGGAAGCCTTTCTTCCAGCAACGAGTTCAATCCCATCTCTCCAGCCAAAGCATTGAGCTACCTCTCTCCTTGACGTTGTCCGTCGAGCTATTGTCAAACGCACTGCCTAGACTTGCTCGACATTGGCAAACAGAAAACAGCAGCTGCGACAGGAGTGTTGTCTGAGAGGCCTTTGCCTGCAGGTAAGGTGTCTCTCTCTCTTCCAGGCGTGTTCGTGGGCTCAGCCAGCTCTTGGCAGCATCAAGATCCTCTTGCTCGCTTCGAGGTGACAATTGGCCAACCTCACTCCGACCACAGACCACGCGGCCATTCGCATCAAGATCAGCAATATGATTACAGGCAAACATCCGAGAAAAACAGCAACATCTCACACCAACGCGCAAAAGGTACAAGGACCTCTGAAAGGATAGAGATCACACCTAGTCAAACAACAGATGCCTTGAAGAAAACCATATCATTGCAACGAAAAACAACTAATAACAAAGACAAAGACACTACGAAAGCAACAACTGCAACGAAACCCATTTTCGAACCTGGCAAACAAGCAGGGTCTATCAGAAACGAGCGGCCAACCCTCCCTCGGAGCTCAGGAACAAGCTCCCACTTAAGGTCGCAAGCCATGTTGCTCCTCGGGCAAAGGTCCTCGGCGGGCGGCTAGAATCGTCCTCGACCACACAAGGTGGAAGAGGAACGACAAGGCCCTTGATATAGCCTCACTGTCGTAAAGGGCGGCAACACTCGGCTTTCATCTACTAGACTGAATAAGGTGACATGCAATTGAGCATGTAGAATCGGAAATCGACTTTATTAAGTGATTCCGTAAAGCTGAAGAGGCGGAAGCAGAACGAGTGGCAGACGAGCGATGGCAATAAGAGTCAGTGAAACCGAACGGGTGGATTGCCATGTGTCAATGTGGATGGGAATGGCTAGAAGCGGCTTCACCCTGGGGTGGAGAGGTGTAGAGCTGGTCTGGGAGGGTAAAGGAAAAGGTAGGGTAAAGGGAAAGGTATAGGGTAGGTGCAATACTCACTATGATCTTGGAGAGAAAGGAAGGGGGATGCGTGAATCTCGCGAGAATATATACCTTTCGTGCCATCCTCTCAACCGACACGCTCAGCGAAAAAAAAAAAAAAAAAAAAAAAAAAAAATCAAAAATCGGTGAAGCTGAGCCTCTGTCAGAGAAATTTTGCCGCCTCGGCCGCTGCTGCGCAACCTGTGAAATTTCGAGAAAAAAAAAAAAATCTGCAGCGGACAAGTCAAAAACTGCGGCGAGCGGTTTCATTTCCCTTCGCCCACCTAACGCCTTCTAACGGCCGACAGCGCGGGATAGAAGCCGCCTTTCGCTTCCTCTCGCACTCCCAGAGTCGAGTAGTATTCACCTTAACAATGATCGCGTGCTGAAACAGAGAAGGGACAAGCTGAACACAGGGCAGCAGAGGATGCTTCGGACCAAGAAGATCTTCTGTCATCCCAAGGCCGCGAACGAGCCGTTCCGATTCGTCGCCCGATGAAACGCGAGTTGAAATCGGCCCGACGCGATTTCCCGATCTACAACGGTCGCTCTCTGACACCTTGATCCAAGAAGAAGAGGATGAAATCTTATCGTCCACTGATGCCACCCTGACCGGAGCACTGCTTCACTGATAGCGCAAATGGTGACTCGTAGCTCATTAATCGCTCAAGTTCGACGGGGAGTACGTGCTAATCACCTCGAACTCAAGAGGATGTGTTGTGCAGTGACCACGCGGTCCAGGCAGTGTGTGCATCGTTGTGCGCAATCGGCCTTACCAGGACCATTGTCATGCCGATGGCTCAAGCTTACCAACAAGCGACAATGTGATGCCCTGAACAGGATGGCCGTCAGAATGGTTGGAGAGATGCCAAGAGCCAGATGTTCGAGGATGCTACATCCACCTTGGCATCTCGCGAGAGGAGTAAAGCTGCCGATTTCCAACACCGCCCGGCAAAGGGCTGCTCGCCACTCGGACACACCGGGGTTTCAGCTTTTCTCACTCTGACCGAACTCCTTCTGCCAGGGTCTTCTGAAACGCCAGCAAAGCACCGAATCAAAGGCATTCATGCAAGAAGCAGACACCCCCTTTGTGCTGTGGCAGCAACTGTTCGCATCGATGCGTTTCGTCTTGGATCAAGGAGCACGCTTCAACGCCCCCTTGAAGGCCTCACCCTTTGTGTGTGAGAAAGCAGTCTCTTTCCAGGAACAGGTGCCTAAGTGCTCGCAAGATGATCAGGTCCTATTGTGGTCAGGCCCTCGCCGCTTACAATTTGTCCTGGAAGCCTTCTGCCACGAAAGGGAAGCAACTTGCCGACGCCGAGCGAGCCGAAGCAGCGGGATCGAGGGTGTCTCTTCAACACCCTCAAAACACGACTGCAGGATGCTGCTTCTATCGGCAGTCTTGGCGTTTGCCCCCTACCATCACACTCTCTGATTCAAGAGGAGCAAAAGCGGTGTTGCCATTGATTGCTGCGTGTCCATTCAGCCCAGCTACCAATTGCCAGCGGGATTGTCGCGCCTCTCTTTCTTGCTGTAGCGCTTGCCAGCCTGTAAAAACACTCACTCACACTGACAATGCCTTTTCGATCCTTCAAGCATCTTCTCTCTGGTTGTGGCATGGAGCAGGCTACCATGCGGAAAGCATGCGGCGGTCGGCTGCTCTATTCGTCGTTGGCAGACGATTGCAAAGCCGCTACAACGGCATGCAGTTGCAGCTTCGATGTGTGCACACACCAACAAGAAGAACAAGTGCTTAGCGAGAGGCAAGGGGCCAAGGCGATAGACAGCCGCCTGGACATTCAAGAGAGGACAACGCAAATCCTACGAGCATGCGTTCGCTGGCTCGCTGGCTGCTTTCTGTAACAATGGATCATACAGTTTCCAAAAGTCATTGCCGAAGACGCTGCTGCACTTCTTGCAGCTGTCTCGTTGGCACTTTCGGCTTCCACAGCTTCTGCTTCTGTCGAGAACCCCAACGATAGCATCGTCTGCCCCTCCTTCCTGTCTCAAACGGTTGACAGTTGGCCTTTGTCTCAATTGTAATCGTCAGTGGTGCCGGATGACTTACACACACACACACACACACACACACACACACACACACACACACACACACACACACACACACACAATGCGACCGTTTTCGTCTATTGCTTCATTCACGCATCATGTATGAAAGCGATGTGATAGGTGCTGTCGCTACTGATCCTTTTGTGCGATTGTCGTTCGCTTAGCTTGTTGTAGCTGTATGGCGGCATACGGAACATGCTATCGCGCATCCCTCATTGTCGTCCCGTCCTCGCTCTACATGGCCCAGCAGTCGATTGTGCTTCCTCTGCCCTGCTAGTCTCCCTGTGGTATTCCTTTGAGGCCCAGTTTCTCCTGCTGCAGATGTCGTCCTTGGTTTCCTCAGCACGCCTGGGCCATTTCTTTCTCCCCCTTCCTTGCTTCCGTCCTTCGCTGTTACTTCCTTCCCTTCCACATCCATCCTTCTCCCCTTGTCGAACCACTTCCCTGCCTCGTGCACATCGTATCTCAAGTTGCTGGTCTTCTTTTTGATACTTTGCCCCCTGTTTATTCACTCTTGCTCGCTCCAAGCTATCTGCTGCGCAGATCTTGATCAACATATACACACGTTCACCTCACTTTCGTCGCACACATCATCCCCCTCCACGATCCCTTGTGGTTCGACATTGCCATCTCCTCTCCCTCTTGCATCCCGACACCGCTCGACTCGATACCTTTGACAAGCCATCCTAGTCAGAACCACCCCTCTTTCAGCAATCCTCTTCAGCGTCTTCGTCCATCTCATTTCCTTCTTCAACCTCTGCATCTCATCTACCTCTTCAGCATAGCTCACCTTCGACAACATGGCTCCTATCGCTAAGACCGTCTGCATGGCCCTTGCCGCCATCGCTCTTGCCGCTGCAGCCACCCAGCCCGCTGAGGCTCATCAGCTCAACTCTCGACACGCCGCTGCTGGCAGCAACGTGTACCACAACCTTCACTCTCATTCCCGTCGCATGGAGCGCAAGATCCGACGTGGCGATTCCTTCTCGATCTCGGGAGCAGGTAGCATCTCGGGTTCCGCTGCCTCCGACGGTGATTCGGCCTCGGCATCCATCACAGGCTCCGGTAGCGTTTCGGGTTCTACCTCGGATGATGGTTCAAAGTCATCATCAGAGTCGCATGCTCAATCTGGCGCTGCTTCCGACGCCCAAATCACAGCTCAGACCAATGCTCAGTCTGGCTCCCAGACAAGCTCGCAGGCTTCCTCCGACGCCTCGTCCAACAGCAACGCCTCAAGCCACGCTTCCAGCAACGCCTCGAGCAATGCAAGCAGCGAGGCCAGCAGTAATGCCTCAAGCAATGCCTCATCCAGCAACTCATCCAGCAATGCCTCTAGCCATGCATCCAGTGAAAATAGCAGCCAGGCCAGCAGCAACTCAAGCTCAGATGACAACAAGGGCAGCGACAAGCAGGGTTCTAACTCGAGCTCCTCCTCCTCGTCCAGCCCTACTTCGCCCGCTTCGTTTTCGGGTTCGGCCGCCTCTGCAGCCTCGAGCACACCCTGCACCAGCGACCACAAGTCTGGCGCAGCTGCTGCCGCCACATCTGCGCCCACGAGCACCAATTCCGGTAGTACTTCTGCTGCCTCTGCCGCCTCTACCACCCCTTGCACCAACGACAAGAAGAGCAGCACTCAGACCACGAGTAACACCGCTACCGCTGCTGCCGCCACTGCCAGCGGCTCTCAGTCGTCCAGTGCCAGCGGCGCCTCTTCCACCCCTTGCACCGAGGGTCAGGGCAAGGGCACCTCTACTGCCTCTGCCGTGACTGCTCAGCAGACCTCTACCGGCGCCGACTCCTCCGACTCGTCTTCGTCTGACAACCAGGCTGCTTCCGAGTCGTCGGATGAGGACAATGCTGACGCAAACGCCTCCTCGAACTCCTCCTCGGACGCCGACGCCAATGACGATGAGGACTGTGATAATGATGAGGCAGAAGCCTCGTCCACCTCAGACAGTGCTGCTGACTCTGGTGCCAACAGTGACGCTTCGACCTCCTCGGGTTCGAGTTCTGCTGCCAACTCCTCCGCTCAGTCTAGCGGCTCCAACGGTGGTTCCTCGTCCGGCTCGAAGGGTACCTCCTCCAGTGGCTCGTCTAGCGGCTCCAACGGTGGTTCCTCGTCCGAATCGAAGGGCAACGGTGGTTCCTCGTCCGGATCGAAGGGTACCTCCTCCAGTGGTTCATCCAGTGGTTCTTCCGGCTCTTCGGGCTCTTCTGGTTCGGTCTCGAGCTCCGGCTCTAATGCAGGCGCTTCGGCTTCCCCTTCCTCAGCTGCCAACTCCGGCTCTTTGTCTTCGGGCTCTTCCAATAACGATGGCGGAGACGATGACGACTGTGATGACGACGAAGCCAATACCGCTGATGACGACGATGACGACTGCGATGACAATGACAGCAGCGACTCTTCGTCTGCTGCTGCCTCTTCCGATGCTCCCTCGGCTTCGTCCATTTCGTCCACTGCCTCGAACAACGAACAAGAGCTTACTCCTGTTTCGGCTTCTTCGAGCTCGGCTACCCCTTCGCCCACTCCTCAAGCTAGCAAGGATAACAATGGCTCTTCGTCGTCGTCCTCGCCATCGGCAGCTGCTTCGTCTTCATCTTCGTCCTCCGCTGCCGCCGCCTCTTCGTCTGCGTCTTCCTCGTCGCCTTCCTCTTCCTCTTCCTCTTCCTCTTCCTCTTCCTCTTCCTCTTCCTCTTCTTCCTCCTCAGGCAGCCTTGCCAACGCCATCACCGGAGGCTACGCAACTTATTATTGGCAGAACGGGAATCCAGGAAATTGTGGCCAGTACAACAGCGACGATACGCCCATCATCGCATTGCAAACAAGCATGTATGCTGGTGGATCTCGATGTGGACAGAAGGTCAAGATTGTCCGTACCGATGACCCAAGCAAGTCTGTTATCGCCACCGTCGCCGACTCGTGCCCTTCGTGCACCAACGCGCAGTCACTCGACCTCTCGTGGGGTGCTTTCAAACAGATCGCCACCGCAGCCGAGGGTATGGTCCCTATCAAGTGGGCCTGGGTCTAAGATGGTGGTGTTGACATAGACGACGATGACAAGCTTTGAGCGCGGATTTGGACAGCTTCTGGAAGTGGTCAGCTCATTTAGCTGCATTTCATATATATATTTTCGGTGGGCTTGTCATCAATCTGCGCCACTTTCATTACCCCCCTCCTTTCACTTCATTTGCCTCACGCAGGCTCTTCTGCTGAGCTTGCAGATCATACGACGCCTTCCGGCCACTATCAGATTACTGGACATTGAGCTGGTCTCGCTGGACAGTCTGTTGTGACTGGCCGATCGTCAGTCAAGCTGGTTGGCGTTCTCACGTGCATACATTTTGCTTCTTTTGTCACATTCATCAACATTTCAAGGATCTAGCCTTCCTTTCATCCCGCTCCATTTGAGCTCTTCACTGTGCAGAGCCCCCTTGGCCGAGGCGTCGATGCCGAGCGCTGTCTGGGGCTTCAAACTTGTTGATTCTTGTTATTTCAACCGTCATTAGATCGGATGGTTTTACCCTCTTGAACGGTGCCTGCATCCCCGTCATTGTCGTGGTCAATGGGCTGTGTGGTCTGAGGTGTGTGAGTCGTGTGAAGAGATAGGTTGAGTGCTTCGATAATCTCTAGCCCTGTGTTGGGTAGAACAAGATCTCTTCTTGCGACCAGCTTTGGCCGATGTATCAGGCTTTCTTTTCCTAGTATCCTTGCCTCCAGTATTGCTGTCTTGGTCGTTGCCCTCTCCTCCATCATCTCCAGGACGTCGTTACTGTCCTCTCCTGAGCCGGGAAAGAGAAGATTTCTGATGCCAATGCATGTGTCTTGGCTTTTGGCGATAAGATCCAGAACTCGGTTGAAGAGTTCCATGGGTACGAAAACCCTTTCCAAGTTGAAGACCGGCAATACCTGCGGCAAAATGTAGAGATCGCTGTCCACGGTGGGATCAGTCCAGGCGGGGGTGGTGCAATTGGTCAAGCAGTCGAGCAGCGTGGAAGCTACTTGCTGGCCGGGTTCGGTGGGGTTTTCCCAATCCAACCTCATGGCCAAAGCCGCCGCCGTTCCCGCAGTGAGTAGGCCAAAAGTCTGTCAAGCGTAGACCCATAAGATCGTATGTGAGCTTGCTCGGATCCTCGATTTCAGAAACTAGGAAGGGCATCCCTCCTTGAGGATCGGAGACCTCCCTGCTGCCATAACAGCAAAGGCTTAAGTCTGAGATCGGGTTGGTGTATCTGGCTTTCACCAGCTCGATAGCCTCGTCATCTGAATACCTATAAATATCTGTATCGGAGAGGAAATCTTGTGTTCGACCGAGTTTTTCAACCATGAGATGAGCGAATGGAATGCTAACTGGGTCTCAATCTCTGACCCCAGGCGGCTTGCGTAGATTACCTTTTCTGTCTCTTCGTCTTGCATGGGCGTGGCAACAAGCTTACGAGGATCTTCCTGGAGTAGTGTGGTGCTCCTGATACATTGTAATGCTTGAAGAAGCTTCCAGCGGGACGGCGGCGGAAAGAGCGGATCTTGTCGTCTGAGATGGACTTCGAAACGTGCCTGCTTGCTAGACCTCGAATGGAACGTAATGAAAGGAAAGCTCGTTCCTCGAAACGATGGTCAAGGTGCCCAAGGGTGAGCAGTGTTGGACACGTGAGAGTGTCTTGCTGGGAGTGTTGCACAAGTCCAAGTGGAGAATTTCACAAAGGGTAACACGCTTTGACCACCGCCGGCACTCAATCCCACCCCTTTCCTCTCACCCTTTTCCTCCCAACCACCATCTGTCCAACTCTCAGCTTTTGTCACAGTCTGCAATCGCAAAGCCAAGTTCCTGTCGCATAAGCAGGCAGTTCCTCGCTATTCGAGCCAGCACCGAAACTCGGTTGAAGATGCGAGCTCTGACTCTGCTTAGTGTAGGTTGGGCATGGCTCGCCCTCGCTCTCACACTGACAAGTGCTGCACATCTAGCAAGAGCAGACTCACCTCCTGCCAAGGTGCAGCTTCGTGCATCATGGCTCAAGATCCGACTTCCCAGCAACGGCTCACCCTTCCTCCTAGAGCTTCTCGAAGCAGCAAGATCTCAACGTCCATCTAGCTTCTTTCCTCTCATCGATCTGCTCACCAGCACGCACACGGCCACTCAGCTGCGTTCCGCCTCCGACAAATGGCTAGCTCAGACTATCGAGAATCTGATCAGGTCTCACCAACTATTTGGCACATCTCAAACACATGTGGACGAGGCCTTGGACACATGGCGCATGTCATTGGCACTCAAGAACAGCACTCCGAGGATCCAAGCTTTTGTTCATCTGTATAAGGCGCTGCAGCTTGAAGACACATGGCGGTCTAGGTCGAACAAGGACCCGTGCGTGAGCTGGGTACACCACGAAGGAAAGGTTCTATGCTCCGCTGAAGAGTTGCACCAGGCTTTGCAGGACAATGCCGCCTCCTCGTCCGCAGTAAGCTCTACGAAGCAGGTAGCATTCGGTCACCCTCGCAGTGCCAGCGAAGCCAGCTACAAATTCGACACAGCAAGCTCGCAGATTTTCGAGCTCTACGCAGACCCATACTCAGATAACTTCCGAGAGCTCTTCTCGACACTTGAGAAGCACGCGACTGATGCAGAAGGAGGCGTCAAATACACCCTGCGTTGGAGGCCATCGCTCGACAATCAGCCAACAGCAACCTCAGGAAGCCAGCAAACCACCTTTCTGTCCGGCTACGGTGCGATCCTGGACCTCAAAAAAGTCGACTACCTCGTCATCGACGACCGCAAGCTCAAAGACGACAGCGACATCGGCGATCTCGGCATCGCGACCAACACCCACGACGAGGAAGCAGCCGCTTCTCAGCGAGCTTCCGCCGATCTTCGCTGGCTGCAAGACCAGATCGGTGCTGACTCCTTCTTAGCTTCCACAAGTCTCTCCTCACTGACAGACAGCGAGATTGCAGACTTGGGAATCAAAGCAGCTCGCCTGATCATGTCTTCACCGGACCCATTACGCGCGCTGCAAGAGCTATCGCAGAACTTCCCTTCGCATGCGGCCGCACTAGCCAGCTCGACCAAGTTCGACGATGGCGATGCCTCTGCAGCGCTTTTCGAAGCAGTGCTGGGGCTGAGCAGCATGCGTATCGAGCCAGGTGCTTCGGATCTTTGGTTGAACGGTAAAAGGACCCCGGCGAAGGAGTTCATGCCGTTGACGCTCCTCGAGACCCTGAAGCAGGAGCGAAATTGGTCTCATGCTCTGCAGCATCGCCTTGCGGGAGGTGGGCTCAATGTGACTGAAGCAGGCGATCTCATTGCGTCTAGTCTTGTGGGCCGTGCATTCTTGGCTCAGGCAGAAGGTGAAGGTGCAGCGGCGATCTTTGATGCTAGTGATCGCATCGAGCTCAAGAACGCTCCGGAGGGTACTGTGCAGGGTGCGATCACTTGGCTGAACGATTTGGAGACGGACGAAGCGACCAAAGCTTGGTCAAGCGACCTGATGGACTTGTTGCGTCCTATGTGGCCTGGCAAGTTCCCGCGTCTGTCGTTGAACCTGTTCAATGTCGTGCTTGTGTTGGATCTGAGACAGAGAGAGAGCTGCAGGTTCCTTTCGGACACCGTCATTCAGAGCCTCGGTCGTGTAGGCTTGCACTGGGGTCTTGTTCCTGGCGGCCTGGAAGATGATGCGAACAGCGACTCGATCCGTATGGCTCGTCTATTCTGGTTCCTGCTTGAAGAAGCCAGCCCGCAAGTCCTATCCGATGTGTTGCGCAAGACTGCGGCCAGCCGCGCTGGCACAGCTGACACTCTCGACGTTTCACTCGCCATCAAAGAAGCCAAGTTCGCTCTCAAAGCAGTCGACTCTGATGAAACACTTTCCTCAAAGCTGGACAGCATTCTTGCCGGCCAAGACCCAGCCTACACCGTGCGTGAGGAACTCAGCAAGGCATACATCAACCGTCTGCGAGCAACGCGACAAGAAAGCCCTACAGGCCATGTCTTCGTGAATGGTCAGCACCAGCCTTTCCATCCCCAAATCGTGCACATTCTACACCAGTCGATTCAAGAGCAGATTCAGTTACTCGCTCCACAGATCTACTACGGACAACTCAGCAGCTTAAGCCCAGGGCTCAGCACGTTCTTCTACGATTCGGTTGGAGCGCTGAGCTTCCGATCTGCGCTTGTGCCCGGTGCAGGTTCGGCTGCAGACGGTGAAGAGGAGGGAGTGAGGCATGAGGCTGTAGATCTGTTCTCTGTTCTTGTGGATGATGATGTGCCATCAGCAACTTCTGAAGGGTTGTTCAACTTCTTCTACCCGTCGTCTGGAAGTAGCAGCTCAGAGGGAGAGGAGAAGCCCGCTGCGCTGCTCAACTCCACCGTGTGGGTGCTAGCTGATCTGGACAGTCAAGGCGGCCTAGACCTGCTAACAAGGACCTTTGAAGCGCTTGCAAAGGAGGATGCCAAGTTCCGACTTGGTGTTGTCCACGCTCCATCGCCAGCGTCACAACGTTCCAATCGCGAGGTTGCGATCTCAACAGCCTTCCACCGCTTTCTGACCGACTCACAATCATCGCGTCCTTCTCCAGCACTCATACACGACGCTTTGCGCCAGCCAGAACAGCTGAGGAGTGCCCTGGGACTCTCACAGAGCTCAATAGACTCTGACCAAGCGGCTTTCCGCTTCTGGAACAGTATCGCACTTCCCATCACCGCCAAGCTTGACCTTGCCACTCCAGCACTCATTGTAGACGGTCACCTGGTGTCCAACTTCGACTCATCCACCGTCGAGGCCCGCGACATAACGGCACTTGTCGAATACGAAGCAGACCAGAAACTTCCTTACATCACCCAAGCCCTCACTCTTCTCCGCGAAGACGTCGACTCGGTGGACCCAGTTCAGCGACAGAACCTCGTCTTTGCCTCGCTATCTGTCATGAACGGCGTCTACGATTCTCGTCGGCAGAATGCCTTCTCCAGCAAGCTCGCCTCGCGGTCGGGACTACCCGAGCAACTCGGTACCGCAGATCACATTTTTGAAGTCGGCGACAAAGCGAACGCCGATATTAGGATCACGCTGTTGCTCAACCCGCTGTCGGAGTCTGCTCAGCGATGGTCGAGTATCCTACTCATGCTCAGGGAATTGGAGGGGGTGTATTTGCGAGTGATCCTGAATCCAGAGATCAAGTTGCGCGAGCTACCTCTGAAGCGATTCTACAGATTCAGTGCGCCGCACAGGTTGCAGTTCGACCTAGCAGGCAAGGTGTTGTCGGAAGAGCTGCAATTCTTTAATATGCCAGAGGAAGCGGTTCTGACGATGGGATTGGACGCACCAGCGCCTTGGTTGACAATGCCTGTGGAAGCGGTTTACGATTTGGATAATATTCGGCTTAGTGATGTGCCGTCCAGTTCGCGCGGGAAGGGCGTGAAGGCGGTCTACGAGCTCAAGCATATTCTTATTGAGGGTCATGCAAGGGAGAAGTCCGCTAACAGCCTGCAGGTAGGCGTTCCAAGAGGATTGCAGCTCTTGTTGGAGACACCGGATGGAAGTACGAGTCTGGACACGATCGTGATGGCGAACCTGGCTTACTTCCAATTCAAAGCTCAACCTGGACTGTGGAAGTTGAGAATCCGAGCTGGTCGAAGTGACGAACTGTACGAGATGCAGAGTGTTGGTAGTGCCGGTTGGGACAGTCCTTCTGTCGGGGTAAAGGGAGATCTGGTCACGTTGGACACGTTTTCTGGACTCACTATCTATCCTCGTGTGTCAAAGCGCAAGGGTAAAGAGACCGAGCAGCTGCTTGAGGAGCTTGATGCTCAAGGACGACCTGTCAAAAAGACTCGCACTGCATCCCAATCCACCGTGGATGGAGTAGCTGTGAGTGCGAGCAACTTCCTCTCCTCGGCCAAAGACAAGATCACCTCGCTTGCCAATCAAATCACCTCTTCCAACCCAGGTGCAAGCAATGCTGTGGCAACACGCAAACACGCCGATATCAACATCTTCACCGTTGCCTCTGGTCACCTTTATGAACGAATGACGTACATCATGATCCTTTCCGTTCTCAAACATACCAACAGCAGCGTCAAATTCTGGTTCATTGAAAACTTCCTCTCCCCCTCCTTCAAAGAGTTCATTCCCCATTTCGCCAAAGAGTACGGATTCGAATACGAACTTGTCACCTATGCATGGCCGCACTGGTTACGAGCACAGCGCGAGAAGCAGCGAACCATCTGGGGCTACAAAATCCTTTTCCTCGATACTCTGTTCCCATTGGATCTTAGCAAAGTCATTTTCGTTGATGCAGACCAAGTTGTTCGCACTGACCTGAAAGAGCTCGTTGACCTCGATCTCCAAGGCAAAGTCTACGGCTACCCTCCGATGGGAGACGATTCAGAAGACATGGACGGGTTCAGGTTCTGGAAACAAGGTTATTGGAAAGACTACCTTCGTGGGCGACCTTACCACATTTCTGCGCTCTACGTCGTCGATCTGAACCGTTTCCGCCTTTTCGCTGCTGGAGATCGCTTACGAGGTCAATACCAAGCATTATCTGCAGACCCCAACTCCCTCAGCAACTTGGATCAGGATCTACCAAACAACATGCAAGCCAGCCTACCCATCTTTACGCTGGATAAAGAATGGTTGTGGTGCGAAACTTGGTGTTCGAATGATTGGTTGGATAAGGCTAAGACGATTGATTTGTGTTCGAATCCGAAAACGAAGGAGCCGAAATTGAATAGGGCAAAGAGACAAATTCCTGAATGGACGGTTTATGATCAGGAGGTCGCGAGATTGGCACAAAGATTGGTGGAGGAGAAGGTGGTGGGAAAGAGCGTGGTTGCGCCTGAGAGTCAGATGGAGAAGAAGCAACCACAGGAAGCGAGTGGATTGATGGCTAACGATGATGGTACGCCTGTCCACGACGAGCTTTGATCCATTCACACATTACACACGAGAGGTTTCATGACCAAGTTTCCAGCCTCTGAAAGCCAAGAACAGACGAGAGATCGAGATCACCAGAAAGACGGGTAAGCGAAAACAATGCACAAGTGCGCTAAAGGTGGCATTGATTGCAAATTGAGACCGAGGTATATGAGGGAATGATGCGAGATGCTAAGGGGTATTCAAGAACATGATGGTACAAATGCATACTTTATACTGGTGACGGGACCGACCTATGAAATGAAGATGCTCGGGTGCTTAGGGTTAAGCACTGCTATCAGAACCTGGATCTGTGAGCAAGATCGCTTCAGGATCAGACTTTGATACGACTAATCCCTGTCGTAGGGCGGGTCGTGCTTGAGAGGCGGGAGGAATACCGACATCGATCGCTTCCCGACGTGACCCGATGGTGTCGGAGGTGCCACCAATTGCGTCCAGTATTCTATGATTTCGGTAGACACTGTTTCTTGAGTTTGGCTCGTCCAAATCCTCAGAAGAAGGTTCGGAGAGGCTGTACGGCGGCGAGGGTGCGTTGATCCGAATCTCAAGAGGCTCGAGAAGTTCGAGAAACGATTGAGCATCTTCATCGTCATCCTCTGCGATGCTGTCCGTGTCGAAGCCTTCCAAGGCTTCGTCGATAGCGTCAGCACGAAAATGGTCGACGCTTTCAGTCGTGTTCGGGGTCTGTTGAAGTTGAGGTGAAGCTTGTGCGTCAAAACTGTGAGTCACTTGGTCGAGACTTGCGGGTCGGTTTCTTGTGCTCTGGAGGTCATGTTCTTGCAGCTTACCAGAGAAAGAGCGACCCTGGTCTTGAGATTGGGATAGAACCGCTTCGACAGCTTGAGCATCAATGTCCATGTCTGACTCGTATGCGGAAGCAAAGTTGGGAGCAGCGCCAGGAGATGCTTGCTTGTCACCGTTTGCAACAGCTTCCCGCGAAGGGAGCTTCGAATCTAGACCCGGTTTTCGTTGCTGCATGTCCATTGGGTCATCATCGTCTACCATCCTGCACCGTTTCGCGTCATGAGCTCGCTCGCCTTCATCGACTTCAGCCGGCTTGCGCTTGAGCTCGGCGGAAACTTCCCTTGACTCTGACCTGCGATGCGTTTTGACAAGATCCAGCAACGATCTTGTGGTCGTCTCGGCAGCAAAGAGACTGGGCCCATCCTTTCTCGTCGAAGCACCGCGACGGTGGGCAAGCTTGGAAGGAGCGAATTGCTGTGTTGTAAGCAAGTTGGGACTGCCAAGCCCGAGCTCCGAGCCTTCGGAATCGAATGAAAGATCGTTGTCCTTGGAAGCTCGTCGCTCACGAGACTTTTGAAGCGCTTTGATCGGACTCTTTTGTGGGCTTCCAGATGCTGAGAGGGAGGCAAAAACTTGCTCAGCGGACACGACTGGAAGCTGATGAGTCTCATCGATCTCGCCTTCAATCGGATCGAAGCCGCCACCTTGGAGCGGCGTTAGAGCGCGAGCCTTTGCTTTTTTCGGGGTGGTAGGGACGACGATATCGGGAGGATGTGACGTGGGATCAACGTCAAGTTTGCCTTGGTCGGCTTCTGCAGACTTGCTGGAGCCCATTGATTCTACGAGGGTGGACGAAATCTTTGCACCGAAAATTTGATCTGCAAAGCTGCGAGCCCTAGAATTAGCTTTCTGTGCGCTGATTAGGCTGATTGCAGCAGTGTGGGAGCCAAGAGCGTTGTCGGGAGAGTGCTTCTCGGAGATCAACAAGGGCGCCTTGGCTGGACGCTTTATGGCCTTCTTGACGATGATCGAGTCCTTACCGCGCTTCTTGAGTGAGGCTTCGATCTGACTTGCCCTGCCTTCATGGAGCACAATGCCGGCATCTTGCACCACGTCCTGGAACACAGTACGATCGTCTCGAGCCTTGTCCTTTGCCTCTTCGTCACGCTTCTGAGCGCTGCGAATGTCGGACGCTACAGTATCGAATGCTGCTGTGCTACGTGTGATGCCATTGAGTGGTGCGCAGAGTGACATGTGCTCTTGTTTGACCTTGGCGGCGGCTGACTTGGTGAATGAACCAGCACAAAAGGGGCACCGGTTGACGAGACGGAGGCCTGTGGCGGAGACTTTGGAGAGGTCCAAAGGTTCAATGCCGGCTTTTTGGGCCTCCTCGATTGTCTTCCTCAGCTTGATGGTGAGATGTTTGAGCTTCTTCGTAGCCTTTGGCTTTTTCGGGGCGCGTTTCGGGGCGGAATCTGTTGATGTGGATGCCGAGGTGTGTTGTTGGATGGCGCTTGAATTGACTGAAGATGATGCAGATGATGCAAATGAAGACGAGGGCTGCTGTAAGTCTGCAATTCGTTTGAGCGGTTCAGGCTTGACGGTACTTGAGCCTACATTGCGGAGAGGTCGAGACTTTGCCGGACTTTCGTATGTGAATCGTCTGGCTAGGCTCTGTAGTGGGGCAGAGCTGTCGGGCGATTCTTCGTCAAGCGTAGGATCATCTACTTCTTCACCTGCGGCGGTATCTTGGTCTTCGCTGTCCGATATGACAATCGATGCAAGTGCATTCGAGCCATGGTCTTGGCTTTGGTCTGGGATGACTAGACGCTTTGATGAAGGGCTGGCGGTAACGCTGGTGGTCCGAGTCACTCTGGACTCGATCTTAGGCTTCTTAGAGCGTTTCGACATGCTTTGCTCGTTGCCAGGCGCAGCCAGGCGCTCGTTCAATTCGGCAAAGCTTCGCTTGTGCGCTGCATGAGCGAGATCATGGATCGCTATGTGATTTTGTGGAGTTGAAGCTGTCGGTGACAGTGCAGTTTTGCTGCGACAGTCAGCAAAGAAGCGAGAGACTTGTATGAGAGCAGCCCTGTCTTTGCGAGGCGACAGCGTGAGCGCGTTGGTAGCCTCAAGGAGGTCCTCGTCCATCCCAGAACCAAGTAGGTATGCTGTAAAGCAATAGGCTGAGTTGCGCCATGAAGGAAGATAGGATGAT
Organism: Ustilago hordei; assembly: GCF_900519145.1. NCBI lineage: Eukaryota > Fungi > Basidiomycota > Ustilaginomycetes > Ustilaginales > Ustilaginaceae > Ustilago > Ustilago hordei. The sequence goes on from NW_024545261.1 coordinate 1,963,782, forward strand.
CGCTCCGTTCGTCAAAGGGAAGAGAGGAAAGATCGGCGGAAGGAAAGTTGTTTCTTTGCAGCTTTGCCCACTTTGTCGAGATGAAAGAGAGGAAGAAGAGTCTACGTCTGCGACTCCCAGGCTTGTTGTGAGCTTCTTCGTAACGATTAGTCAAAGGGTCCTTGCAGGGCGCAATCACACTCATTGCTTAGCATCACCTTCACGCATGTTAAGGTTCAGCTTGGAGGTCACGTGCCTGCTTTTTGGCAGCGGCGGCGGCAGGTCAAGTGACGCTGTGTGTTGTGTTCAACCGTGAGTTATTGCCCTTTTATCGCCCTTTTATCGCCCTTGACAACGCGTGAAAATTGTTGGAAAAGGAGGCTGAGAAATGGAGAGGAATAAAGAATGTTAGATTTCCTGGACTCGAGTGAGCGTTGGTCACGTGCCCTTTCGCCTACCATTGAAAAAATGCGCATCTATTCCACTCGCACGATAAGTGCTGTGTGTTGGTCTCTTTACGGCGCGTCGCAGAAATTGACACACGTGTCAGAAGCGCTGCAGCTGAGGCTCTCCAGTAACCATCTCAGATCTTGAGCATTTGTTCTCATACCACGACCACCACCTTGCCCTCATACAGTCGCACACATTCTCGATACTGACACTGGCGGCGGCATTACATCATGGCAGGCTCTGTTTCTAAACGAAGCTCAAGAGGTCGTGCCTCTGGACCGGAAGCACGGACAAAGCCTCGAAAGGTCCAATTCGGAGGAGCTGAGGATGATGACAACAACAACAGCCAAAAGAACGACTGGATCGACCTCAACTCTGATGCCGTCAAGACACTCATCAATGAGGCGAGGTGTATCCTTGCGGAATTGGGACCACAACTTTCGGCTCGATCTCCTACAAAGCTGGCGACCAACGCTTTCGAGATATCTCCAGACAACCTTTCATTGCACACACTCCGAGACCAGCTTCTGTCGAAAGCAGACCGCAGCAACCAAAGGCGACTCTTTGGGGACAACGCATCCCCAGCCAAACGTAGACGCAGCAGCATGTCGCAATTTGCAGGCGAAGGCGAGCTCGACATCAGCTGGGCTGTCTACAAACAGTGGCCTGAAGGATTGAACGAAGAGGAGAGGCTGTTGCTGGACTACTTCAAGAAGCTCAAGTTCATCTATCTGGAGCAAGAGACCAAGATGCGATTTATGGCAGATATTCAGGACGATCTCGAGTCTGGCAAGGAGGCAACCGTCTACTCTTCTGCCGAGGTGGCCGAACGTGAACGTGTGGCCAAAACGCTCAAGAATCAGCTCACCCAAGCCAAGGCCGAAGTTCGTGGACTGAGGAAAGAGGTAGATGCAGCGGCCGACGAGTTGTTCCAGCCATGGGCACAAGTTGAAAGGGATAGCCGCGAGGCTGAAATTCTCATCAAGGAGATCGGTGACATGGAGCTTGAGCTTGCCAAGATCCGTGCTCAGAATCACGGCAAGGGGGGCAGCGTCGCGGCGATCGCAGGACGAGATGGACCCTTGACATCCACCGAGGCGGAAGAGTACTGCGACACACAGATCCAGCAAATGACGACACTCGAAGGCAAGACGGCCAACGTCAAGAAAGCGATCGAGAACACCAAGAAGGATCTCGTATCTTCACTGAGGGCGCTTGACAGGATCAACGCTGAACGCTCGCTGGCGGACAAGTTTGCTAACGAGGCCAAGATGGGCATGGGCGTCGACGGAGGCCGTGACCTGCAGACGGAACGACTTTGTGCCAGCCATGCAGCCACCATCAGCCTGTTGCGCTCTCTGCTGGGCATCGACGAGATCGAAGCCATCTCTGCGAACGAGATCCGCATCACCTACAAGCTTGCTCTCGACTCGCTTTTCAACACGCAACAGCAGCAGCAGGCTTCCAACACCCGACGCAAGCGAAAATCGATCGCATTGCCAGATCAATCGCTTGTTCACGTCAACTTGCGTTTCAAGGATGTTGGAGGACGAATGGAAGAAGTCACCGTGACATCGTCCAAGGGAGAACAGTATGATATGCCAGAAGCATCCATGGCAAGGCTGAGAGCGCTGCAAAAGGCCAACGATGTGCCTCTGATCGTGCAAGAAGTCTTGGCGGCTTTCTGATCGAATCGAGTATTCGCACGAGAGTGTACCCAGGCGTGACACAAGGTCTTTACAAAGGAACCATCTGAACGCATACAGAACGTTGCTGCAACGCGCGTGTGTGTGGGTGTGTGTGTATGTGTGTATGTGTGTGGGTGTGTGTGTATGTGTGTATGTGTGTGGGTGTGTGTGTATGTGTGTATGTGTGTGGTGAATGTGTCAAAAGGCTCATCATCGACCAGAAGCTAGAAATTTGCAATTCCGCTGCTTTGCTCCACTTTGCCACAGCATGTCGATCTTTCCATCACATGTTTCTGCTCAGCAATCTCGAAAATCCTTCTTCCTTTCTGATCCTTGACAAGAGCGTTCGAGCGTCTCCCTTCCTTGCCGCCAATCGTCGCTTTCAGGCAAGCAGACTGGGTAGCCGCGCACCCACTTTTATAATCGAGTGCAGGGCGAATCGCTTCGCAGATTGGCATCCTCATCCACCGTCGAATTCCCACCATATCTCCTCGCTGCCTTTCAAGCACTTTCTCACCCCCTCCAAAGCTTACTCCAAGCTCCCACAAAGAGCCTAAACCACGCATTCGCCTGCAAATCAACCCACTATATCAGTGCATGACCATTGTTTCGACCCAACATGCCTAAAACAAAGTCTAAAACAAAGTCTAAAACTGACGACAATCCCGGCTTCGAAATCACGGATGCAAAAGGGCCCAGCGTCCCGCCACCAATTCGAGCCTCGACTCGTCAGGCCGTTCGTGGTAAGCTTCCACCAATCCCGAAAGCTGCCTCGCCCTCGGGCACGAGCTCCAGCGCCGCGAATGACAAGAACGAGACAACGCCCTCAACTAGGAAACGCAGGAGGTCAATTGGCGGTGCCGGACCCTCCGAGGAACCTGACGAGCTCGAGCAGGGCCCGAGCCGCAAGTATGCACGGTCTCCATCTTCCTCCAGGTCCCCCGCCAAGAGCACGAAAGCAAAGAAACCCGCAGCCGAGAAGAAGGAAAGCAAAGCAAAGCCGAAGAAAATCAGCAAGGCCGCAATGGAGCGAGCCAAGTTGGACGAGGTTCGCAACGATGAACACTTTGGAAAGCTCGATTCTGATACGATCAAGCGTATCGCTAAGGCGCACCTCGAGCGAATGTATCTTATCCATCGATTCCGCAGAGACCAACAGACGCTTCAAGAGACATTTGATGTCAGCGGTTCCACGGGCAATGTGTACAAGGTCACCGTAGCTCGTCATGTCAACTGCAGCTGCATGGACTTCAGCCTGCGCCGTAAGGTCTGCAAGCATCTTCTCTTTGTCTACCTCAAAGTTTTGCGACTTCCTGGCAGCTTGCCCGTGTACAAGAGCATCCGTCTGTCCGAGGACCAAGTGGCCCAGGTCTTCGCCAAAGCACTACAGAATCCTATCGCCGAGGCTATGGCGAGACCCGAGCTTCGTAAAGCTTGGGAAACTGCTGTGGGCTACCAGCCTAGCCCGTCCGATTCCACCTATGAAGAACCAGCTGCTCCTCAGGGCAAGCGACTCATCCCCACCGAAGGCGACGTCTGCGGTGTCTGCTACGAAGATCTCGAACCGGGAAGCGTCGAAGGGCTCGAGTTCTGCCTCAAGTCGTGCGGACGACCGATCCATACCGATTGTCTTCAGACTTGGTTCAACACCAGAGGATACGATCGGACCTGCATTTGGTGTCGAGCAAAGTGGCACGATTCGGATAGGCAAGATACACACGACACCAATGGCTACGGCATCGGTCTGGGTCATCACGGAGCTGTCATTGACAGATCTACAGGTAGACAGCTCAATCTTGCCGCCGCAATCCAACCAGAACCAGCTCAAGCGGATCCAGTCGAAGCAGCTCCCACCGAGGCAGCAGCACTTGTTGAAGCCGTTGCAGCCGAGGCCGACACTTCTGGCTGGGACTGACCGCGCAACAGCAACATTCTCCTTCGTTTCCCACAATCTCCTTCGTTTCCCACATTCTACCTCCTTGAATTGATTCAAAGCAAGCAGCGAGCATTTCAAACATCCAATACCCAATTCTTTCATACCCTCGCATGCACTTTTGTCATCGATGTCAGTCATCTTTGCATCCGCAGCTGCAATCAGATCTCGTAATGGTCCCCAAATCAGCACTCTGGGTCGTTCAAACGCCGTACGTCTATCCCATATCGCAGCAGTGTGTTGGCAGTGTTGTCGTGGTCTAATTGTGAGAGTCTGGCTAAGAGGTGAGAAGCAGCTCATCTTGTCGAGAGTATCACGCGTTGGTGGTGGCACGGGTCTCGGAAGTCTGTACGACATTCCCGATGCCACGCAACACGCAACACTCCTCCAAAGTGTTGATCTTGAAATTCCAACTTCAGCCTCGGTCTTGGTTGGTGCCCACACCTCCTTCCTCCCCACCTGCATCTATCTCCTTGAGTCCGCACCGTCATCAACTGGCGCTGCATTGCTCACTCACTCATCACTTACCCTAACGTCTGTCCAGCCGATCGCCTTTCCTGCATTCTGATCTGGAGAGCCGTTCTCAGCAACGGCCTCTCCACCAACAGCCGGAAGAATGGCATCCTTTCTCAGTCAAGCATCCTCCTACTTTGGCCGCACAAACATCTCAGTCAACTACACCATCGACGAGTCTCAGTCTCCCGCCCACTGCGGTCTATGGAAGATCTACAAAGCCACCCGCAACGCTTCCTCCTCTTCCACCACCTCCACCGCCGGACCCTCCAGCTCATCAGATGCAACCAAAAACGTCGTCTCAATATGGATGCATACTTTCTCCACCCGTGGTCAGGTGCGACAACGAATCATGGACCAGCTCAAAAAGGAAGCTTCCTCACTTACGCGCCTCCGACACCCATGCATTCTTGAGGTTGTTGAACCGCTGGAAGAGTCGCGAAACGACGTAGCCTTCGCGACGGAACAAGTTTTCGCTTCGCTATCCGAGGCGTTAGTGTCGGATCATCGACAAGATGTGCAGTTGGACGAAGTGGAGATCCAAAAAGGCCTACTTCAGGTTGCGAGAGGACTGGAGTTCTTACACGGCGCAAAGATGGTTCATCAGAATCTCTCGCCGGAATCTATCCTTATCAACGCCAAAGGAGATTGGAAGCTTGCGGGATTCTCTTTCCTCACTCCTCTCGAACAACCAGGTGGTGGGGGTGCAACACCGTGGACATTCCCCGACTATGATCCCAGCTTGCCGCCGGCGTTGAGTCGAAACTTTGACTACATGGCCCCTGAATACGCACTCGACGAGAAACTCGGCCCTGAAAACGACATGTACTCCCTCGGTTGTGTTGTCTACGCAGTGCACAACAAAGGTTCTCCTCCCTTCCGCAATCGCAATTCTCTTCCAAATCTTCGTGGCAACGCAGACCAACTGTCCACCATTATTGGCAGCCAATCTTGGTCCAGAATGGGAAGAGACGTCCTAGACCTGCTCTCCAACCTTCTCACCCGATACCCTGGTGCTCGACTCAATGCCGCCAGCTTCCAACAATCTTCCTACTTCAACTCGATCCTCGTCTCGACACTCAAGTTTATGGAGAGGGACAACTTTGCCGGACGCACAAAGGAAGAGAGAGTGCAGTACCTCAAAGGTTTGTTGAAGATCCTGCCTCAGTTCTCGGATCGATTGTTGAGGAGGAAAGTGTTACCGGCAGTATTGGAGTTGATGACGGATCGAAGTTTGTTACCCTTTATACTGCCGAATGTTTTCCATATCTCGAAGAACCTTTCGAGTCTAGAGTTTACGAACTCTGTGTTGCCGAAGTTGAAGCCGTTGTTTGCGGTGCAAGATCCGCCGCAAAATATGTTGTTATTGCTGGATCAGATCGAGCCGTTATTCGTGCCAAAGGTCGCACCGACTACGTTTAGGGAAGAAGTGACACCGTTGCTCTACTCAGCACTAGAGGCGGAAAACGTTATGGTTCAGGAGAAAGCTCTTCGAACGGTGCCCCGTCTTGCGGAGATTCTCGAGTATGCACACGTCAAAGAGGTTTTGTTCCCCAAACTCGCTTCGCTTTTCGCCAAGACAAAGGTCCTCTCGGTAAAAGTCAACTGCCTCATCTGCTTTCATGCTATGGTTAGCATCTTGGACAAATACACTTTAACAGAAAAGCTAGTACCAATTTTGGCTAGGATCAAGACCAAAGAGCCAAGTGTAATGGTCGCCACCCTCGCAGTGCACGAAGCTATGTCGCCAAAAGTGGATCGCGAGACATTGGCAACCGCAATCATCCCTCAACTCTGGGTCATGTCGATGGGACCGATGCTAAACGCAGAACAGTTCCGAAGATTCATGAAAGCGGTCAAAGAAATGAGTACGAGGGTGGAAAAGGAACATACAGCCCACCTACGTGATGTGAAGAGGATGCAGGATCACACCGATTCTTACACAGGTGCTAGTGGAGCAGGAGCAGGAGGGGGAGGGGCGCTGGGAGGGGGAGTAACGGCTATCGGTGCAGGAGGAGAGATTGATTTCGCCACACTCGTAGGGCAGACCAAAACAGGTGGAGGAGGGGAGAAGAGTGTCAAGACGGACGATCCATTTGGGTTGGCGGATGATTTTGGTGGTTTAGGGGTGGCAGCTGATATCAGTCCGATGGCGTCGGCGAGCCAGACTCCTACGATTGGGTTAACGCCGACTCACACTGGAAGGCCCACATCAAACACTACCACGGCACCGAAGATGAATGGTTCTTCGATCCTGCGAGCTTCCTCGACTACTTCGACAGCAAGTGCGGCGGTGCCTGCTTTGGCTCCTCCACCGTCCTTCACCCGTCCGTCTCTCAGTACGGCATCGTCAGCCTCGAGCACCACATCAACAGCGGCTGCTCCTGCAGGATGGAACTCTATCCTGCAACCCGCTTCTTCTACCAGCTTCAATTCTCTCTCCAAACCCTCCTCAACCACCTCCACCATCAACACGAGCGGAAACGGCTCAGGACCGAACTACAGCATCTCTCTACCCCCAGCAACCGGTTCCACTTGGTCAGCAGGCTTTAGCACCAACGCTCCACTACCGCCACTGGGAGGTATGGCTACAATCGAACCCAAACCCTCAAACACTACATCTTTGCCTCCTCCTCTTGCGCCTACAACTTCAAGTCTCGGCGGTGGAGCAGGAGCAGGAGGGCCTCCAGGATGGGGAGGAAGTGTTTTGCAGCCAAACAAACCGGCTACTTTTTCGGGTGCCGGTGCGAAGGGAGCGAATACGGATGCTTGGAAAGATTTTGATCCTTTCGCCTGACCCTCGGCTTAAGATAAGATGGCAATGTTGCAATTCACTCCATCGTTGCTCTTTCATACGTCTGTGCAGGAGCAAATGTGTTTTGGTGAGATATGAATGGGTATGATATGATTGATCATTGCCAAAGCGATGAGATAAACAATGCAAAAAGCAAAGCAAAAGTAGCCGTGAGCCTCACTTCGGCCCACGCTCGTAAGCATTAGGCCTAAACCTTGCCGCATCTTCCTCATCATCATCGCTGCGCTCCACTTCCTTGTCATCTCCCTTCTCGGTTACTGTAATCGTCTGTGTCCCACCCGACCTCGTTTTGGTCCCTTTTGGCTTCCGATGCTTTCCATGATGATGATGATGATGATGATGCGGCCCATTCTCATGCCCACTATTTTCACACCCGCTATTCTGCTTTTGCTTCAACTTCTCCTTCAATGCCTGTGAAAGATCAGGTGCGTCGGCACTACTTTCGCTCTCCGACCCTGAACTCGAATCTGTACCATCACTCAAGCTGCTAGATGACGATTCGTCCGAACTCTCACCAAAAGCTTTCGGCTTGTGATAAATACAGCAAACTATCCCGCCCCGGATGACACAAATGTCAGCAAAACACAAATCGACAAAGAGACCAGGAAGACCAAAGGGGAGGGGGTGGTGCTTACTCTTGGACTTTTTGCGACCTAAACCTTCATTGTCGACTGTATTTTCGGTCCACACTACTCTTCGACGGGACGAATCCGGGCTACGTGAAGAAGAAGCTGTGGCTGTGGGTCGAAGACGAAGGATGCCAGCTTCGCTGTCTTCGGATGATGGATGTGGATCGGTTGGGTGGCTTGTGGTTAGGGTTATGGTTCGGGATGATGATGCTGCGGGGGTGGGCTGGTTGGACATTGTCGTATTCGATATTGGCTATTGGCGAGACCTTTGATGTGTGCTGTTGGCCTTGCGCTTTGGTCTGATTGCTTGCCTGAGTGCTCGCTGTTGCTCCGCAATATGTTTATGACGGAGGCTGTGATATGGATGCCGATGAATATGGCTGCTAGTGATGGAGCGAAAGAGAGTTGATCGTGGTTGGAGAGGTGCGTGGAAAAGCTGAGCTTGAGTAGAGTATAAAATTGTGGAAAAAGAGGCTTCCAGCACCGCCGCCTGTTTCCTGCCGATTGCCGAGAATTAAGCTTGACTCCAATGCTGGAAGTTACGATCCAGTGCGATTTAGGCATAATGTAGATAAGATCTGTAGAGGATCGGGCGGAGAAGGTACAGTCGGCGATCAGGTTAAGTAGATGAGATCGGGATCAGAGGAGGCAAATCATATAGGGAATCGGGATGAGCCGATGCAAGACAGAGATCGGAAGCAACCATCCCCCAGGTAGGATAAGTGAAATCACATGACTGCTTATGTAATATTCCGACTTCCCGCAAAACCTCGCTCAGCGTCGCCACCCGTCAACTCCCACCAGCACGCATCGTGGCCCACCACCAACACGTATAGTCGCCCACCAACAGCCCCTATCTCATTCAATCATGTTATGCAGTCGTACGTGGCAAGTTGCCGTCACACACAGATTGTAAAAGCATATATACTCTGACATTGCTGTATCTAGTTCTCACTGAAAAGCTAACGACTTCGCCGCTTGCTTGACCGCCCTGATTGTGTTTTCCTCAACAGGATAGGCCCACAGTCGGGCATGTGCCACACGTTTGTATATAAGTCTGGCACATTCATTCCTTTTCCAAGTCAATAGAGTATATATGTTTCTGTCTTTTCGCAGCAGTGACATCGTACTTAGACTCTCCCCGATCGCCAGTATCGGGACCTAAACTCCAACATCCAACACACGCTACGCTCGCTCCTGTCACTTGTACCTTTACACCATCACAGACAATCCTCGGAAAGTCATTGACAGAGCAAGCATCTATGAATCAAGTATGTACATTTGCGTGCGAACCAACGATCTATGTGTGTAGTTGATGCAGAAAATCGATGCAATCGAATCTAGAATCTGTATGCTGTCGTCACGCTTTGGCATGCTGTTCATATATATCACATGCCCTCGCCCTCCTCCTCCTGTCCCAACGGCCCATACCCATCCCCTCCTCCCCTCACCAGCCTCGGCCGGTTAGCCGGACTATCCAGGCCAGTATACAAAAAGGCATCATACATCCCCGCTCCCACTACACCACCCAACACACTACTCAACCAAGGATTCCAGAACCAATACCACCCATTATGAGTCCATACCTCTCTTCCATACCCCACTAGCCACAGTGCGATTCTGGGGCCGGTATCTCTTGCGCCATTAATCGCATATCCTGTGTTGTACCCCAGAGAGGAGCCGATTCCGAGGAGGACGATAAACATCGCAAAAGGTTGCGTACCCCGCGGTGGTTTTAGGTTGGCTGGATCTGCTAGGGCCAAGACTAGAAAGAGGAGGATTGAAGTTGCGAAGAGTTCCGAAAAGAAGGCTGAGCTCAAGGAGAGTTCCGGGGCTGGGAGGGTGAAGAATAGCCCAGCTGTACTCTTAGGGCCTGTGACTGTACGGGCTCCATCTCCTCCTTGAAAGGCATTGATAGCGGTCAAGTTGTTAGCATAGACCAAAAGAGAAGCAAAAGTAGCACCTAGTGTCTGGGCAAAGATGAAAGGTAGCACTTTTCTCTTGGGAAAGCCTCGAAACAGAGCGAGCGCAATGGTGACGGAAGGATTACAATGTCCACCAGATATGCCACCAGAAATCCAAACCGCCATAGCAACTCCTGCTGCCCAAGCCAACCTTGCCTCGAAATAACTTCCGTATGCAGCAACATCTCTTGTGGCGGAAGAATGATAGTGTAAGTTAACTTGACATTCGACACCAGCACCGAAAATGAGGATGATGAAGGTGCCGAAGAATTCAGCCAACTCTTCGCGGTAAAGGTATCGAAGCTTGGCCCAGGTGTTGGGTTCGCGGTGTAGACCGGAGAGTGCGAGGGGGGAGGAAGGGGAAGAAGAGTGGTAAGGGGAGGAAGGATCGCGCCACCAACGAGGAGGTTTGTGGAGTCGGGTTGATTCGTGTGGTAGTGGAGCGGAGGCGGGGAGGAGAGGTGCGAGGGAAGAGGCGTCAGGATGGACTTGGTGCTCTGAGAGCTGGCGGTGCTCAGTGAGTCGCGTCATTGCCACCGAGTGGACACCTCAGAGAGGAGGAAGGCTTGGTGATGGTGGTGGTGGTAGTGGTGGTGAGAGGAGGAGACAGAAGGCAGAAGATAAGGAGACGAGCAAGTGGGAATGATAAGGGTCTTGTGCGGAACAGGAGAACAACACTCAAACCCTTTCCTTTCACAAGAAGTGTCGTCACAACGCACGCAGACAGACTTTGCATCCTTGACCCAGAAGCCCTATCTCATCAGTAGCCACTTGCATGCCTTATTCGCCGAGCTTAGCCTTCTCCGCTTTACTTCGGCCATCGGGCAAACTAAAGCTCTGCTATGATTGCTAACAAACCTTCTGGGATGCTTCAGCTAGCGTTCGACGTGGATTGAGAAGGGCAAGTGAAAGCCAGAGGTACGAGCGAGAGTTGCTTTCGATGAAAGACGTCACGCTAAGCTGCCGGCGACTTGGATTTCTGCAAGAAGAAACGCCGGCAGTTGACTTTCTTCCTGACCATCTCTTCCTTCTATGCCTCTTTAGCACAGATACTCTTTAGCACACATACTCTTTAGCACACATACTCTTGAACACACGTACACAATCACAATAATAGAACGTCAAAAGAGTGATGATAATTGGGTATACAACGGGTATTTTTTAGCTCTTGGAAGGTTGGTAATGAGCAATCAGCGATTCGTGTAACCCCCAAACTTGCCAACATCTCCCATCTTCGAACACTTCAACGCCCTCCCCCTGTCCAGCACACTGATGCCCTTCAGCACGGCAGCCTCGTTGATACTCTGCAGTCTCCTCTGCTCGACACATGCGCAGCCACAGGCAGGACAATCGCCAACAGCACTCCTCTCCTTCTCACCCACCTCCTCTGTGGGTTTGAAGCTGGGCGCAGTGCCTTGACCGACATGCTTGACACGCAGGTCGTGAAGTTCGTTGCTAAGTTCTTGGATCTGAGCTTCGATCTCTCGTGCACGTTGACGCACCTCTTCTGGAATGGGGATCTGGGGGCTAGCTGGTGGAGAGAGAGCTGCCGTGGCAGCTTCTGTCTCCGCTGCTGGTTCTGAAGGCGTATCGTTGGGAGGTGGATGAACCGAGCGATCGAACAAAGGAGTGAGGGGAGAATTGATAGGAGAGTGGAATTGCGATTGGCTGTCTGAGTTGCTTGCTCCGGCGTCGAGGCTGGGTAAGCGACTGTTGCTGCTAGCTCCACCGTGACCGCTCCAGTTACTATTGGCAGAGTCCGGCACTCTGGGGCCGGGCAAGTCTGTTCCGTGAGGTGTCGCTCGAATTTCGGCCAATTCGGGCTTGTACGGAGACGAGGTGGAAGCAAAGCGACCGGCTTCTGAGAAGACAGGCGAGGGTGTTCGGAACGAAGGTGTTGCTGGACTGTGAGGTGCAAGCAGCCCTGTTGAGCTGGCTGTAGAGCCACCTGAAGCCTCGCGCAAATGACCCTCGGAAAGTGCAGACACGTCCAAGAGGTCGGCCGCAAAGCCTGAGAACATCGACGAGACGGGCCGAATCTGCAGTGCAGGCTTCTCGGTCAAGATCAGAGGTTTGAGTTGGTCGCTTTCTTCATCCTGAAGCGAGAATGATGGCATGGGCGACTTGCTCGATCGACTAAAATCCTTGCTGCTGTCACTCTGCGGGAAAGTCGAGAGGCCGTCATAGTCGACACTGACGCCCTTCCCTTTCTTGAGCTTGCGCATGAGGAAGCCACTCTTCTTGTTCTTGAGCAGGCGCATGCTGGACTGACCACCATCGCTGGAAGGATCCCTCAACATGGCGAGGGCGTCGTGGTTCGACTCGCCAGCTGCAAGGTAAGGTGATGTCTTGCTTGCATTCGACGCACCGGAAGATGCGAGCCACTCAGACTGCTTCTGTCGCGCCTGTTCGCGGGCTTGTTCAAGTGAGATGAGCTTGTATGTAACGCCTTCGATGTTACCGGGAAGCGGAAGACTGCCCGAAGTCTGACTGAACGAAGCTGACATCATGCCAGCTTGAGGCACACCTGTTGGCGAGCCAGCTCGGCCACGCGCAGCTGCAGCCTTACCGACCGGAGTCGATTCGCCTTCTGCTGGTGTGGATGCAATCGCGTTCTCCCCTTCCAGGCTGCTGGTGCCTCGTGTCGAGTCCTCGCCGCTGAAATCAGAGTGTGAGGCGACACTCATCTCACGCATGGGAGGCGTGCGAGATCGCGATTGCTCCAACGAAAACGAGCTGGAGCGTTGTGCCTGTTCAATGGCGAAGCTGATGCTGTCCGTCGGGCTCAGTGTGTCTTCCTTGTATGCCAAAGAGCGCACACCGCCCAAATGCGGGGAAGGCAGCGTCCCGTTGGCATGCTTCGGCGATGGAATAAGCGGTGATCGAGCTTGGTCTCTGTACTTGGCATTGGTGGACATGATCATGTTGGCCAGATCAGCTTGGCTCTTGGTGACTGGTGGCATGCAGTTGGCGTTGTTGATGGTGCGGGTCGAACGGCTTTGAGGCAAGTCAGCTGCTGCGAAGTCCATGGGAGGGACGGGACTCGAGCTGGCGTGGTTGAAGCTGGCTGCCGCAGGAAGTTCCGCGAGCGGCGCAGAATGTGGATAAGCCGGTCGACGATCGTCGTTGCCACCACCGCTGCCACCGCCGCCGACAAGGCGCAATGCTTTTGTGAGCTTGCCCTTCTTGGAGGCGGGTGCAGCTGCGCCAGCAAGACCTAGACCTTTCAACATACCAACAGCACTACTCGAGACGCTCTTAGATTGTGAGCGCTGCGTTGCAAACACGGACGTCGCATCACCCCCCTTCTGAGCTTCCTCCTCGAGCAAATCTGCGTTGCTCGGATGGGAGCTCATGCCGAGACCTGACGGGACGTGGGCAGGGTGGGGGCTTCTACCACCATTGTGCGAGCTTTCAACCGATGGCCTTGACTTGAATCTAGAGAAGGGCTTTTCGAACGTCTCTGCACTTGGGCACAGGGTGTCACGCAAAGATGGACGACCAGCTGTTGTGGCAAGGTCCTCTCCACCGAGCTCCCATGGGGCCGGTGCGTTCTTCTTAACCTTCGGACCGAGGGTACTGATCCGGCGGGCATCGTTGGCGAGCTTGTCCTGAAGTGCAACAAGCATCTTTTCCTCCTCGGCTGCTCCGCCGTCGAAGGAGAGGATGGGTGAATGGTCACGACATGTCTTGGCCTTTGGTGATCGTGACAGATTGGTGGTTTGTGGCACTGGAGGCATCTTGGGCACGAGGGTGCCATCAGCCAGTCTTACTGGACTACTCTTCGATACGGAGCGAGTGGAGGGATTTGGGCTAGTGCCAGAGGCCGAAGTCGAAGCTTGACGATGCAGCGACTCATTGCTGTTTCTGGATGCTGCTTTGACGGGGATAGGGGGTGGCATCCTGGACGAGTTGCGGGAAGGGAGAGACTGTAGGCTTCGGTCTGCTTCCAGAGTGTCGTCTTGATCGTCGTTGAAGGTCATCTTGGGAGTTCGAGGCTTATGTGCTGCAGGTTGCATGTCGAACGCATTGGCAAGGTCGACATTATCAGCTGCATCGTCTCTACCACCGTAGCCGCTGTACTGACTGCCGCTTTGGAACCCGCTAGCATCGCTTCGTGGACTGAGCATGCTCTGAGCTGAGGGACTGAAAAGTCCAGCCGCGTTGCTGCCGAGGTACTGGCCATTCTGGGGGTATTGGCTTGAGGCGGGTATGTTGGGAAGAGGCGGTGGTGCCTCTCTCCGCCTGCCGTTGGGCTTAGCTCCGCGTCCGGCAAAGATGGAGCTCCCGACGCTGGTGGGACGTAGGTGATCGTACACACTTGTAGTGGCATCGTGACTGCCGATGGTGGCGGAGTGGGAGCCTGCCTGCGTTTCGCCATCCCAGCTCTCGGCGTCAGAGAACTGGTCGTCGTTAGGGTCAGTTGTCTGACCTAGTTCGCCGGTCCAGACGACGTCGTGGTGACCAGAACGTTGCGACCAGTTGCTGGGTGGACGGAAGGATGGGACGAGATTCTGTCGCTCTCTGCCGATAGCGCGAACGAGCTCTGTAGTCTTGTTGGTGGGCTCGATGCTTGGCCTGCCTTCGGACTCGTAGAACGAGTTGGCGATCGAGGTGGGTCTGGAGGCGACGGCGGACATAGCTGTTAATGGTCTGCTGCGGTTAGGTATCTAAGGGTTTGGAATCTATTGGTGTGATCTATGTAGCCTACTTTGATCTATTGCGAGATCATTTTTGGGTCTGCGAGTCTTTGCTGGTCGTAAATAGAATGGTAACCTAGCTGGCCTAGATGGTGGCTTTCGACGAGATCCAGGAAGCAGCGGTCTGGAGATGGTTGTAGAGGGAGGAGTAAGAAAAGAAAGGTAAGGTGTTCGGACGTTGCGGATAGGGAACGAAGGAGCGCGTCAGTGTGCGATGGTTGGATCGAAATCTCCGGGGAAGAGTCGTGGTATGCAAGAATCTAGACCCTTGTTGATGTTGGAATCGAGATGTAAGGCAGGGTGCTGGAAGCGGTGGAAGAGAGTATTGCCGAGAGCAGAGCAGGACTAGGACAATACCGAAGGAGTGCATGCGGTGAGTGAAGCTAAGTCGGTAAGGAGCCGTCGCTTGTTCGAGAGGCGAGGCAATGTGTGTGTGTGAGCCAAGGGATCAAGGCGCAGAAAAGAGCATGAATCGTGACTTGGCATCACACACAGGAACGAGCAGCAGGGTTGATGGCAAGTGTAAGTAAGGAGAACAGAGACCAAAACAAGGTGTGGACAAAGAGTGTAAGGCAACAAAATGTGCTTACACAACCACAGCTAACTCGCTCATTCCTCACAGCCGAGCGTCTGGCACTGTTGCTTCCTGCTCTTGCCTGCACGTTTTCCATTCCGGTCGGCATTAGGCCATCTCGCTTCTGGTATTCAATCCATTGCTTTCGTCTTGTCCTTTTTGGTATCTTTACCGATAGCGAGGACGGATGGCGAGCTGGCGTCCGGCCCACAAAGGGTGCAAAGGAAGGCGAGAAAGGGATCGTCGCCCTGCATCTTGCTCCTTCTCCAAACTCCAGATTCTGTCCTCTGTTTTGCCAGCAGCGACGACCGAGCACGTGACTTGAAGGTCGACGCGTCGCGTGTCGCGCGTCCATCGTCCCTCGTCCCTTTCGGCGCACATGCCATGACTGGAGGAAGCTTCCTCAACGACACATTCATACCGACCTTGTCGAGGTGCAAAGACAATGTCACACTCACACTCGTGTCCGACGTAATGAACCGACAAAGTAAACTGGTCGACGTGTAAAAGTGGCGTAGCCTTGCGCCTGCCCCACTCGAGTGTTAGGCTGCAGCAACAATAAAGACCTTGACAACGACAACGCCGAGCCGTTGGCGCTTCTTTTCTCTGTGGCTGCTGAACTACAGTAGGACAGAGGACAGCATCGCACGCCACAGAGAAGGCTTGCATTCGACAATAGCTCTGGCTGTGCTTTCGGTCTGCCAGCCTAACATCTTTCTCTCCCGACAGGGTCACAATTCCGTTTGTTAGGTCGAAACGGTTTACACCCATATGATGCGACTTTTTCGTGCCTCTTTTTTTGCGATTCTTTTTTCGAGATTGCCGTGGAGATTGCAAACAAATGTGAAAATAAAGTGACATGCTTGAGGCCTCGCACCTCTATCCAGACGTCATCGCTCCACCTGACAGATTGAGAGTGTTAGCCTACTTCCTTACTACCGAGAGTCTAGAAGAAGCCACTGACTCCTCAGCCAAGATGGTTCACAAGACTTTGATCAACAGTGGTCAGATGCCACAGCGAGGTGGACCAGTATCGCGCGAAAGAGCAAGCTATCCCGAAATCCGAATCCGGCGTCGCGATTCTTTACGCAGCCGTGCATGCGTAACACTCCTGCTCTCCGCTCGCGATTACGAGGGTCCAACTCCACCTTGGCAGCAACCATCGAACCCTTTCGCCCATCCACCTCGCAATTGCATACCTAGCGCATATCCATCCAGCACTCGCCAAAACTCACGTACTGCGCCTCCAAATCGAGCAGCGACTCGATCAAGTACAACCTCCCCAACGGTGATAGATACAGGAGAGACTCACCCACGCAAACGACCGACACGGAGGCTCTAAGTCGACAGACCTCCACGATGCAAGCTGTCTCGAAATTCATCTTTGGCCCGAGCCAAGAAGGTAAGCTCCACAGTCGCATTCTCATGATCTACGCCTAACCACCTCGACTCGCACAGTGAAGGCCAGAAAACTGACGACAACCACCGTATCTACATCGAACAGAGAGAGTGAAGAAGGTCCAATCGCAGTTACGATCCGAACAGCGCTCACTCGATCGAGAGATGCGACAGATCGACCAAGGATCCACAAAGACCAAAGCCGAAATTAAGAAGCTTGCCAACAAGGGCGACGTCAAGAACGCAAAGATTCTAGCAAGGGAAGTCGTCCGCGCCCAGAAGCAGAAGAACCGTCTTGCAGTGTCCAAAGCGAGACTCAATAGTATACATATGCAGCTGCAGCATCAACTCGGTAAGCACCCTGACTCGCTCACAGAAAAGTCAAGGAATGACACTGACAATTTATGGCTTCACAATTTTGATGGGTCTGGCGATGGCTGTGTTGTAGCAATGTACAAGCTGACAGGAAGCATGCAGAAATCGACCGAGATCATGAAGTTGTCGAATCAACTGGTCAAGCTGCCAGAAGTTTCGGCGATTATGCGGCAAATGAGTGGCGAGATGACCAAGGTAAGCCCATACTCCTCCTTCTTTTCTCCTCAACCCTTCACTGACACTCTTATCACTGCTCTATGATGAACTTGGCAGGCGGGCATCATGGAAGAACTCATGGACGACACATTAGATTCTGGTGTCCTCGGCCAAGACGAAGATGAGATGGAAGAGGAAGCACAAGAAGAAGTCGACAAAGTCCTCTATCAGCTCACCGACGGCAAATTGGGTCAAGCAAGCACAACCGATGGACTACCAGAACTGGCGATGGAAGATCCAAAACTCAACGAAGAACAGGAACAAGCAGATATGCAACGCATGCAGGCTGCTTTGGATGGGTTGATTCGTGGATGATGCCATCAGATCCGCTCTTGTCCAGATTCGCAGCGTAGGACCACGTTCGGGTCAATTTGTCTTGTCGCTCCGTCATTCGAAAGCTCGCCCTCTTGCTCGTCGTCACACTTGTATTTGTACCGATAGCATTGTTTGTTGAATCCATTCGATCATCAGCAGCATCCCAGAGCATGACTGGCAAATGTGTGTCTTTCGCTGCGACCAATCCCACCATGAACGAATCGGGAGAGCATCCCATCTTTCCGGCACCTAACACCGCCTTATAGCGCCCAAGCCATCCCGAGCCTTCACACCCGCAACGCAACGCGACAGCAACACTTGACTGCCAACCAGCTTCGCCTTCAACACGCCGAACCAACAAAACTCAATTCAACTCATGAAGATTGCAAACGTCACACACAAAAACGAACATGTTGTTTTGAAACCGATATGCTCAGATTGCTGCTGGATATATCTGAGGACAAGATGCTAGCGCTGGCGGTAAAAGTACAGAAGAGATACAAAGCGACCAAGAGGGAGGGAAGAAAAAAAAAGAGATCGAAAAAAGGGCTACGCAAGGACTCTGAAAGTCAACAAGCGGGAGGACACCACGACGCGCTGCACCGAACGTGTCGGGCCGAGAGGTACAGGAAGAACATATGACGAAAGAAAACCGAATCACAAGTTGAGACGCAGAAAGCGCTTACTTGGAGGAGGAGAACTTGGTGACCGACTTGGTACCTTCCGAGATGGCGTGCTTGGAAAGCTCACCGGGGAGGATGAGACGGACAGCCGTCTGGATCTCTCGCGAAGAGATGGTCGACTTCTTGTTGTACGAAGCAAGCTTAGAAGCCTCAGTGGCGATGCGCTCGAAGATGTCCTGAACGAAAGAGTTAAGAATGGCCATGGCCTTGTTCGAGATACCGGTGTCGGGGTGAACCTGCTTAAGAACACGGTAGATGTAGGTGGAGTAGGTCTCCTTGCGGACCTTGGTGGCCTTCTTCTTGTCACCAGACTTGGCGGGAGCCTTGGAGGTCTTCTTGGCAGCCTCGGCGGGAGCCTTGCCAGCGGACGAGGCGGGGGCCTTACCGGCGGTGGAGGAGGGCTTCTTCTCAGCGGGCTTGGGAGGCATGATGAATAAAGGTGGGTGGGGTTGGTTGTAAGAGGTGGTAAGAGTTGGATGAGGAACTTGACGGATGAGGAACTTGACCGATGAGGAGAAGAGAGAAAGAAGAGGGTCCAAAGGTAACAGCGTGTCCAAAGGGCTGGGTTATAAACCAAATTGGACGTTGAGACTCGGGCGCGTCTCTGTGTGTGTCAATGCGCCTTTGCGCTTGAGACGAGACGTAGACGCGCAGTCGAATTGCTTTCAGCGGCAGAGCAGCAACTGAGCCTGCGAGCGCTCGAGCGCGAACGCGTCTGTCTGTCTGTCTATTTCTGAGCAGAAATGCAGAGCCTTTGCTGCTGTGTAGACGCCGAGACGAGTCTGGAGAGGGAAATTCGTGTGATTTCCTAGAAATCAAAAAAGAATAAAAATGAGAAAATCAAGGGCCACGCTCAGCCCAGCTAGAAGAAAGGCTTTGCTGTGCTGTCCTGTGCTTTTCGGTGGGTCCGAACGTTGATTTCACATTGAAGCCTTCGAAGCCCCTAATTTCCAGATCGCAACCTCTGCGCACCATCTCCCTGCGAAGGCGAGACTGTATCGCATTCCTCGGCTGAGTATCGAAATTTGATTCGAGCATTTGCGGGCTTCGAAGCCCCGAGAATTCTCTCTCCTTTCGTCACATCACATCTCTCTTCCTCCTCGCTCTTCGCTGGAGCTGAACCGCTGACATTGGCCTCGGCTCCGTCCATGTTGAATTGCGATCAGATCAAGAAAGCCAGCTCTGATACTATACCTGTCGTGGTTGTCAGTGTTTCGTGAGGCTGGGTAGACCATGAATAGGTGTTGGCTACAGGTACTTGGGCGGCTGGCGGACGGATTGTTGAAATGAGGGGCTGTCAACCGCTTTGACGAAGTTGCGCCATTAAGGGAGCGAAGTTTTTTAGAGCCTCCGAAGGCTTGATTGTGATTGGCGCAGACTCAGGCATGTTTTTCGAAGGCCTAAATTCGAAAAAGGATATTCCGTTCCAGTTTTGTGAGAATTGCGAATCAACGCGCTTTGTGTTGGTGCTTGTGCTTTTTCTTCTTTTTCAATGACTATGATAGCTCGACTGCCTGCCTCCACGCAGTTGCCGAATTTCGAGAGAATTGCGTGGGTGCGTTGTATCTCTGTCGGTGTGCTCATTTCGTGGGCGCCTGTGTGCTTGTCTGCCTATCTGCCTGTCGCGTCGCGCATCCAACACTTGGCCTTGCCTTGCCTTGCCTTGCCGCCCTCGCGCACTGGCCTGCCCAACCTGCCTGTCTGTGTTGCTGGACCGACCGAAAGATGATAAAACCCTTCGTCCGAATCGGCTGCATTTCCATTGCCTCCCCCTCTTCTCTCTCTTCTTTCTTCTCCATCGTCTATCATCTCCTCCGTCTATCATCTCCTCAAGTCTCACGACATCCCTTCAAAGCTCAACGTTCAACTCAACCCCAACCCACCCCTTCTAATTTACTTTAGCAAACATGTCTTCCGGTGGTAAATCTGGTGGCAAGGCTGGTGACGCTTCTTCTAAGGCCCAGTCCCGATCGGCCAAGGCTGGTCTTCAGTTCCCTGTTGGTCGTATCCACCGTCTCTTGCGAAAGGGCAACTACGCTCAGCGTGTCGGTGCCGGTGCTCCTGGTAAGTTTTCATTCTCTCCTACGTCTTTATCCCCATCACGTTCTTTGAAAGATTGACTAACACGTCGCTCTTCGTTCCTCCACCTTTTTTCTACGAATAGTCTACCTCGCTGCCGTTCTCGAGTACTTGGCTGCCGAGATCCTCGAGCTTGCTGGTAACGCCGCACGTGACAACAAGAAGTCCCGTATCATTCCCCGTCACCTTCAGCTCGCTATCCGCAACGACGAGGAACTCAACAAGCTTCTTGGCGGTGTCACTATCTCCCAGGGTGGTGTCTTGCCCTTCATCCAGTCTGAGCTTCTCCCCGCCAAGTCTGGCAAGCCCAAGAAGGCTGGTGGCTCGCAGGACATCTAAGCGTTTCCTCTCTTGGTTACGCTTCCCTTGTTCCGCATCTACACTCCACTGTACTATCATCTCTGCATCTTAGTGTCGGTCGTTCCTTTGTCACGATGGTCGACCTTCGTTTAGGACTGTCTCGGTAGAGGTTATATGCAGCTTTGTTCTGCTCTGCCACTATCTTTGCTCTTCGCTCTTCGCTCTCCCCTATCTCTCCCTCTTTGTCGTGTTTCTTTCTCGTTTTTCTCTTCTTTGTGTTCATCCTTGTACTACTACTACCACCATGGGCTCGGCGGTCAGAACAGGGCTCCGCCAGCTTACGCAACATCAGGCATCATACCAACCTGTGCTCAAAGAATGCTTTTTTTTTTTTTTTTTTTAGCGAATGTGCGCGTGTGTCCAGTTCGGGTGTGACTGGAATTGCCGGGAGACGAGTGTCCCGCGATATAGCTTGCTAAGCTGTGCGTCGTCAGCGAGCGCGATGAAGTTACTTGGTCGTGCTGGAAGGCGATGGCGATGGCTCTTGGTCGACAGACGAGATCTCGCCTTGCGACCTAGCACGGAGCATCGGGAGGGATAGGCTTGAAGATGTTTCTCTTGCGGCGTGGAATTTGATTATTTATAAAGGCACGAATATTGAGGTCACGAAAATCTAACTGATATTCCCATGTTGTCCGAGCCTTGAGGCTGGAGGCGATCCGACTTGCTTGCCATAGCTTGACGTTGACATCTTAGATCCATTGGTTCAGAGCACTGTCGCCCGTACAATCTTGATCTCTTCACAAGGCCTACGTAGAAGTCGCAACCAAGAAAGCGAGTAGGAACACTGGTCAGCAACGTGTTGGAACTCGCTCGCCTCTGTTCGAACCAAGACTTACCTGTCATCCTTGGTCTCGACCACGCCGATCTCTCGCACAGCGTGCATACCATCCGATACGCGGCCAAAGATAGTATGTTTTCCATCCAAGAAGGGTGTCGGTGCTAGCGTGACGAAGAACTGGCTGCGATTTGTATTGGGTCCTTCTCCGTTCGCCATTGCCAAGATACCAGCACCGACAAAGCGGAGCTCGGGGTGGATCTCGTCTTCGAAGTGTCCACCGTAGATAGATGCACCTCCCGATCCTGTCCCCGTAGGATCGCCTGCCTGGATGATAAAGTCACTGATAACGCGGTGAAAAATGATGCCGTTGTGAAAGCCCTGCTTGGCCAGCTGATAGAAGTTGGCGCATGTCTTGGGTGCATGCTTCCAATAGAGTTCAAAGACAATGCGACCCATTGAGGTTTCGAGCACCACAGCACCGCTATCTTTGCCCGATATTGCCATGGCTGCGGAGCTTCGTCTCGATCGACTGATAGCAAGAGAGGATGGTCAAGAGCAGTCAGAACTGGAGGATGGAGCTGTCTTGCAGTTGCAGACCTTCACAACAACGAGAATGCAAGTTGATTTGCGCTTTCTCGTCAGGGTCCAGCGAACCGGAGCCGAAGCGACGCACAGACACGCTACATTTCCACGGCACAGCAACACTCGACAACACTACCTTCTTCTCAACATCATCACCCTCAGCACTCCTTCACGTATTCCGCCTGCAGCAGCTTGGCTGAACGGAAACTCGAGCAGTCGAGTAACGCGCCTAGGCTCAATGTTGTCCAACCCTCAGCGCCAGCCCGAAGGCGGGAGGGGTGTCAATGGAACTGCTCCAGCGCCCCAAGCTGCCTCGACGTCCGCTCCAACCACACCAGAAAGACAAGGCCGAGCCAGACACGCTCGCACCAACGCATCCCTAACATCTAGCATCGCAAGCAGCAGCCTCGGTGCTAGCGCCGATCCGCCCTTCTCGCCCACAGATAGACTGCCACGGCGCAGTTCGATCCCCAACGAGGCTAGTCGCATCTTTCAGGCTACAGGCTTTGACCCATTCAGCACCGAACCTGACACGCTCTTCCGTTCAATGACGGTCAAGCAGGTCGAGGCGTACGAGCGAGCCGTCCGAAGCACCGCACAAGGAAAGCAGCAAGAGCTCAGAGGTCTCGTTGGACAGCGCTACGAGGACCTCCTCGGCACAGCCAATACCATCATCGACATGGCTGGTAGTTCCAGCCAACTCTCACAACGACTTCAGAAGCTTGCAAAAGGCGTCAAGTCGGCATCTAGCGTGGAAGAGACCACAGAGACGTCCAAAAAAGCGAGTCGACGCAAGAGCTTTCTGCCCGCACAGCTCTCAACATCGAGCGGACCGGATGCGGATGCCTCATCGCTGCACCAGGAAGCAATCTATGTGCTTGGCACCTCACTGCGCCTCATCATGGACGCACCTGAATACGTCTGGAAATCTATCGAGAAGGGCAAGACACTACAGGCTGCCTGGGCCTTCATGTTGGCCAGAGCTACATGGTGGGATCTCAACGAGACTGGCCTGCCCTCCGACAGCCAGTCGGCACTAGCCCCAGATGGTGAAGAAGACATCGCATCGGCGTCTCAAGCCGTCTCGCTACTTGGTGTCAATGTCAAGAAGGCCTTCCCGTTCATCGAGAAGCAATGGCAGAGCATGCTGCCGATGCGCAAGCAGATTGTCCATCGCGCTGTTGCTCTGCTCTCCGATGCCGAGATCGAGTCCATGGCCGTGGTGGACCAACTTGCTGCGCTGATGCTGATCGATGGCACCAAGATCGACCAGGCTGTTCACCTGCTCCTTTCGCAGCGACTCACAGCTATGCGGCGTATGGTGCAACGACAGCGGCGATCAGCACTTGACCTACATCACCACACGACGAGCCGTGATGTGGACGGGGTCGAAATTGCCAACAGAGCAGCGCAGACATCACAGACAATGGCTCAACTAGTCACGCTGTTCGCACGCACGCTGCAACACGCCGTTCAGATCTTTGCGCTTCCGACAACGACAGAGGCTGCATCATCAGCACGGCAGCCTTTGTTGCTAGACTTGCTTGCCACCATCACAGACTCTGCCAACTTCACAACAGGCACACCTGCAGCTATATCACCTGCGCATGAACGCGCTACACTCTTCCCACACCCACCCTCCGCATCCAGCAACGATGGCACGTCGGCAAGACAAAACGCTGCAGCCCTTCGAGCGCTCCGTAGAAGGTCAAATCACGGCTTGCCGACCGAGAATGCGACCCAAGATGTTGGAACACAAGCAGCAGCAGATCGTACACACCCAGATCAGGCGAAGTATTTGCGAGTGTCGACAGTCAACGTTGTGCAGGCCCTACCAAGTTCTCGTGTCCTTCTGCGCCTCCTGCCGCCATCACTGTGGGGTTTTGCGCCATTTCTGGACCTCGAGAACTCTGAAAAACATTCAGCTGAGCAAGTCATGGGCGATCTATCAACATGGTCAACGAAAGCGCGCGAGGTTCTGATTGACGGGCACGCAGAAGGGACCAAGAATCATGCTCCACTGGATACATTAAGGACTTTGCTCTCTGAGCTTGCAAATGTCAGCGAGCTTGCGCTCGTACGAAGGTCGTTACGCACAACTTTGCATCGAGCAAGGCGCATCGTTGCTCGCAAGCTCATACCATCGGACGCGGTGAAAGACAATCGCCGCCAGGCAGCATTAGCAAAGGTGGACTCGGAGTTAGAGCAATTAGAAGAGGCTATCGACTCGATCTTGCAAGAGCGTCTGTTGCATCTCATGGAGCAAAAGCTTCAATACGCGGTCCAGGCGCTTCTCACAGAGACTGGAAAGATAGTGTTGTCGCTGCAGTCCAACTCAGCAGAGGTCGATACACCTCTCGATGCGCTCTTCCATCCGATTGGTGCGGACATCGCTTCATTCGAAACTCGCATCGATGCGACCGCAGCTGCCAACCCAACTCAGGCAAGTCGCACGTTTGCTGTCGCGTTGCAAGACCATGTCTGCGGTCGGTCGCAGCGAATTGATAAGCTGGCAAGCTTGTACGAGACGCCGACTGCCGCTTTGTCGCAGGAGCTGAAGCTGTATCAGACAGAGCTCGAAGCCGACGGTAGATTTGCCAGTGCAAGCACATCGATTCGAGCGCGCTTCGATAACATCCTGGCCGACTCGCGGCAAGAAGTCGAAAAGGGATTGACGGACCTTGTTGACCAGCAACAATCTGCATCAGCAGCAAGCAAGAGCGCAGCGGCAGTGTCGATGTCGACGTCGCTAGGGATGCGTCTCATCGCTGTGCTTGCTCTGCGAGAATCTTCTGAAGACGCAGGTACTCCAAAGGGATTGCGTCAGCCAGTCAAAGCGGCTTTGGAACGATTCTGGAGGCCCGAGGTGGAGCAACGCGTCTCCACAGTCTTGCAAGCCAGCAATTCTTCCAGCTCATCCGAGTCATCCGCGTCTGCACGCTTGCTGTGCGCTCTTGCCACGCTCTCGGAATGCATCGTCCAGCTAGGACCGGCACTGGCAGGAGCTGAACTCGCCGAGCAAGTTCGAGCCATTGTTGAAAGCTTGCTTGCTCTCAGAAGGTCGGCCAAGGATGCGGCCGCTGCTCATGATGCGGTAACACTCAAGGCTTTGTTGGAAAGCGACACAGCAAGCTTGAGCAAGATTGTTGCTAAGGACAGCGGTCTGCATCATATTCGACTGGCACTCTCGCCTCTGCTGTTGGCGCTTGCTACGACAGCGTCAGGAGCAGAGGGAAAGGTGACAGCGGGGATGGCGTTGGCACGGGCAGAGCCAGCTTCCGCCGGTGGGCAAGTGCAGCCTATTCTGCCGGTGTCGAGGAAGAAGGTGGAGCGGTTCTCGATGCTTCCTGTTCGTTAATTAATGTACACAGCACAACTTCTCTCAGATCAACGTCAGCATCATGCCATACAATCAAATGGTGATGGCGACGGGTCCCGCACGAATTGTTTTCACTAGAAGTGGCATTTGTGAGGATGACGACCCCTATGAAGACGAGGGAGGATGCTTCCACTGCATGCTTTTCAGTGGGACGCTTGAAAACGCGCACGGGCGTAGCGCATGTCACCGCGAGATGGCTGCAGTCTGTGATCCAAATATGCTCTGTGCTGCCTCACTGCCGCAGCCGCCCATGAGGATGTGTTCTGACCGTGTGACCTTGATGCTCTGCGCCTCGACCCTTCTCTTGTCCTTCGCGTCTTACAAGAGAGAGGGCCCGCTTAGAGAGAGTCAGGGCCAAGAGCGAGACGGAAATCGGGCTACCAAAAATTCAGCCGCCAGCCGCCAGACGCGAGCGAGCCAAGTTGAGCTCACTCACCAACCTGTCTTTGCAACCGAAGCTGTTCATGCTACATACACTCGGTCGCGAATCCCTCCATCCGCATCGCGAGGCAAGTCGCGCGGGTCTCGATATCATCAAAAACTTCCATTAAAGGGAGCAATCGAAGACGGACTGGTACATACCGCTCAAGCACTTTTCAGGGCAGAAACCTTCGGACGAACGAGCGCGACGATAGCCCAATCAAGAGCACATTGCCTGGATAACGACCGACCTCGCGATAGGACTTGCGGGACGGTATCGCATCGATATATCGAGCAGATTTGCCGCTACCTCTGGCCCAAGAGAACAAGGGACGAGCAGCTATCGAGAACGTACCGAGATTCTTGATCTCGTTCACTGGACTTACTGGATCTAGGCGGGAAACTGGTGGACTTGCATTTGGCTCAAGACAAGGGAAGATAACGACACGGAGCAACAACCATTCTCTCGCCTCACGACCACATCCAAGTACGTGTATACGGCAGCCTTGTTGACAATTCTTCAGGCTAAGCTCGCAGTACTGCATCTTGGAGGTGATGCACCCTTTCCCGTTCGCTTTCAACATAGACAAAGATCAGGGCACAATAGGAGAACGTAGAGTAGATCGCCAAGCCTCAGACGCGTTCGGGGCAGATCGCGAGGACAAGACCCAATTGATTGGTAGAACAAATGCGAACAGCGCCGGCTCTCCCGATCGACAGAGGCCACGGCACACAAGAGGCGTGCTCCAACAAAGGAGCATCGACTCCTTCATGACGCCAACAGGTCTTGTTTCGACGTCTGCTTCACCCCTACCGTCAAATTGGGTGGAGCTTGCTCTCAAAGGCCGTACCGTAGCTATACGCGACAGACAACGCAAGATGTCGAATCAGTCGTCTAAAGCACCAGCTGGCGAGCAAGCTGCCGTTGCTCTTGCACCATCACGGTCCGAATCAGAGCCAATAGCGACTCAGCAAGCTTTCACGAAACACGCAGAGCCAGTGGTCAAGGTAGAGCCCCTCGCAGAGCCATTGTTACCGGCGGAAACATTACAACTCGTCGCTGTTGATGAGCCGATATCCACGGTCACTGCTGCGCCTTTGGCGGCTAGGCTAATTGGCTCGGCGAGTAGCAATACTGCGCCTGAACTCACATCAACCTCAGATGCCGCTTCTACTGCTGCGGCAACAAACTTTGCCGCACCAGCATCAGCTGCAACACCAGCACCGAATACGATCGCAGCATTATCAGCGCCTACCTCGAGTTCAAGCGCCAGGCCAGAAGGTGACGCGTTACGAACAGAGATCATGGGTCCACCTCCGTCTTTGCCTGCCGACCCTGCGTATCCTCCACTCAACCCTGTTCTGACGGACATGCCAGCGCCGGTCCCGAATCCCAAACGACGGGCGCCTACCACTGCCGCCAACGGTACGTCCTCCAAAACTACATCATTACAAGCACCGGACGACTTCGTTCCTCCCACGAATCTCAACGGCAAGATGCCCTACGCACTCTTCCAGACGGTCAAGAAAGCTTTCGCACCGGGGAGCAAAAGCCCAGCCGATCCTCACGCATCTCAAAGGTATGTACACAAACGCGCGGATTGGCTCCTCTTTTCCCTCACGTCCATAAGCGGCGTCCATCGCTCTTGATCGATCAAAGCTAGAGGGAGCGGACAACTCAGCTGGAAGGTTCATCATTGGTCACAATATCTCGCTGAGCAACACCATCGTTTTCATGCTTCCTTGAAATCTATCACTGACGACGCGCTCTCTCTCCGCTCCTCAACCTTGACTCTAATGTTGACCTCATAGCACGTCAACACTTATCGATGCAGCAACTGCGGCAGACAATACTCGCGCTCCGTCCACTGAAGCGCTTTCATCCGCCGCCGCCGCTGCCGCCGAGAATAACAACATTGATACCAACACCGGCAACAACAGCAGCAGCAGCAACGTGGTAGATCCGCTCATCACAGACGTGCTGACGGATGCAGACTCAGTCGCCACGGCGACAGCTACCCGCGAGACCAGTCCTGGAAGCTCAATTGCGCCAGAGCCTATCCAGAGCGTCACAACAGAGGAAGTTGCACCTGCACAGCAAACAGCAACGAGCCCTGCAACGAGTCAGTCGCTTGCCACTCCCTCAAAAGTCATCTCCACCGACGCTGTTGGCTCGCCATCAACGCCGGCTGCGACTATCAGCGAGGTTCCCAACGACGCATCGCCCTCTGTCGCTCTGCGTCGCAACCCTTCTAGTCGAGGTGCATCGATGCAAGCGTCACAGTCGATCACTAGCTCCTACGCTGACCCATTGGGTCTCAAAAAGCATCGCGAAACACAGCTACAGGACGAAGCGCGAAGTCGCAGATCCCCATCAGCGAGCAGTATTGGCGGAACACCCTCTGCGACCGCAGCAACGGCAGCTGGCAGCAAGAGGAGTAATGCAGCTCGCACCATTGTACCGCCGAATCTGGTCGAGCCGCCACCGGGTATGATGCACACACCTGAAGGCCGACTTCGCACCATTCCAGGCATTGCAGGCGCACACGTGCCACCGGGACCCAACTCTACGTCGACCGACACCAACCTCACGCCGAGACTAGAGGACAAGGAAAGTGCCAATAACGACTTCTGCGAGACTTGTGGTGGTCATGGTCGATTTGTGTGCTGCGACGGATGTCCTCGCAGCTTCCACTTTTTCTGCATGAACCCTCCGCTCGATATTGACGAGATGCCGCCTTCCAATGCGGCGCAGGTGCTGGGACCGGCGAAAGAGAAAGGAAAGGGGAAAGCGGGTCCACATGGCTCCCAGCCTGATCTCAACATGGACGAGATGTGGTTTTGCAACGTCTGCGTCGCTGAACGCAAGCCCAAAGCTGTGACAAAGCCGAAAGGATTGGGACCGTTTGGCTGTCTGCTATCGGTGCTATCGCAGCACAATCCAAAGAGCTTCCAGCTGCCAGCTGACGTACGGACGTACTTCAAGGACGTCGCAACCGCAAATGACGGAGACTATGTCAACGGAGCGATGATCCGACCGATCAAGCCGAATAAGCATGGGCTAATCGAGGCGCGCGATCCGTACAGGCTGAAGGACAAAAATGGTGATGCTGTGCTGTGCTATCGCTGCGGAGGGACTGCACTCCCTTTTGAGTCAGAACAGCCAGGTATAGCTGGTTCAAAGTCACGAAAAGGTGCCAAATCAGCACTTGTTGACGATGTGACGACGGCGGCGCTGCCAGCAGATCACACAATCCGCGAAGGAACTGGCTGGCGTAAGATCGTCAGCTGCGACTTTTGTTCTCTCCACTGGCACATCGATTGCGTTGATCCTCCGATGCTGGGCATGCCCAGCAACCGCCGTAAGTGGATGTGCCCGGCACACAGCGATCATGTCAACGATCGTCGTCGGGTAGCCCGAATGGGTACCGCAGTTCCCAGGACTTTCGACCTCCCACTTCCATCTGCGAAAACCATCGGTCCTGGTAAACACTTCCGCACTCGAGTCCTGAACAATGGCGATATTGATATCATCCCTGATACCACGGAGGGGTTGATGGGAGCCAACGGTATTACAGGCAGTCTGCAGTCTGGGATCAAAGAAATTGCGGTGGTTCCAGGTGTTGTTGACTTGCCGTCGTTAACAGCGGGCGGGTCGAAATTAGCTTCGAAGATAAGGTATCGATTCCCGGAGAAGGTGATCAGGACTGATTTTTGGAGCAAGCTGAAGGCGGATGATGCCAATAGCATTGGAACGGTGTTCTATGTTGCTGCTGCTGAAGTGGCTGGGCGGTCGCCGATACGTTTGGTAGCTGCTGAGGATGAGGCTAAGCCGGGGCATGAGGATGGTTTGACAAGGTACCGGCCGTTCGGAAGAAGAGATTATCCGAGGTCCGGGCTTGATTCTTTGGCAGACATCGCAGCTGCTCGGTTGGCTGGCGATGAAGCGGCGAAGAAGCAGGATTCGAGCCTCATTCAGCCATCAAAGACGAGACAGTTGGTAATGACTGCTCTGGGCATCGATTTGCAGAATGAAGATGTGCCGGAGTCCAGCGTTAGGTCGTCGCTGGAGGATGAGGATGAAACTTCGCCGGACTCGCCGTTGTCGAGTTTGTCGGATAGCGAGGTTGAGGCTGAAAATGGCGCAGCCCCTGCCACTGGGCCTGCTGCAGCACCCGTTGCTGTTCCACAAGATGCACCTGCACCTCCAACTGCACATTCACCTGCCGCTACAGGCCCCGCCCTCTCCGAAGAAGAGCTCATCAAACGCATCGCAGCACAAGCAAGTCAAGGAGTTTCGAGCGGCTCTCCTATTCGTCTTTCCAAACGCAAAGCAGCGGTTGCAGCCGAATCAGCACTCTCTACCACTCCTGTCAACAAGAAGCTTCGGTCTGCTTCCCCCGCTGTCACTCCATCTCCTGCCACTCGCGTCCTCCCTCCAAGCGCTGCTACACCTACCGTGTCAGTTGAGATTAGGCCTGCACCAGCAGGTAAGAAGATCACTCTCAAAACAAACGGCAAGGAGAAGCAGGCAGAGGAGATGATGGAGGCGAAGACGGCGATGAGGATGGCATATCATCTATCAGAGCAGTACGCGGACGAACGGAAGGAAATCGAACAGTTAAGAGCGATTAGAGAGTTGATGCGGTTGAAAGGGCCGGATCGGTTGCTGGAATTTTTGTTGGCGCCTAATGATAACGAGCAGGCAGAGGGCGGAAAATCTGCTTGAGTATAGCACTCTCTTACAAACAATCGAACTTGGCATTTCACATGGCTGAACGAGTCTGAGCTGCTGGTATTGCTATATCAATAGTATCTTCAACCGTACATCTGCTCAAGCACATCAGGATTGGTCTGTTCAACATGTCTAACCGCCTCTCCGAACAACCCGTTCGGCCAACCGAACCAAGGCCTTGTGAAGTCCGTAGCATTCTTCACATTGATACTTTCGTGAATCAACCGCGTGCCTGCTGTTGTATTTCGCAACAGGCTCAAAGCGATTCTCTGTTCTTGCGCATCTGTAGATGTGAGAATCTGCATGATTGGGGACATAGGCCAAGCGTAACCGTTGCCCACGTGAGGGCCGCCATGTTATTTTAGACAAAGCCAAGAAGCTCGGTGAATGGATCCACCGATACCGCCTCTCGGCCCCCCATCTCACGGGGTCGGTCGACAATGTGAAGCGTTGGTGCTGTGTGCGATGTTGTACCAAATGCGGGGGTGAATGAAAGATTTGAGAGTCGGTCAACTTTTTCGCCGTTTTATGCTGTGCGATGACCGCACCGCCGAATTCACCGATTTTTGCCTTGCTCAAAGAATGTTCGACCGACAAATCACACACTTAGCTGTTGCGAGAAAGGTGCGGATCCGATGAAAATTACTAATCCTGACATTCTGCTGTGAGCCGCGACTGGAATTGCCGCAGCAACCTCAACTCCGAATTCGCAGCCCAATTCAAGTTACATCGTTGGGTTGGCTGGAGAGAAATTGCAAGTCAGCACAGCGCAGGTGTGAGCGAGAGCGCTCGAGGCCAAGTTCTTCGACACTATCGCGGATCCCCCTTTCTGACCACCAAGTCTTTGTACCTCACCCACAGTATAATTCGTCAAGATGTAAGTGTTATTTCGACAGATAGCAGCATTGATTGTCGTCGTCATCGTAAACAGCATGGATATGCGGATTGTTGGAGCAGTAGAGTAGGACTAGGACTTGCCACTTTCGAGCCCCAATCTGAAGTTTAGGCGGATATGGTAGAAAGTCGCTTTGTTGGAGGATGTAAACCGGATCATGCTGTCATGGTCGTCGAAAGACCGGAACGGACTACTGACGATATCCACCATTTCTCCCTCATTCAATCAACCCATCACACATTGCGACTCTCGACAACTGTTCACCATCCACGTACGACAAAACCCGCCATCTCTGCATCACACCAACAACCAACGACCATTCATCACCAAACCTTGATCTCTCTCCTCATCATCGGTATATCATCTGGCTTGTGACTCTGCAGGGCCAAGTCCAAGAACTCGTCCCAGCACAACCAAGTGCGCAAGGCTCACCGTAACGGTATCAAGAAGCCCAAGACCAACAAGTACCCTTCGCTTCGTGGTGTTGACCCCAAGTTTGTTCGCAACCAGCGTTACGCCAAGCACGGAACTGAAAAGGCTTTGAAGGCTGCTCGTGCCGAGGCATAAATCCCATCCCATCCTTCGACAATTATGACCGCATAGGTTGTGGTACTTGCCCAACCCAATTGTAACATCACCCGACGCACTCGGTCCTTTTGCAATAGCGTAGGATTACTGTTTGCGGAAAGTCGATCCACTTCGGCTCTTCGTACATCACATCACACCCAAAATTACACACACATCGTCTCCAATGCATTAAACCTACCATTCCGAGATCAACTCACACACTTGCGAGGCTTTGTGCACATTCGAACGCAACAGAAAAGCACACTTCAGGACAGCAGCAGCAACAACCGATTTGGAAGTACGATAAGATATCATTGGGGATCCATTGGAAGGGGTAATCGATGGTCACGTCGGAGTTTGTACGACGTCCGGATCTCGTTTTTGGACCGAGGACTGGATCAGGCATGCCGCGATGTGCAATCTCTTGACAGGCCGCGACGACACTGTAGATATGGTTCAACTTTGTTTCAAGCTGAGATTGGATCAGAGACGATCTTGAGAGACGATCAAGAAGAAGGCTCGTTTCAGTTACGGGCCATTCGGTCGATGGGTAGAAGTCGTTAGTGTTGCTGCTACTGCTGTCGTTCTTGATGCTGTCACCTTCCCCTGTCTAGTAAAGCCTTTGAGGTATGAGACGTGAGAGCATTGAAGCCTCACTTTCCGTCATCGATTCAGCAACGCTCTTCTGTAAGCCGAGAGACTGCAAGAGGAGATAGCCTAGTTGCTCGCAGTCAGGTTTGAATTCACCTCGATGTGAAGGTCGAAGAGCATTTCGTTCACAGCGCTACATGGGCGCACGTCAGAGGTCAAACACAAGCTCAACACACCAACAATAATGAGCAGACAAACGACGATCAACATTGAAAGAGCGAAAACAACAATGACATGAAAAAAACACCATAAGAGAGCAAGACTATACAAGTACAAACAAAATGCAACGGGAAACAACAACGACTGCAGACTGACGAGATGGTAAGGAGGGAGGGGTGGCTATAAACAGTACTGACGCCTTTTGAAAATTCAATCCAACTCATACCACACTCGAGTGGTAACGACCTACTGCTACTTGAACCCGATCATACAGCGGAGGAGCTTCCCATGTAGCTCTTCTCCAATCCAATCCATCGTGTTGAAAGATATCCTCTATCTCGGGACTCTCATTGCTACTTGGTATTGAAGGCAATACCACCGTTTGAGTTCTTCTCCTAACCGAGAAGGCACCGTCGCCTAGCGCGTGGAATGTTGAGGCAGCTAAATCGTCGTTTCTCGCATCTCTCTGTGCTCTTACACTGGTGGATGTTTGCAACAGTGGAGCGGAAGCTACACTGACCGCCCTAGGCCTCTCCCTAACCTCTGTCGATTGCGACGGTCTCGAAGAAGGAGAAGAAACAGAACTTCTCCCCGAAGCAGGGGCTGTACTTGGTCGTTGGAGAGATTGGATGATAGCTTCATTCGACATCTCGTTATAAGGGGGTAAACGTTCTCCTTTTGCACGCCATTCTCGTTCAGCGGTACGGATTCGTTCGATTTCTTTATTGTGCGCAGCGAGAGCTTTTGCTTCGTTTTTGGATAGACGTTTGCCGTCTTCAGAGATCGGTCGTCCGAGAGAGTCGGTGCGGAGGGAAGAATAGCCGTGTTTGCGAGACTTGCGTTTGTTCAAGAATCGAGAGGAGGCTTTGAAAGATTCAACGGAGAGAACGACCAGTAGGCCGACTGCTGCGACTGGCATCGGGTTGCGGCGGTGGGATGTATAGGCCAGTGAGGATGAGGGTAGGGCGGCTGCGAGAGGATGTGTAAGTGAAGTGTGGTGGGGAGTGTGGTGCGCCTGTAATAAAATGGTAAGGCTGAGCTATGAGTGGCGCTTCAGGTTGGATCTTGGCAGAATCGAGGACTAGGCGAAGCTGGACCTTTTGTGCAGCAGGGTGTCGCCCAGAGCTGATGATGTTCGTAGAAGGGGTCTTAGATGGAGCGAGTCCGGTGGGTCGTGGAGATGGACAGAGACCCTGGGATTAGCAAGCAGGAAACAGAGCTTTATGGAATGTCTGCGCTCTGAAATTGCCGTCTAAAAGAGTCGGTGTTGCAATCAACGAAAGAGCCAAGAAGACGGCTGAGGCGAGGCGGCTCGAGAGCAAGTGTGCAGAGATGTAAGGCACCTGCTAGTTGTCTTGGCGGTGGAGGCCCAAGTTGAAATGCGACCACTTGTTGCTGTACGTACACTATTTGGGAGGGGTCGAATAAAGCGGATGATACTGCTGAAATTGCCGGATTGATCGATTGTCGGAAGAGCAGCGATGATGATGATGATGGAGGTGGAGAGGCAAAGAGTAAAGCAACAGACTCCAGCCGTAAAGAGGTGCCGGAAACAAGCCTGCCGAGCCGAGATAGGAACGAGAGCACTGGAGAGAGCGTGTAAAAATCGTCGGCGCTTTATTTGGTTGAAAAACTCGGACAAGACTGCTCTTGCTGTTGTCTTGTTCTTCCCATGAACACACTCTGCTCTCACTTTGCACAGCACAGCATTATCATACAGTATATGTTGAAGAGCATGCGGCGAATAACGTCGATCACAAGTATCGATTGTGATAACAATTATGAACTAGGTACAAGATGATTTGAATGTATATGTATGTCTTCCAGCATTCTTTGTATACATGTACAGTGCCTGTGCAGAAGTTTGAGGACAATCGGGTAATTTCCCGATTTAGTCAGTTACCCTGCATTCAGGTCATCATCATCATTGAGCAATAGCACTACCATCATACTAATCAAGAACACTTCAAATGCCAATATGGTCCATGGCAATGAGCTCTCTCCAAGCAAGCATGCTTCAATCATTGCAATGCATGATACTGGGCTGCCAATTCAACAAATTGCAGAGCTAAGCAGTGTTTCCAAGACAGCAGTTCACAAGACCATCCATAACTTTAAGGAGTATGGTACCTTCAAAACAAAAGCATGATCTGGCCATCCACACTCCTGGACAGCTACCTCAGACTGATACCTTCAGTGTGAGGTACTCAAAAACCTGTTTCTATCATGGTGACAGCTGTCAGCATCACTTGGTGGCATTCCCATAACACAGCTCTGGAAAGCAGCATACTGGGCTGGTATTAACTGCTGGATTGCACTTCAAAAGCCATTTCTGACAGCCAAAAACTGGCATAAACATTTAGAATGGGCCAAGGCTAATGGCACAACTGATTGGAGGGGTGTGCTGTTCACAGATGAGGCAGCTGTTGAGGTTGGCTGCTGGCCCAGACACACATGGGTTAGTTGCTGGAAAAACACTCAAGAAGACATCAACAACATGGTTCCAACATTCTGTTCTGGCCATTTCAGCATCCAGGTATGGGCCAGCATTGCATACAACCTTAAAACACTGTTGGTTGTGCTCCCATTGGCTCCAAGAAAGAAGCAGCTGGGGTCAGCTAATCAATGGGATCCCACCAAGAACCTCACAGCTGTCAGATATTGCAATTGGATCATCAATGGCCTGCTCTGGGATGCCATAACTGCTGTTAGTGCATACCCTGATGGCCTGTCAGTTGTTGAAGATGGCAGCAGCTGTCATCAGGCTGCTATCTGCAAGCAATGACAGGTCAAATACAACATTAAGACACATGAACACCCACTGGCTTTGCCAGATCTCAATCCTATTGAGAACATATGGTATGTATTCAAAAACTTGCTTGGTAAGTGCTTGCCAGTTCCAAAAACCCAGGATGAACTTGCAAGAGCTGCAGAGGAAGTGTGGAACACCCAGATCATGCTCAAACATATCAATCCTGTGATTGAGTCAATGCAGCATCACGTGGAGCAAGTGCTTACTAAGCATGGAGGTCCACTCAAGTATTAGTCAGCTCTGAGACTCACTGCAATTGAAAGCTCTTCTTTTGAGTTTGCTCACTGTGTGTTTTGCTCAGTCTGACACTTATGAGAGATCACTCCTCCATGCAGATGGAAGGTATGCTATCAGACAGTTGATTTATTGTCTATTGGACCCTGTCCCCAAACTTTGGGCAGGGACTGTACAAGGACAGTGAGACTGAAACATAACAGGGAAACTGTGTTGGCTATCTGTTAACCAGCATGCCAATGTCAGTCACAATAGTCAATCCATGTAATGTCATGTATACCCAAATGAGCAAAGTTGGCATTAGTGTGAAATCAGAGTAGGAGTTACATACTTTCACTGTCCCCCTTGCCAACTGAGCAATTGAGTGGTCTGATGTTGGTCATACCTAGGCAATGTTGAGTGTGAGCCAAGAGGTTTTGAGAAACCAGCTTGGTGAGAAAGTTGGCAACATTGTTGTTGGTCTTAACATATGGCATGACAATATTGCCTTTTTGTACATGGCCACAAAGGAGGTGGTACTTAGTGTCAGAGGTTGCATGCCTGAAACCCGAAATCTGTAATAAAAAGACAACTACTACTGATCTTAGCAAGATCTGTGGTAAAGGCCTTTTATTATTATTCTGGCTGGAAACTGTTGTAGAAGCCTTCTATGACTGTTCTTGCTCAAATATGTGGTAACTTGAAGGTTATCACAGGTTTCAACTGACCACTGGGGACACTCTGTCCAGAGGTAGCTCAGCATGATCAATATCCTTTAGATACCTTGAGATAAGGTGGCACCAAGATCTGATGCTAATGTGATGGCTTCAACACAAGTGTCCAGTGTGTCAATGAGTTGAGAGAGTGATCCCCAGACTGCAGTGGATGACTGCCTTTGGTTCTAATGATCGAGAGAGCCAGACCACAGTATGAACCACCTTTGGTGTTGATCAATATCCAGACCACAGATAGTACTGCCTTCAGATGGCATCAAGTAGCTTGTGATACAACACATGCACTAGTTAGATGAAATGCTCTGCAATTGCAACTGTTTGACAGAAACTACTAATGTATACTTATGTGAAGTTATAACTAGTAAGATAAGGTGTAGAGTGGATGGGGATCCACTTGACTACTATGATGAGAAGGAATGGCTATATAACATCTTTGCAGTGTCGCCTGCAACTTGTCACGGGATCGGGAATCGGGTAACCAAACCGAACATAGTGAGCAGTAAAACCACTACACCAGCTATTCTCTTAGCTGGTGTACCCGATTCACACAACACTGAAGTATAAGCATTGCACTCCCCAATGCTCCGGACTCGGAGAACGGACGT
Organism: Ustilago hordei; assembly: GCF_900519145.1. NCBI lineage: Eukaryota > Fungi > Basidiomycota > Ustilaginomycetes > Ustilaginales > Ustilaginaceae > Ustilago > Ustilago hordei. The sequence goes on from NW_024545261.1 coordinate 2,000,986, forward strand.
CTATTCATTCCGGTGACACAACTCTGCTCCAACTCTCTCTCCAGAGGGTACCCTCTTTGTTGAGCACTGCTCCTCCCATTCCTTTGTGGTTGAGGAGGGCCACCTGTCACTTCAGCATTGACAGGGGTCACCCCACATCCTCCTAGTGGCAGTGCACCCCCTTTCATCTACCTCCTGATGCCAGCACCCATCTTCTTGCACTGATTTCATTGTTGTGCAAGGCCCCTACCTCATCTGGTGGTGACCTCTCCCTTGTTCATTATCATCCTCTTGTGGCATCAGCAATAGAGGTATTTTTGAACCAATTCCCATGAGGTCTGTTGTACAAGTGTTGTACTACTGTTCCCACTGAACTATGTAGTAGAGGCCTTGTTCTTACCAACCTCGACAAGTTCTGTCATAAAGCTGTCAGTCCTACCAATCTCATTGAACTCTGTTGGAACTCTCCTTTTGCCCAATCCACAATTGTTGCACCTGGTCCCTTCATATGAATCTAGTTCTTCCAGTGCATCCATCCAGTCCTATGACACTTAGTATCAATGTGCTTAAGTTTTGAGTGCATTATGGGATCTTTTGCTGCCTGAATGCAACCAGTATCATCAGTGAGCATGGGTCTCCAAACCCAAGGCCACAGAGGAGATGTCTGTGGAATAGCGCTTCTCTGGTGACTGCTTGTCAGGGGTCGCACACCTGAAAGCCCGAAATCTACTGAGTGAGCTTGATCCAGCCGATTTCGGCGAATCTGTCAAGTGAGTTTCTTCTGACAGATCTCAGTGAGATATGCTGGAAGGCTGTCTTCTGGCAGATTCCAGCTGACCTTTGTGAACACTCTGTCCAGAGGTAGTGTGTGTCAGGGGTCTCGCGCCTGAAACCCAGGTTGGTCTGTCGAGATACTTGGTGACTATCAAACTGTGCAACAGCTATTGTCTCAGTATCTGTCTCGATGAGCTAGTCATTTGGCGACTATCAAGTTGCGCAGTGACAGCAGGTGGCATTCGTTGTATATACTATTGTAGGTTTCGGCTGACCTCTGTGGACACTCTGTTCAGGGGTAGCTCAGCATGATCAATATCAATGTGTAGATTATGATGACACCAAGGTCTGGTGTGAGTGCTGATGATGATGAGGTTGATGATGATGAGGTTGATGACATTGGTGATAAGGTTGGTGGGTGTTGATGATAATGAGGTTGATGGTGTTGGTGATAAGGTTGGTGGTGTCAACACAAGTGTCCAGTGTGTTGACTGATGCTTGAGGTGATCCCCAGACTGCAGTGGACTACTGCCTTCGGTTCTATCTTGATCTGGACTGCTAACCTGCTATGGGGCACCTTCGGATGTCAGGTAGTGGTGATACAACACACACACTATGATGAGGAGCAACCTTGATAGATTGCTGCTATGCTGACTGAAACTAATATATACTTATGCTGAAGTGATAACTAGTTATATGGTGAGTAGAGTGGATGAGGATCCACTCAACCTTTGATGATGAGAAAGCATGGTTATATACCTCTTCACAGCATTGCCAGCAATGCTGCTCCTGCTCTCTCTCCAGAGAGTACCTTCTTCATCGAGTACTGTTCAGGGGCCTCTCCTGCTTGGCACCCCTGTGCCTCTTGAGCTGTGTCGACTCCTTTGACACTGCTCCTCCTCCTTGCTATCCTGCTGCTTGTTTGGCACCCCTGTGCCTCCTGAGTGGTGTTGACTCCTTCGACACTGCTCCTCCTCCTCAGGACCTGCTTGCTGGTGTCCTATACACTGCTCCTTCTCCTTTGACTGGTGACAGTTCCTTTGACTCTTGTCTCTTGAGCCCCTGAGTGGTAACCATCTGCATGCTCCTTGAGCTTGGTCCCCTTCATGGCTGTGCCTGCTCCTTGAGCTTGGTCCTCCTCGTGGCTGTGCCTGGCCTTCCTCACATATGGCTCAGTGCTCCTTTGCATGTGAGTCCATAGGAGTCCATGGTCTCCATGGAGACTGCACTACGACCATGCTCTCTACTGGTATCGACTAGATCTCTACCTGTGCCCCTCTCATATGAACCAGTGACCCTCCTGCTTCCTGAGCATTTAGGCCCATGACATGTGCTACCAACCCAATTAGATCATCGATTCCTGATGATTGCTGTAGATCAATTTGGCACACACTTCATATGCTGATCCACTGACCCTGTGACAATTACCACCTCCACTGATCTCTGTAGTAACGACCTCGTTCCTGCTGATCCTGACAAGTTATGCCATAGAGTTGTTACTACTACTGACTTCAGTGAACTCTGCCTTAAGCTCTCGCTTAGCCCATTCCTGCGATTTCTGCACTCCTCTTCATATGAAACCAGTTCTTCCTGCGCATCCATCCGGTCCTATGACAGAGAACAGCAACAACTGGAAGCTGATGGAGCGGAGGTGGGCACATGATCTTGCAAGGGGCAAACTATTGGCGGCGAGAAATGAGGTTGACGGATGGCGATCTCGGCCATCCACTGCTGACCTTGATACATCCCACACAGGTGACGTCTTGGCTGCTGTGCGTGAAAGTAATAAACAACCAACACGACGGCAATCAGCTCATTTTGACCTGCATTTCATTTTTGTCAATTCGGCTCTCATCCCACGCTCTCTCTGCATTCACCTGATGATAGGATTCCATTGGACGCCGCTGTTTGCTTTGTTGCAGTGTGCAGATTGAGTGCAGCTTCGGCGATCAGTAAAGAACAACACAAAGATGCAAGGAGCATCGACGCGCAGAAAACGTTCAACCGCTGTCATTCAATCAACATGCTTGTCGGTGTTGTGTGTGTGTGTGTTGACAGAACCGCAGGCTGGCGCTTTTCTTCTTCTTCTGATAAGTTGGGTTTTTGTTTTTTGTTTTTCTTTCTTTTTTTTGAATCGCCTCGGCATTTCGGTTCTCTGACGTCGCTGCTGCCGTTGTTGATGGAGAGGAGCAGCGACTTCTTCTTAACTTTCTGGCTTAGCGCGTTGCTCAGCTTCCGCTCTTCCCTTCTTCCTCCTCCTCCATCGCAACCCGATCCTCCATCCGTCCGGTGCCCCTTCTTCACTCTCTGTCGCATCGACGCTCATCGTTGTTGCTGCAACATGGCCGACTCTGCTGGTCTTCGAACCCGCAGCGCAGCCGCAAAGGCCGTTGCTGCTCCCAACGGCAACTCCAAAACTTCGAACGGTCATCACTCCAACGGTCACGCCAATCGCAACGCCAACGGCAAGCGTGCCGCTGTTGAAGATCAAGACCTTGATGACAAGCAACACAATTATGTCCCCAAGCACTCCTACCTTCACGTCGACCTCAATGACGATCAGATCATGGGTGGAGGCAAGCAGCAGACCCTCATCAAATACTCTCCCGGTATCGTCATCTCCGAACAGGGTCGCGAGACCGACAAGAAGCTTGATGAGCACTCCGACTGGGAGTTTGGCGGTCCATGGGGTGTCACTGCCATGATGACATTGTTCCCTTTGCTCATGTACTACCTCTGGATCTGCCTCTGGTTCTACAATGGCAAGCTCGTCATCCCTAACTCGGTCGATGACATTTGGCCCTTCTTCCAACGAATGGGTGCTCATGTTCGTGACCATGCTTTCCCCACCAAGCGTGCCTTTGCTGGCTATGGTGGCCTGATGGTCTTCCAATTCTTGTTGGCTGTCCTCATGCCCGGTTACATGCAAGAAGGTTTGCCTGTTCCTTCGCTTGGATACAAGACCTTAATGTACAAGTGCAACGCTCTCTCCTCGTTCTACGTCACCCTCGTCACCTGTGCCGTTCTTCACACCACCGGCCTCTACCGTCTCACTACTATCATCGAACACTTTGGCGAATACATGACCGTCTCCATGATCGCAGGTTACGCCGTCTCTGCTGCTACCTACTGCCACGCCGCCTTCACCAACACCACCCATCGTATGTCCGGTAACTTTGCCTACGACTTTTTCATGGGTGCTGCGCTCAACCCTCGTATTGGCAGCGTCGATCTCAAGATGTGGGCTGAAGTCCGCATTCCCTGGGTTCTGCTCTTCTTAATCAGCGTCAGTGGTGCTTGCAAGCAATACGACGTCTACGGCTATGTTACCCCTAACATGGCTTTCATGGTTCTTGCTACCGGTCTTTACATCAATGCTTGCGGTAAGGGAGAAGAATGTATCCCTCAAACATGGGACATGTTCCACGAAAAATGGGGCTTCATGGTCATCTTCTGGAACTTTGCCGGTGTACCCTTCACCTACTGCTACTCGATCGTCTACATGGCTGCTCATCCTCCTTCGTACTACAAGTTCAGCGCCTCTACCTACGCCTTTATGTTCTCCCTTCTCATCTTTGCACACTACGTGTTCGATTCCTCCATGGCTCAGAAGTCTCGCTTTAGGATGCAGCTGCAGGGGACTTTCAAGCATAGATGGACTTTCCCTCAATGGCCTTGGTCCACACTTAAGGATCCCAGGTATTTGCAGACTGAGCATGGTAATGCGTTGCTCATCGACGGCTGGTGGCAGTTCCTGCGTAAGCCTAACTACACCGCTGATTGGACACAGGCTTTCCTTTGGGGTGCGATTGCAGGAACTAGGTCCATCATTCCTTACTACTACTCGGCCTTTTTCTTGGCAGTGTTGACGCATAGGTGTGGGAGGGACTTTGAGAGGTGTAGTAAAAAGTACGGCAAGGATTGGGATAAGTACTGCTCGATTGTCAAGTATGCTTTCATTCCTTTTGTGTACTAAGTTTGGCACACATCTCCGATTTTTCCGGTCGGCGATATTAGGATGAAAGAGACGGTCGATCATGATTGCTGGTGGAAAAGGTATGCCGACGATTCGATTCACTGGCTGGCCAAGCTTCATCCTTGTTATCTCATGCTCCAACTTCTTTCTCGCCCAGGCTGGCTTCCACAGCTCAACGTCTCTTTCTTTTGTACTCGAATCGGACCTTTTTCAGAATCTTCTTTCCTGTTGCTATACTGATCCTGCCCTGGCTCTCACAGCTTCTACGCAGGGTGCTAGCGGTGACTCAAAGAAATCTCTTATTGTACAACACTACCCCCTTCTTCCAGCCTAAAAGCAAGCTTTGTGTGTACAAAAGTGCGGATCGACACTTGAAGAGCGTGGTGATATTCGCTCCAAGATAAGCCTCACTTTTTCTTCAGGCGGCTAAGAAAAAGCACCGCTTAATCAACCGAGCGCGGCAAAATCGGCCACTGCCTGTCGAGATACGCACGGCCCCTTTTTGTTGGAGCTCTTCATCCTCGCTTCGACACATCTTTGCTTCGAATGCGGAGTTGGTATGTAACGCAATCACTTTCATGCTATTAAGAAGGCATGAGGGTTCTGGTGGCTGTGCGGGGAAACATGGCTCCACGTGAGCCATCGAATAATGCCGTAACTGAGAGGTTGGCAGGGGGGCTCGTGACAGACCAAAGCCACCGCCTTGTTGGTGGGACGCACAGACGTGCTTGTGCGACAGCAGCAGGTCCGGCAACTGAAAGGTGTTTGAGGAGGTGGCCCAAAGACGCTGCATGGTGTGGCTGTCTGAAAGCGCTGCTGCTAGATGGATATATAGCTGCTCCATCGGCTACCACCTTTCCTGTTCCTCTTCTCCAAGAGCACCTTGGTTTCTTCTCACAACACCTTATCTCACATTCCCAAGTTGACCAACCCAACTCGCTCCCTACTCTCCAAAAAGATGGCAGACTACATCCACAAAGCGGAAGCCCATCGCGCAGCCCGCGATGCCTCCATTCCGCCCCACCTCCTCTCCGACCTCTCTTCCGCCTCGGTCCCTCCCCTTCCCCATGAACCTCTGCCACTCCCCCATTCCAAGTCAGAACCGCACAAACCCGAGCCTAAAACCATCTACGACACCCTAAACGCTACCCTTGTCCCCGCCAAACTCCTCTCCCTTGAAGACAATGCCATCACCACCACGGCGCTCCCCAAACTCGTCGACCTTCTATCCACCGGCAAGTTATCCTCTGTTCGGTGCACAGAAGCGTTCCTGCGCCGAGCAGTCCTAGCACATCAACTCGTAAATTGCTGCACCGATTTCTTCCCCGACCTAGCTCTCGCGAGGGCTAAAAAATGCGACGAGCACCTAGCTAAGCACGGAAAGCCTATCGGTCCGCTCCATGGTTTGCCCATCTCCCTGAAAGATCAATTTCACATCCAGGATACAAAACTCACCATGGGTTACGTTGGGTGGATCGGCCGACCCCTAGCCAAGTCGCACTCCGTAATCACCCAAGTAATGCTGCGCGCGGGAGCAGTACTCTACGTCCGAACCTCAATCCCTCAATCACTCATGCGGTGCGAGACCCACAATCATATCTATGGACGCACGCTGAACCCGTTCAATCGTTCCTTCACCCCCGGCGGGTCTAGTGGTGGTGAAGGTGCATTGGTTGGTATGCACGGTTCTCCGCTTGGCCTGGGAACCGATATTGGTGGTTCAGTCCGCGTTCCCTCTGCGTTTAACGGGTTGTGGGGTATGAGACCAAGTATGCACAGAGTGCCGTACGAAGGTGCAGCGAACAGCTTCCTTGGACAGGAAAGTGTTTCTAGTGTGATCGGGCCTCTAACTCATTCTTTGGAAGGGGTGGTGACGTTCATGCGAGCTGTTTTGGGGGAGAGACCTTGGGAACTGGATCCCCTTTTGGTTTCGATGCCGTTTAATGAAGATGCGTACAGTCTTAAAGATCTGCAGCTTAAGAAAGGCTCCTCTGCATCACAGGAAGCTTTAGGTCAGAGTGGAAAGTTATGCTTCGCAATCCTCTGGGACGACGGAGTGATTCATCCCCATCCCCCGATCACCCGAGCCTTGAGAGAAACAAAAGAAAAACTCATCTCTGCCGGTCACACCGTCATCGATTGGATCCCTCACAACCACTTGCGCGCATACGACATCATCTCACGCATATACACCGCCGATGGTGGAGAAGACATCCGTCGTAGCTGCGCTGAAGGTGGTGAACCGGTAATGTTCAACCTTATGGCTGATGGAAAAGAGCACAAGCATCTAAATACTTTCGAATTTTGGCAGCTGAACCAGGAAAAGAGTCAGTATAGGAAGCAATATTTAGACTATTGGCAAGCAACGGAGAGTAAGACGGGAACGGGGAGACCGGTAGATGCGATCATTGCTCCCGTAAGTTGCTGGGCTAGTTGTAAACATGATCTCAACGACTATGTGGGTTACACGACTCAGTGGAATTTGTTGGACAGACCTTGCGTCGTGTTCCCTGTTGGACATGTTGATCCGAGCAAGGATAAGAAGGAGAAGTTGGAGAAGCCTTACCAGGGTCTTGGAGATGGAGTTGATCAGATGTATTGGGATCGATGTAAGTGCCCGCGTCCCCCTTCATGCCAAAGGACACAGAACACTAACCAAGACTATTTATGTTTTTGACTTTGGTTCGTTCGTGCAGACGAACCAGAAGAATGGGCCAATCTCCCAATCAACCTTCAAGTCGTAGGCAAACGACTCCAGGATGAAGAGTTGCTCGGTATCGCAAAGGTCATTCGTGACGCTGGTGCAACCCTGCACTAATCAACAACCCCCTTCTAGCCCGCAGACGAATTTGTAAGGATTGGAGGAATATAACAGAGTTTAGGGAGGGAAAAAAAGAAAGAAAGTGTCGTTTATCGCGCGTAATCGGAGTTGCACGTGTGTGTCTGTGCGTGCAGTGAGGCTGTGGAGGTGTGAGTGTGAGCGTTTGACTTATCGCCGCTTTGCCGCTTCTTTGTGTGAAACCGATTCCTATCTACATTCTACCTCATCGGCGTCACTTTGGCGCCTCGCCATCTTTGCATCTAGACGACACTGCGCAGCATCAATAAGGGCGGCCGTTCTTCGACGATACCAACTAGCCCAGCATCGGACGACAAACGACGACAGAAGGAGTCCAACACTGGTTTCATCACAACCCTAGCATCTACGACGACACAGTCTTCCTGCTAGCAGGTATCACAGAACAAAGCAATTACACCTACGCAAGGAAAAGCACGATCCAACGGTGACATCGCTTGGTTCTGAATCGTATCACTCGGCTTTGCAGCAGGTATCGCACACAGCATCGGCTGCAAGCACACACGACCTTTTCGTACGCTCAGACAATCTTTCCAGACTCTGCACACTCCGACGACAATCTAAGCAATCCTGCACCTCTCATCAAAGCTAAGCTCGATCTTCTCTCACTCACCCTCAGCAATAGCACGAACATCCGCATTGCAAGCGGACAGGCAAGCAAGCAAAAGCTTCATTCCTCTCAGCAGCAGCACACGATCCAAGCCTCCCACATAACTCACCAGTGGTCTAGCTTCTTGCTTGAACATTCTCTTCTCCTCCGGTCGCTTGGTCGGAAGAGACCGTCGACAGTAGGAGGCAACAGAGTCGCGGCACGCAGGATGGTGCTCCGTTCATCAGCAATAGCAGGAGCGTGTGCAGGGTTAGTTTCCTCCGTCGTAACATGTCCCCTCGACGTTGTGAAAACTCGACTTCAAGCACAAGAAGGGCGGAGACGAAGTCCTCCTGCTGCTCCTACAATACCCAATATCCCAACACCAACTTCTTCCCTCTCTCCTCACTCACGGCCGCCACCACCAGCCCCGGCACCAGCACCTCCAACATACCTCGGTCTGCGAGCAACACTTGGCAACATCTACCACAACGACGGCTTTCGTGGCTTTTACCGTGGCCTGGGACCTACCATCTTCGGCTACCTTCCAACATGGGCTATTTACTTTACCGTTTATGACAATTGTAAATCCCTCTACCCCTCCTCTTCTGCCTCTGAAGAGTTTATCAATCACATTCTATCGGCAATGACAGCTGGAGCGGTTAGCACTATCTGCACTTCTCCTCTATGGGTGGTTAAGACGAGATTTATGCTGCAGAGTACGAAAGATACCAAGATTAAGCCATATAGGCATACGGGAGACGCTTTTGTTCAGATTTTCAGGTCAGAGGGGGTGAGGGGTTTTTATAAGGGATTATTGCCAAGTTTGTTTGGAGTAAGTCATGTGGCTGTCCAGTTTCCGCTCTATGAATGGTTTAAAGGAATTGCCCGAGACAGAAGGGTCGGGGGTGAAGGGGAGGGTGGGGAGTTGGATGCAAGTACGATTTTGTTGTGCAGTAGTTCAGCAAAGATGATTGCTAGTGTCACAACCTACCCACATGAAGTCTTGCGAACTCGGTTGCAGATGCAACCTCGCAATCATCCCCGAACACCAGGGTCAACAGGGACAACATCGTTGACCCGCCCTCCAACCTCGTCCAAGCCAACAATAGCGTCAACGATCAAACAAAGCGTCAACGAAACCAAAAACGCCGTCGTAGAAGGCGTAAAAGGGACCGGAAGGTACACAGGCGTAATCCAAGCAAGTCGAACAATAGCAAGAGAAGAAGGGATAAGAGGATTCTACAAAGGCATGACGGTGAATCTGGTAAGGACTGTACCAAGTTCAGCTTTGACTATTTTGACTTACGAATTGATTATGCAACATTTAAGTAGTCAACATGACGCTGGCTAAGGTTAGGAGCGGGGAGGAGAAGGAATAAGGGAATAAGCATTTGCATCAGATTGTTCTTGTGTCTGCTTCTGATGTGAATCCGAGGGAAGAGAAGATGACCTGATTTGGTCCATGTTGAACGACTTTACTCAATACGACGACGATGAAAGGGTTTGAGAAAGCAATGCTGATTCAGATCGTCAGGCTCATCGCTTCCACGCTTGTCAGTGTCGACATTGGTAAGATCGCTTCGTTGCATTCTCTCTCCTAGTCGAGGCCTCAAAGTAAGACTCATGCAACCGAGTCGGATCACAAGCATGCATTATCCAGCACAGCCCTCTCGTTGTAATTCAAAGTCAAAGATCTGTAATGCTTTGCAGATGTATTATACGATCAGTGTTCCTAAAAGTCATACGAGTGACACAAAGATGCCTAAGAGATCTGACCGCTCTGGCATCAGACCCCCTGCTTATCCTCAACCACAAACTCCCCATCCGCATTCCTTCCCATGAGCGCAGCATCCTCATACGGCGGCGGCGGGGGCGGAGTCCTCGCCAAATCCCCTCGTTGAGCAAATTCATTCCTTGCATCTTCCAGAGCCTGCATTGCTGCTTTCCCCTTCCCATTCGCCCTAACGTACTCTCCACTGACCCTTCCTCCGCCTTCAATCAGCGACTGCTGTTCCGCCCCATTGCCACGCCAAGTATCTTCCCTCTCATCTTCCTGAGACCCAAGTGATTCCAAATCTACACTCAGCCTCGACCGTCTTGAGCCATGAGAAGGTGCTGGTGATGGACCTCGCCAATTCGCTGGTAGTAGTAACGAAGATGCCCATTGACCTAAGCTCTGTCCTGCGCCCACAACTCCATTACTTCCGCCGGATCCAGGTCCAAAAGAAGAAAGTGATAGGGGAGACAGCCCATTCCCACCGTTTTGCGCCGTTGCAGCAAGTTGTTGAGAAGAAGCACTACTACTGGGACTCAACTGTTGACTTCCTGTACTACTCCCATCATCCCCTCTGACAAAGTATGCGGGTAGATAGAGGACTCCCTTCTTCTTACTTGGAGAGTTATCACCGGAGTTTGCCTCCATTTCACTGATCGCATCTCCTCTACTCGATGGCCGGCTGAGTGTCTGACCCATCCAAGCCAGCACACTTTGCGGAGCACTATCTTGTCTCCCCCCACCGATGGGTTCGGGATCTTGTAACTGGAACAACGGCAGACTTAACCGTGTTGGCCTCGGAGCAGGCATAGACAGCCTAGAGTTCGGATTCGCAGCACTCGTGCTTCCCACAGTATCATGCACATCCGTCAAGGGCACACTTTGATCTTCATCCGTCGTAGATCTCCTTTTCGACCTTCGCCTCGATAACGATCTTGAACTAGTCCCAATCGGCAGACCAATCCACCTTGCCTCCCCCCTCTGGTTCCTCCTCCCCCCGCCCCTACCGAATCCAGCTCTATATCCCAACCTCCACACCAAACTAGGCAGTAGCGTCCTAAACAATCCATACAGCACCACACATAACCCAACAAAGATCAAGAGCCTTCCGTACTTTCTCAAGAAGATCAAAAATCCAGCATCGTTCGCATGCCAACTTGAGCCATAAAAGTGGCTAAAGAATGAATCGGGTGCATCTTTCGGCTTCACATTCTTCCCGTACAGACTCTTGGGCAAGACTCTTATACCCTTAAAGCCCGCTTCCGGCTGTTTAGGCGTACTCGGGAACGCAGGTCCGTGAACGTCAACATACAATCCATAGCTGGCGGAAACAAACATGGGTCCGGTACTGAACATGACCGTTGGATAGTTGGTCAAATATTGATGGTTGAAGGTCACCAGATTATGAATGAGTTGGTCCATGAAGGGATGACCTTTAGCTGAGAGCATTACGTCGTTCGAAACACCCACTGGGATTGTTTTGGGAAGGATTACTTCGAATCTGAGGAGAGGATCGAATCGACGCAAACAGCCAATGTCGAGATCCATATAGATTCCTCCATAATGATGCAAGACGAAATATCGGATCGCATCAGCCCTCTGGATCGGATAGGGATAGCCATCAAACACTGGCAAGAACCAATGATAATGCTCTGCGATAAACTTGCGCGAGTCGGCGTCGGTCCAGAGCTTGTACTCGTAATCCGGATGCATCGCTGCACATTCATCGCGAATTGCTTGCCATCTTGGTGGAAGATGTTTGTCTTTCCATGTTTGATGGATGATTCGAGGAATTTTTTCCTTAGGATTGCTAGGATCCCATTGCTTAGGAGTGTTGTCGCGCCAAGGTTGGGGTGGGGCGATCAATTCATCCCCCTCCTCAACTGGGGCAGAAGCAGGGGTGGAGTTAATGGAAGAGGTGGGGGAGGGATGGGTGATTTTGGCAAGCCAAGGAATTCGTGCTGCCCAACCATCAGGACCGTCGGGAGAAGCACCGGATTGGATCTCTTGCCATGTTCCTAGTTCTTCAGGCAGGATGTATGCTGAAGAGTCGATAGAGAAGTAGGCGTTGGCGGTGGTAAGGACGACAATGGTACCTGCTAGAAAGAGACCAAGAAGGACGAGGAGGATGTGCGAGGTACGCCTGGATAGTAAGGAAGCCATGGTTGTCGTGTTGTGAGCCAAGTATGGCCCGAAGGCTTAGGAGGAGACCAAGTTGGCGGATTGAGTGCAATGTAGTCTCTGTAGCCGTTGTTGGATTGAACGACTGCTGCTGAGTTATGCCTTCTAGGACGAAGCAGATGGAAAGGGAGATGCAACTCTTCAGCGCTTGAACGGCATGAGCTGAGTGTGGTTGTCGGAAGAGCCGTGTCGCTGACTACGTGTCGTTGAGAAAGAGCGGAAGATCCGACAAAAGAACGAGTCAGCCTCGAACTACTCGTGCCAGCCCTAAAGCTGGATCGTCAGTATCGTGAGAAAAGGCAGAAGCGTGGGAAAGGCAGAAGCTTGAGTTTATCGTTCGTCCGTGACCAAATCTGCGTGATAGATGGATGTGAATGCGGAAGCGAAAGGCGATCACTCCTGGTAAGCAGTGATGTGTCGGATGACTCTTTATTGGAACGAGGCGAGTGAAGAAGATAAAGGAGACAAGGTAGGGAGAAATGCCGATGATAGCAGAGCGAGAAGGAATGCCGACGACCAAGGTCAAGCCAAGGAAAGAAAAGCGCACCTCAACTCAACGCAGCGATAGAGCGTGTAGGTCGGGTCGAGCAGCAATTTCGCTTGTCAACACACACACACACACGCACGCGCAAAGAGGCGAGCCGACACTTGAACACTCGCATTTGGCAGCACCCCAGCACACGGAAAAGGGGGGGGGGGGAAATAAATAAAAATTACGGCTCTCGAGCAGTGTGAGCTAAGTTATATTTTGAATTTCAGATCCAGATAGGCCAAGCGCTCTCTCTCTCTCTCTCTCTCTCTCTGCTCTCGGCAAGACAAAAATCTTCACAGTGAGCTGCGTTGTGTTGCTCTGTTTCGAGAATCGCTTTCTCTAGGCGAGTTGTGAGGCACAAGCGAAACGGGTCGCTCATTGAGGCGTCGGTGTGTGTGTGTGTGTGTGTGTTTTCCGAACTCCGACTTGCCGGTCGGTCAGTTGGAGAGCGCGTGCTCGCAATATCAAAACAGGCGCCAGCTCTCTCATCATAGACTCCGCCGCAGTTGGGTGCCGACTCCCGATGGATCCTTCTCCATCAGACAACAAGGGGTCCTGATTGGCATTTCTCTCCCCTTGCACTCCAGGAGAAGTTTGAGGATATGGTGTAGGAATTAAGATCTTATCGTGTTGGGTGGCGCACGATCGCCCAGCAACCTGTATATGTCAGTATGATCGGCAGCGTTCTCCGCTGTTTCGTTCATCCCACAAGAATGAAATGAAGCTGTAAGAGGATATGAAATCCCGACACTTTCTCCAGCAACAGTCATGATAGCGTATACCACACAGTAGCTGAACAAGGCTTCTGGGCGCCTCGTCGACGCAGATCTTAACTTCTTTTCATGCCAACATCGACTCCTTTCTTCCTGCATCCACCTGTCTCAAAAGCCCAATCGTGTCCACGAAGAATGAAAACAAGCTATGATTAGTGTACATCATGCAGCGCTTGGATCCCTTTGAGAAGCATGTCAAAGTCAGCTACTTCAACAATGCTCTTTGCTCTCATCTGCTGCCACCGAACTTGTTCGGACGGAAACATGCGGAGAGACACAAAAAGGGTGTCATCAAGGTTGACCCTTCATTCACCTCTAGCTTTATCTCTTTCCAACTACCATCGCCGGGCCTTGAGCTTCCGTGATTCCATGGGATCCAGCTTTGCTCCCTGATGTTCTGGACTTCTCGACCAGGCGCCAACATCAGAGCCTCATGGGTGATAACCAATGGGCTGGAGCGTTGGTGGTGATCACCCTGGAAACAAACACACTAGCGTCCTCCTTGGATATGATCTAGTAGCTTATTTCGGATCTTTTATTCCGGAAACTTTTCTTCTTCCCCCCAGGCAGTCTAACGTAGCTTTATGTAGCTTTCGCTCTTCAAAGTTCCACCGGTCAGGCCCCCAAAGGGTCCTTCTCACCGAGCCAATCGGCGAAGAAGATTGCGTGGGGTGGCCGAAAGAGACCCAAGGGTTCAACAACCACTTTCAAATTAGAATATCGGGCATCGTTTCATCCCGATTCGCATCGCTGAAATTGGATCCCCGCAACACCGCTTCTCTCTTGTCATGTGGTCCAGTTCGTCACTGTGCGTTCATGCTACCTTTTTGGCTATTGCCAAGCCTTAGAACCTGCGGGGCTTGGAAAAGTTTGTCTCTCCACCCCTTACGCTCGCCATAGCTTAATGTGACTGTGTTGAGAACATCATGATTCCTTCTGTTCCTGAGCGCAGGTGTCATTGCGTGGGAGAAGCATAAGGGAAAGCGACGTCATGTTGTATTTGCTTTAACCCCCAACTCCGCCCCCGCTGCACCCGGCAGCGACACCATCATACACCGCCCCTCGCCTTTCTTCTTCCCCAGACTAATGCTTGTCATACACCCCTTGTTGAGTTAGCTAGGATTCGAAACCCGACCAACCTCCTTCGGTATTCCTTCGGAACTCTCTCAATCCTAAACTCAATCTCAAGCCACCCTCTCATAGCCTCCCTCATGCAGAATCTCTTCCACATCATCATCATCACACCTCTCTGAGCAACAGAATTGTGTGCCAAATGCGAATGAATGCGAATGAATGCGAAACAAAACAAAACAAAACAAAACAAATGATATGATAAAAAGGAAAGCTTAGGACAAAGACAACTTTTCAGCAACCCTACTGAGTGTCTCTGCCGTTTCTTGATCACTTTGATCTCGATCCCTATCTACGAGTTGCGAGTATGTAGGTGGATGTGGATTCGCCGAAGCCATCGTCGTTCCCGAATCCTTCTGCTGCTGCCCTTGTTGCTGGTGGTGTTGTTGAGGAGCTTCAAAATGCTTCGATGTCAAAACAGAACTTCCTAGCGGTGAGCTTGAGTATGGGGTGTGATGAGGTGATCCACCACTCGATAACCCCGCTGCTGCCACCAACGGAGGTGTACTAGCACGTGGCACAGGCTGAGAAGGAGTTCTCTTAGCTAGAGTCGACTTCCTCGATAGCGGTCTCGAATCAGCTGGTGCACTCGTCGTACCCGAGTTTGGCCCAGACGCACCATCCTGTCCGCCACCGCCTGACTCCGCGTTACCACCACTGACCTGCGTAGGCGTAAATCCAAGCTGAGACAAAGTAGCACAAACGTCGATCTTTTCCAACGGTTTGGCCAGTACAGTGTCGAACAGCGATCCTGCAGCATCGATCGGTTCACCACGATCAAACGAAGCCAACGCGACAATGGGTGTGGTCGAATTGACGTTGCGTGTAGACTTGACCATTCGCGTCACATCCTGTCCACCGACGATCGGAAGGGTAACATCGATGAACATGACGGCAAACTTATGATCGCCCATTGCGAGACGGACCGCTTCAGCACCGTCACGAACGCAAGTGCAACGACAGCCAAGCTTGACGAGGATCGTCTCGAGCATGCGAAGTGCGATAGGGTTATCTTCGGCGATCAGACAGGCAATCTCACCTGATTGCGCCGCTGTGGCTGCGGCTGCCGCTGTGTTGGTTGCTGTTGCTGGCACGGAAGGAAGAGATGCAAATGCGTTGGTAGGTGAGATCGAGGTCGTGGGAGAGGCAGCCGTGGCACTCGCCGCACCAGCGATGCTCGAACGAGGAAGCTTCTTCGATCCTCCTTCTGAGGGCTTCTGTGATGCTGGAGTTGCTTGCGACTGCTGCTGCTGTTGCTGCTGATGCCACTGAGGAGGCAAAGCTGGTCGATCAGCGATCCCTGCCGACTTGGTTCGCAATCGCGACGGCATCGAATTGCGTCGTTCACCACCGCCTGAAGCCTCAACAAGCTGCTGGCGTCGTCGGTCGACAATGCCAATAGGCCATGCTGCTGATGCTGACGGCGAAGGGTGGGATCGACCTGCACTGCTCTTGCCTGCAGGATCGCCCGAAGTGGCACCACCATCTGGCGTGGTGGTGGCAGACAAGGTTGTTGTCGCCGAGGCTGGTAACTCCGATGTACGTCTTCGATGCGCTGAGCTGATCAACTGTCCCGAAGGCGAAGTCGGTGCTGTCGAGCGGGACGGCGTCGAACCTTGAGACGATGCACTCTGTGCGGGCGAAGGGGGACCCGCAATCATCTGCGAGTGAACACGCTGTGCTGATCGACCTTTGGCCGAGAAGCTGCGGTGACGTGTGTAGATAGCTGATTGCTCGAGAGCCTTGGTCAGCGCAGGCATCTGCTCCTCCCGCATCTTGCGGATCACCTCGTCATTGGCCTGCTTGAGCACTGGCAAATTCTTGTAGCTGAAATTACCAAAGTCCTCGTTCTGCGGCGTCGAGGAGCTCTGTGGCTGCAATGCTTTCTCCAACCGAGATCGCAACCTCGTAGGAGGCAGACCTGCCGTGTGGACAAATTTGTTACCCTCGATAGCCCGAGCAAACTCGCGTGTGCTGTGTGCAGGCTCGTCTTCAAAGTCGTGATGGCTACTGGCACCACGCAGGTCAAAGTAGTCGGTCGACTCTGGATCTGTGACCTGTGGGACAAATGGTCCTGGCTCGGCAGTGACGTTGTCCCAGTCGATCCCCTTGAAGAAGGGATGGTTCTTGATCTCGTCCGGTCCACCTGAACCAAGACGGCGCTTGGGGTCTGTGCACATGAGCTGCTCCATCAGATCCCGAGCCTCAGGCGAGGCTTCTACCGAGTCTTCTTCCCAGTCGATGCGTCGCGACAAGATGTTGTCAAACACCTTCTCGGGCGTCTCGGCGTGGAAGGGTGGACAGCCATACAGGAACTCGTACAGGATGACGCCGAGGGCCCACCAATCGACAGCAAAGTCGTCCATGCCGATACCCAGAATGCTTTCTGGTGCAAGATAGTCCGGTGTACCGACGAAGCGCTTGGGAACACTCAAACCTCCATCGCCTGAAGAAGGACCGAGATTGTCGTTGAGCAGCGGATAAGCGCCGAACAGATTGCCTGGACTGTCGATGCGAGCTGGAGGCAGCGGCTTGGGCACAGCGCGTTTAGAGTCGGACTCGCCAAAGTCGCTGACATTTGTTGAAGAGCTGGCGATACGACCGCGCTGAGGAGCAGCAAAGAACGATTGGTTGCGCATCATGCCTCCAAGACCCGGTGTCATCGGTGAGAACGAAGCGGCCGTGTCGCCTGCTGTGGTCCCAGCTGGTGTCGAAAGAGCTGGTTGCCGCGCTTCAGAAGCGAACGAGGCCGCCGAGCTGGGTAGAGATTCACTGTTGGAGTCACTTCCCGATGCGCGGCCAGCGAAGCCACCAGCACCAGCTGCAGGTGATGCCGAGGAAGCAGCAGCTGCTGCTGCCACAGCTTGACGAGTTTGACGGCCAAGCAAACCGATCTTGGACAGACCAAAGTCTGTGAGCTTGAGATGACCCTTCTGATCGATGAGCAGATTGTCAGGCTTGAGATCTCGATGTACGACACCCTTCGAGTGAAGGTGTTGCAATCCGATTACAACTTCAGCAACGTACTGACGAGCCCATTCCTCGGCCAAACCACCAAGCACCTTGCACAGCGAGGCGCAATCTCCTCCTGGGAGATACTCCATGACCAAGTACAAATACTCGGCACTCTGGAAAGTGAAGAAGAGCTTGACCACGAAAGGAGACTGGTTCTGCGTCATCAAGATCATGCGCTCGGCCTTGACGTTGGTGATCTGATTCTTGGCGATCATGTCGGACTTCTTGAGCACCTTGATAGCATAGTAGTCACCTGTAGTGCGCTTCTTGGCGAGGAAGACACTGCCAAAAGCACCCTTGCTGATGGGTTTGATGATGTCGAAGTCCTTGATCGAGGATGCTGTTGGTCTAGAAGAAGGAGCTGCAGGCGGAATCCTGGGCGACAGAGGCATCGAGCCAGCCATGGGACTCTTGTGCGAGACGCTGAACTTGCGACTGTGTCGATGCGACACACCAAGCGATTCTCCGTAAAGATGTGGTGATAGCGGGGGTGTCGATCCCATTACATCTCCACCGACCGAAGGCAGATGCGAAGAACGTCGAGGGCGACTGACGGAGCGGCGTTGCGATGATACAGCTGCTGAAGAGGGCATGGCAGCTGCGCTTGCTCCACTGACTGATCTGGACACCAGCGCGTCCGTTGCCGATGGAGGTGGCGCGAGGTTTGTGTTGCCGCGAGGAATAGGGATGGGCGCAAGGTGCGAAGAGCCGCCCATCTTGTCGTCGACTGCTGGGATGTCGCCCTCGTCAGGAGTTGTACCACCCATGGCCGAGAACAAAGTCGAAGAAGGAGCTGGGATCTCTCGATCGTCCCTCTCGAGCAGCATTGAGCCAGATAGCAAGCCGTCGTCCTCTTCCTCCTCATCCTTGTCATCCTCCTGTCGTGTCTCTGCTTCATCGTCAGCAGCACTGGACGACAGAGTTGACGCCAGGCGGCTGTGAGGAGGCCTAACCTGCATCGGCAAGTCCGGTGTTCGAGGAGCAGGTGACGACAGACCCAAAGATGGGCCGATGGAAACCATACCCTGAGAGGACAGGCCCTTGCCAGAAGTCGAGCTGGATCCTCGTTGCATGGGGACTGATTGACCTGCAGTCGCTTCGACTCGAGTGGGCGGGATCTTGTCATCCTCCGACGTGAGCCCAAGCGCTTGTGTCTGCTCGACCATCTCTGCGATCTCTCGGTCGCTTGCTCCGTCGCTGGCGTCTTCTCCAGACTCGGAGCCTGAGACTGACGAGCCAGGGGAGCTGCCGGTCCCTTCCTCTGCCTCTGACAACGCAGAAAGAGCCGCCTCAACCCTTTCTTCCCATTCCTGTCGTACAGTCTCGACATAGACGATGGTGTTGAGCATACGGTTGACAGCGCTCAGCTTGCCTCGCATAGCTGTCTCAACGTCCGTCATGAGCAAATCGAGAGCGGTGTCATCCACCGCTGGTCTTCGCCATTGCTGAACGGTGACCACCTTGTTCTCCGAAGTGGGCGAGAGGAGGCGCTGCTTCTCGATGGGTTCGTTTACGTACTCGTCCTTGATCGCTGGCGTCGAGATCTCGCACACAGTTTGCAGCACTTCGATGGCTGAGTCGAGCGCACGCAAATGTTGCTTTCGGATAGCAGCAGGTGGTGGCTGACGCGGCGAGATGGAGCGGTTGAGACCTTCGAGCGCGGAAGGAGGCTGATTGGAAGCAGGAGGAGTCGAGATAGCAACGCCACGGTACTCAAGCGCGGGCTCGGCAGTCTGGCCCGTGAAGACTTCGAGACGGTTGTGAAGATCTTGGATGGCTCGACGCAGGTCTCGAAGTCCTTCATTGCATTCGCCAATCTCCATATCGAGCCGATGTGTCTCGTTGCAGATCTCGCTGTGCTTTTCGAAGAACCAAGCCGGAATGTCTCGCTCGCAGATACGGCAGAGGACAGGCTCGACAGAGATCGACGCTACATGGGCCAGAGCGGCATTGGGCTCGTCCAAGACAACACCCATCGCGCGACCGCCCTTGCCTACCGCAGCGTCTGGCAGTCGATCTTCCCGCTCCGGCGGTCCTGTAGCTTTGAAGACCCACATCGAGTGTGATGGACCGCCGCTCTGTCGATCGATCATCAGCATGCCCTTGCCTTCCATCTCCTGGAAGTAGACCGCATCGCTCCCATCGTTCTGCCCATCGTCCGATGAGGCAGAGGAGGAGGAAGAAGACGAGCTGACCACTGCCTTTTCAACGCGCAGTCGAAAGACGGCTTCGACGGTGTGCGACTGGTTGGCTTCGAGCTGTCTGGAGGCTTCGGCGAAAACATCAGTGTCGCCAGGAGCAAGCAAGTCTTCGATCGGCGTGTCGTAGAGCTCGGCAGGGTCTGAACCGAGAACTATCTTCCATGCTGGACTCAAGTAGAGCAGGCGCTGATCGTCCATGCTGAGTTCCATGAGCACGTTGATGCCTGCAGAACGGAAGTTTTGTGGCACTTGCGGCGTTTCCTCATTGGCAGTATCGTCTTGCTCTTCGTCAACGATCGTTGAGCCAACATCTGCACCTTGGTTCCCTTGCTCAACTCGGTCGGACTCTGTGACATCTTGACTGTCACCAACCGCTTTCTGACCTGAACTAGTCTGACGTTGCGGTTGAGGTTGAGCACGATCACGGTCGACGATCGTCATGTCGCCATCTGCGTCGGTATCTTCGCCCTCCTGAACATGTCTATCTAGATCCTGGGAGGGCGAAGCGGTCCGCTGAGTGGCATCCTGTCGAATCGGTTCGAGGTCCTTGTGGGCCAAGCCAGATGCTGGTGAGTTGGTGCCTCTGGTGCTCGACACGCGCGCGATCATTTGTCCGACAGGCGCCACAGAGAAGGCACGCGCTCGTGTGGGGCTGCTAGCCGTGGATGCAGCCCAGAAGCCAGATGACGTACCGCCTTCGTGGTCACCTGCATCACCAGCAGCGTCACCGCCTTGACCTCCGAGGATGAAGCGAATTGGCTCGGCGTCCTGCTCGTCCTCGTCGTTGAAGTTCCAAAAACCCTTCTCGGCTTCCCACCATTCGACAACACGGCTGAGACCGGCAACAGCAAGCAGGACCTGGATGAACCAGGGTCGGCCTGCCCATTCTGGATGATCGTCCCACATCCGACCGATGCTCTGGATCCTCGAGATGAGCTGCGAGCAAGAGCCGGGACGTACGATGAGCGAGTTGATCGAAACATCAAGCACCTCCATTGCCACGGCAACGAGCTCTTCCAAGGGTTGCATCCATGGTTGAGGCCCGGTTTCCTCTGCTGGTAGCGCACGTGCGCGACGAGAAGGAGAGAGTCGGGGAGATCCAGAGGAAGCTGAGACGCTCGAAGTCATCATCACACCTGGCATAGGCGAGTGTGAACGTGAGGTAGAACGAGAGTTGGAGATCGAACGAGCGCCAGAGCGACTAAGCGATTTGACTCGACCGAGTGGGTTGAGATTGGACGGCTTTGCTGGGTTGGACGAGGTGGTAGACACGGTGCGTGGCGATGTCGCAGTAGCAGCTGCCAAGTTGACGGGCGGTGGAGCAGGAAGCTTGTATTCGTGCGCGGATCGGAGCGCTGCGGCCTCGCGCAACCCACCAAGACTCTGCGAGGTGAACAGCGAGCGCGAAGGAGATCGTGCGTGCTGTTCTCCCAGGGTGTCGTCGGTGTTGTCACTCGATTCGTGAGCTTCATCGTGTCTACCGGTGATGGCGGCTGCAGCTGCAGCTGCACCAGCGGAGAAGGACGACGAATTGCTTGCACCTCGTGACATGGACGCAGACCTCGAAAGCGACGAGGTGCCCTTCGGCAGCTCATCGGCCCCCTGGCCTGTTGGCAGTGTTGGAGCGTCATCAGCATCGTCCGCGTCGTCATCCACAAATACTTCCTCGAGCTCCTCGACGTCACGATCGTCATCCATGACGCTGTGACGGCTCTCGTCTTCCTGTCGCTGCATGTCCATCTCGACAAAGTTGTTGATGGCGCCAATGATGCGACGCAACTCACGGTCACAGCTCTCCTTCGAGGCAAGCAGTCGATGACGGATGTGCTGGTGGATCGAGTTGATGGTGATGGCCTTGGTAGCCGCCTTGGCTCTAGCTGCTGCACGACCCTCGTTGTCCGACTCGAAAGCGCCGCCTTCACGATCTGTCGATTCTTCTGGCCATGCTTTGGTGGTAGAACGCGGACTCCGATCCCATGCCTGCGACAATTGCATCGAGGACTTGCGCGGCAAGATGTTGGGCTGCTGCTGCTGCTGCAGTGCAGGCTTGACCTCGAGCGATCTGCAGACTTCCTTTGCGCTTCCAATACTTTCGACCGAACGTGCAGAGACCGGTGGCTTCGTCGGACTGCCATTGTTGGAATTCGAAGGCGATTTGCCCTTGCCGACCTTGTCAAACTCTTCTGCATCGAAGGTGCTGAGACCTTTTTCGAGTTGCAAAGAGAGCTTGGGCTGATGACGACGCCTTCCACCTTCACCTCTGCTGCTAGTGCTCACGGTCAGATGAGTCTCGTGGCTCTGCTGCGACGAGGCAGACTTGGGGGGCTCCATCAATCCAGACATGTCTTCTTGAACAGTTACGAAGCTGAGGTCTGCACTAGGAGAAACAGATCTGCGTTCGCTGCGGTCAGCGGAAACATCTTGCGCGTCAACCTCTTGCTCTTTATTCTCAGCATCGTTGTCTTTCCTCAGATTCTGTGTCGAAGTGCTTGGACGCAGGGTGCGGACGGACTCGGAACCGCTAAGGGCGGTGTTGCCGGTCTGCGAGCGAACGTGACGGCCAAAACCGCTCTGTACTTGGGTAACGAGCGTACGAGACGGTGTTGCGATGGTCGGATTGGCGTTGGCAAAGGTCGACGACAAGGGAGTTGGCCGCGGAACATCTCGACGGCTGTGAAGCGATCGATCTTGCCGAGACGAGGCAGTAGAGGGACTTTGATGCAAAGACTGCGAGAGCGCTGCGATGGGGCCTGTCTGACCTGAAGCCTCGTTGGTTCGAGATGGCGTACCCGAGGGCGATTTGGCCCAGCCTTCACTGGTAGGGGCAGTGAAGCCGGACTTGACGGCGCTCCACCATGCCTCAATCTTGCCTCCAAGATGCTTACGACGTCCACGTCCAGCTGCATGTGCCTGTGCTTGCGCCGTGTCAGATCCTGATGCGCTTGTGTACTGCGCAGAGGGAGTGACACGGCTGGTGATGGGTGAGAGCGAAAGATTCTTGCCCTTGTCCGTACCGAGACGTCTGACAGGAGAGAAGCCAGCAGCTTTCACAGGACCAGGTGACGAGTTGAGAGTGGACGCCGTGGTAGGTGACGAGCCGGACTCTCTGCTACGTCGAGACAATTCGGCGCTTGCAAGGGAGAAGCTGCGTCGTGGATCGAGCCCTGGGCGAGAAGGCTGTCGAGAATGTGCTTCAGGTCGACGAGTAGGACCCAGCTGCGGAGGCTTGCGGGATCGTGCTGTACCACCTTTGGCTGCATCGTTGTCGTCGCCATCGTTGATGCTGAGGGCAGCGAGCGATGCCTCGACCTCTTCGGCGTCGATTGCATCTCGCACTGGGTCGGCAGCTTCAGCAGTTTGAAGTCGCTGACGCGAGAGGGGATCCGAGACGGAGCGGTGTCCATCTGCAGGCTGCTTCTGCAGTGCAGAGACACGACCGGTGTCGACAATTTCGCTGCCCATTCTTTGCTGGGGAGGAGAAGCCGATGGAATGCGAGCTCCAACTTCAGTGGCTTTGGATCGGCTCGTGGCAGGACTGGCGGCTGCCTGTGCCTGTGATTCTTGTTCTGTGTGTGCTTCTGCCGCTGCCTGTGCCTGTGCCTCTTCGCGCTCAGACTGAAGCTTGGCTTCTTTCATCTTGCGGTACTCATCAAGCCAGTCAACCCACTCGAATTCGGCAAAGGCGGACGACTGCAAGCCTCGATGGCTATCCTCCTCTTCATCGAGCTGCGACTCGATACTGTCGTTCGAATCGACCACAGAACCGCGCCGAGTCGGCATGGGTGCCCCAAGCATGCTCGAGTTCCTCTGTAGACCGATGGTAGTGCCTCTACGAGCAAGGCTCGTTTGACCAGGTGTCAATGGCATATCAGCGTTGTTCGTGTCGCGCGCCAACCACGCAGAGTCCAATCCAGTTGCCGCTTCATTGCGTCGTGCTGCGGGTTGCGACCCAAGACGAGACGGGTTCTGAGCTCTCCACTTTTGCATCTTGGCATTCCTACTCTGGATGATGATGCGGGCATACTCGTCGGTTCCCGACAGTGGCCGGTGGGCTGTAGCTGGAGAGACGCCTCCTGGAGTGAAGAGCGCTGCGTCGCTCGGTCGATGAACACGCCGTGAAGGTGCAGGAATGCCAAGCAAAGCGTTGGACCCAATGGAGCTCGACAGATTACCTTGAGTCATCCTTCTCTGGCTCAAACTGGCGTTGACAGGTGCAAGTGATGCTCTTCCAGGTTCATCTCGAGTCGAAGCGATCCACGGTGCTGGTTTGTTCTCCTTCGTAGTCGCATCGCTGTGCTGCTCACCACCTTCTGACGTCTCAACCAAGCTGTCAAAGAGCTCTTGAGCTCCCCAAGACATGCGCTGTGTGTTCGATCGACTCGGCGACAGTCTTGGTCGTCTCTCGACGATCGGACTTGTCTGAGCAGAAGAGGTGGTGAGATAAAGCAGTGGCGAGTAGGCGCTCGTACTTGCGGGCAGACCGGCATGGCGAGGCATGCTGGTAGGCACATCCAGTAGCTCGGACTTGGGCGGGACGAGAGTCGGTGGCCTTGATCCGAGGATGGCCGAGCTGGGCAGGCTGGCTGTCGGTGCATAGTTCCTTCCAATCGGGATGGAGACGGAAAGAGGATGACCGCGGCTGTCGCGACCGGGCAAAGCGATATCGTCGGTACGAAGTCGTTCCATGGAAGCTGATGAGCGACCGGATGTCATGGCATCTTCTGCACCGTACGAGACCCTAAAGGCCAATGGTGAGTTGGTCCGTGTGGCATTAGGTGTCTGAGGAACATTGAGACGGCTGGGAGGAGTAGGTGATGGGGAAGAATCTGAAGCAAAGCCGAGTCCGAGTCCGTGACCCTGACCACCACCGCTCATGACCAGCGAGCCAGCCTGCTGTGCTGAGTTCGGCCCTGATGCTGTCCATCGAGCGAGCGGCGATTCGATCGAGGCGCTGGATGCGCTCTTGGGCATTGTCCGTGGTGAAGGTGGCGGCGGTACAAAGAGATCACCGGCCAGTCGTACTGCTGTGGGCACACGTTGGAGTCGAATCGCATCAGCCAAACCGACAGATCCACCAGTCTTTCCTGATGGGCTTGGCCCTGTCGAAGCCGGTGTCTGTGCATCGACCATTGCTGCTGCCTGTGCTGCTGCAGGTGCAACTGACGAAGGAGGGACTCCAAGCGTCTGGCTGCGAACTCGCGATCGAGTGTGTCCGGGAGACAGGGTAGCTCCGGACGCTGCCTCGGATCTGGGTACATGATCGTCTTCGATGACCTGCGAGTTCCACCTGCGGTGTGATGAAGATCGATTTGCGAGAGCTGAGCCAAAGGGCACGGATGAGGAGCCTAGTCCTGAGCTCGAGAGCGATGAGCCGGCGCCTTGTGTGCCAGAGGAGCTGATACTACCGGAGCGTTGAGAAGCTGATGTCGCAGGAATCGGGACGGGCAGAGGGATGCTGGGGCTGCCTGATTCAATGGCTGCGACCAGGTTGGGATCGACACCATCGGGGCCTCCTACAGGCGAGATTGCGCCTTCGCCGAGCAGCACACCGCCGAGAGAACGAGCGCGTCGATGAACGCTCGAGCTAAGCGACGAAGAAGTCATACGCCTGCGCCGTGTCGAGTGCAAGATGGCGCTGCCTCCCCCAGTGGCTGTACCAGGTGCTGTTAAACTGGAAGGAGCAAAGGCGCCCGAGTTGCTGCGACTGCCACGTGTCTCCCAGCCGAGCGTCGGCGAATTCGAGTGAAATGAGCTTGACGCTGGCAAGCCGACCGACAAGCCCGATGAGAGCGGTGATGGGTTGGAAGGAATGCCAAGTCCTAGTGAAGAGTCTTCCTTGCGCTTGCCCATCGCAATGGTGGAGACGGGGCGGTCGGCAGGCTCTAGTGCTGGCGAGCCGGTTGCACCTCCTCCAACACGTCGCGGCACGGCTGGTGGACCCATGGAGCCGCTCGAGCTTGTGACGGAGGACTTGCGTGTGAGGTTGGAGCCGGTGGTGGTAAAGTCATCGGAAGCTACTGAAGATGCATCGTCGTCAGCTAGGTTGCCGCTTGGGAAAGGTGAATGCCGCGATGGAGTTTTGTTCAGGATGGCTTTGTGGAGCGGATTGGAGGTAGATCGATTGCGGTCGAGACGCACAGATGTTCTGGCAAGAGGCGAAGCACTGGCGGTATCGGCCGATGGCAACTGTGCTGATGCATCTTTGCGGTTGGAAGGTCGCTGCTCGAAGCTGAAGCGCTGTGCAGTTGCTTCGTCGACAGTGTCGGATGCAGCCGAGTCAGAGCCCGTCTGTCTGCGCTGACGACGAGCTGGTTGAGATGAGGCAGAGGCGACAGACGATGGCAAAGTGGGCGACAGAGGCTGGGTATGACTGCCCTGAGAGGAAGAAGTGGATCCATGAGTTCGACGTCGTACTGCTACTGCTGGGTCTGATGTGACTCTATGCTGAGTACGAGCACCAGTATTGTCCTCGTTGAGAGTCTCGTCATCGTTGACATCGTCATCGTTGGGAAGAATGGATGCGAAAGCGAGTGGGCTGGAGAAGGAAGGAGCCGTGTCAAACGACATCCTCTTGGAAGAGCTGCGGTTGAGCGCCTTGAGAGCTGCTGAAGGAGGACTGAGAGGGAAGCCAGGCGGTGGACTGCTCAGCGGCGGAGGTGAAGTGCTAGCATGGGCAGTTTCTGCGGTGGCAGCAGAAGATGAGGGCTGCGAGACGTTCTGAGGTTGTGTGGCCGGTGGAGAGCTCTTGCCTGTATCTGTCGAGGATGTAGCTGATGTCGCTAGCGAAGGTTTGCTCGTCGAGCGAGGATCGCTGGATGCAACGCGCGAAGGCTTGAAAGTGCGAGTAGGCGAAGGAGGCTGTTCGGATCGAGGATGTTTGCCTTCAATGTACGCTGATGTTAATGCTAATGCTAATGCTGATGCTGATGCTGACGATGATGATGATGGCGAGGGCGAGCCGATCTCGATGATGCTGCGCAGGCTGGAACTATGGTCGGATGCAGAACGAGCAGCTGCGCTCAATGGTGACGAAGCTGATGGGCTGGGACCTGTCGATAAAGGCGATGATTTGGGGCCAACGGTGTCGTTGTCGCTGTGAAAGGATGGTGATGGTTCTAGGCGGCCAAAGTCTCTTGATCCGGGGCTGGTTCTGCTACGATTGGCTGGACTGAAAGGGTCGGTAAATTGCGTCGCTGAGACTGTAGGGCGTCAAATCCGAGTCGAAAGTCGAAAAAGAGAGGCAGCAAGCGAAATGTTCGTATAAAGGCGGAGCGAGCCGAGGCGAGGATAGGTTATGGTTGTAACGGTGTCAGTGTTGTGTATGAACAGGTGACATGAAAGGCGAAAGGGTGATTGATTGTGTGTGTGTGTGGGAAAAAGTGACAGGTTGAAGGTGATTTTGGCGAAGCGAGGTGAGGTGAGTTGGGGTCAAGCACGAGAGTGTGAGAGAGTGAGCCACACCAGGCTCGTGGATGCGAGAGAGAGGGAGAGAGAGAAAGTAGGGTTGAGGGCGCAACGCCAGTCAAAGTCGAGTTAGGCGAGGATTAAGCATGCAGCGCCGCGTGGGAGCGCAAGCGGCAACGTTGGCATGGTCGGAAAGTGAAAAGCCACAACAGAAAGTAAAGTAAAATCGCGAGATCAGGGTCCAGACACGTCCGTTCGTTTTGTCGTCAACCCGCGGAGAAGGCCAGGAGCGTGCAAAGCAAAGCAAAGCAAAGCAAAGCAAAGCAAAGACGGAAATGCCGACCAGAGCAAGTCAAGTTGCAATGGACACCGTCCAAAATCATGAGCATCACCGTGATTTCATACAGATTTGTAAGAACATGTACCAGCGTCGGATGCAAACCCGAGTGCAGACCCAAAGTCAGCCCGAAGAAAATTCGGTACAGCCGGCGTTGTGACAAAACCAAAGCCAAAGCCAAAGCAACGCCAGGATAAGGTTCAAGCGATCGGGCAAGAGAGCAACCCCAACGGATGTGATTTCAGACGGGACAGCCGACGGGAGGTGTTGGTTGATGGAGGCAGTCAGTCAAGACGGTCGTTAAGAGAGTGGTGAGGGAAGAGCAAAGGGATAAAAGCGAATGACAAAGGTCAGTGATCTGCCGTGTGAACAGGGAGATCGCAAGCAATGCAATTCAGGCGAGTCTGCTACGCCGCTTTAGGCCATCGCAAGGGTCTTGCAAGAGCAGCGAGAGAGGACAGCGAAGAACGTTCTTCGCTTTTGCGTACATCCGCCCTTCTGGCTTTCTACCTTCCCTCCTTCCTTCACTCCATCAACTGAGGCTGACTCGGTCAACCGTAACGCATGCTGCCAGGTCGAACATCAATACCGCGGTTCTTTCGCAGCTTACCACCTCGAGCCCAGGACAGCAACTCAACAGGGGCCCCTCAATGCATCCACCTATTTCTGACCATGACGACGGCTCCATCCAGCCCGATAAAGAATAGAACAGGATACGATCGACGGCATTGTTGGCTGTCAAAGTTGCGTGCACACTCACCGAAACTATCTACGCTGAGTCGGCTGCTTCGACCAGCAGCTTGGCTCGATGTGTTGGAGGCGGAAGTTGGAGCTGGTGGAGACGATGTAGTCGGGTTGGCGGATGATTCTTCCTCTTGTACATCAAACAAGTCGCGGCTCCCGCGTTCAGCCAAAGAGCCATGAGGCGAGCTGCTACCAAGCAAAGAGACGCGCGTGTTGCTGGCTCGACGACCGCTCCCTGCTGTTGCATCGATGTTGTCATCGTCCAGATCAAAGATACCGGCTGTACTCGAGAGTCGGCACCCTCTACGAAGATCTGACGATGAAGCCTGCGAACTGGCGGACAGCAAAGTGTTGCGACTGCCTTGTTCTTGGTCGCCAGCGCCATCGCCTGGGGCAGAGCTGAACGAAGACATCCTTCACCGGCTGACAACACGCAGGTTGATGTCGATGATGCTGCTGAGGAGCGAGGCCAGGGTACTGCTCAAGGGGCCGCGCAGCCCTGTTGGCGCTATTTGCTGAGCTCCACAGCTCGTGAACTCCGTCTATAGCTGCAGCATTCACCGGCCAAGGTCGCGATACTGTGTTTGAGGCGGGGTGATGATGATCTCTGCTCGTTGCTTGCCTGCGTGTTCAAGCAACGATGCTATCGATGGTATGCAGCCTCGATAAATCGAATGATGTACTGATGAGTTGGATGAGGGCGAGATTCAGGAATTAAGGGTATTTGAGCGCGACCGTGCCCGTTGTTTCAGTGGTGGTAGTGGTAGTGATGCAAAGGGGTCCTTCCGGGTTCGAACTGGTACGGAACGGTGATGAGGAGATAGGTGGATTGGTGATCGAGAGGATGGCGGCCGTCGATAGAGAAGGGACGAGGGGCGAAGGGGACGGAGTATTGCACACTACAGCGACGAGGACGGAACGGCAAATGACAAACAAAACGAGCAGGAAGGGTCTGGCAGGATTGATCTCCGAACAGAACGAGGACGGAATGATGTGTGGAGAAACAGAAGAGACTCAGAACCACACAGACAGACAGAGACACCAAGTTCAGCCGGGCCGATCAGTACCGCACCAAGCGGCAAGTTGAGTCTGCGGGAAATGACGAGAGTGACAGGCGAAGCATGCGGAGTGAGGGCAGAGAGACAGAGCAGCCTCATTTCGGCGTGGAAGCCTTTCTCTGTCAATATGAATGTCACCGCCCGGCCAAAGCTAGAGCCAAAAGCCAAAAGCCAAAATCCAAGCTAATCAGCAGCGGCAGCAGCAGCAGCCCATCCATTTTCGTTTCTTTTGCTGCAAAATCAAGGTTGCGAGTGTGGGCGTTGGGCCACAACCGAGTCCTAATTTGGGACGCTAGTGCACGACTTGCCGGGCAGCAGAACACAGTTAAGGGGGTTTCAATTTTTCCGAGCTCTCGAAAACTCGAGTATTCCAATACTCAGACAAGCTCAGGAAATTAGTGCCCCCAAATGTAAGCTGAGTTTTCAGAGGGTGAATTTTCAAAACCAACCAAGGGAGGGCAGTGTCGGCCGGAAAATGAAGCTGTTCCGGAATCCGAACCACCTTGTAGCTCCACCATCTTTGACACTCTTGTCGCACACTCAGATACAGTCATTATTGACACCATTCATATTGCAATTGCTGTCACTCTATGTCTGCAAAGCCTATTGAACATCCCTCGTGTGCTGTGAGCCCTCTGCTTGCTGCCTCTGCCTTCGTCGAGATTCGTTTTGCCTGCTCTGCCGACCTTGGAGCTCCACAGCTGTCATAGCTTTCAGTGAAAGGGTTCATGTGAAGCACTGCGCAAGAAAAGTGGAGGCACTCGCGCGAGTAGATCACGTGCAACATCAAGTGTGTGAAAACTCAAGTCCAATACTGAAAACTCTGCCGCATGAGTATTCGTGAAGCAGAGTAGGGGGTTTCAGTTATCTCTGAGTTTTAAAAACACAATACTTTGAAAATATGTTTGGGCCCAATTTTTGATGCCCCAAGAAACTGCACAGGCCTGTGACATGTGCATCTTGGAGTTTCACTTGACTTGCCTGGTAAAAACAATCTCTGATTCCCTACACCAGGTCAAGATCAAAGTGATCATATCAGATGTTGTTGAACACTATACTGAACAATGCCAAAACCTTTGATTGAAAAGCTAAAGCAAATAGCTTACATCACACCTGTTCTGATCGCTGTCTTCTGCGAGCCTCATGCTGTCAGTTTTGTCTCTCCTGCCATTTGGCAAAGGCCAATGTTGTCATTCCCATCCTTTGAGATTCTGCTGTTGTGTCCTCAAAAGGGCAGCCATGAGAAGCAAAGAGTGCAGTGAGCATCTCCTCCCTAAGATCCAGTGCTTTCTCCTGCCTGAACTTCTGGACTTGGTTCTGAGACATGCCCTCCATGGCAGCAGCCTGTTCCTGTTCATATTGCTGCTGGTTTTCCCTTTGTTGTATCCTTGCATCTTCGGTAGCCTGCTGATATGCTTCCATCCCTGACGTGGTCTCCAGCACCTCAGCTTCAGATAGAGTTTCTGATGCCTTAAGGTATTCTGCCACCTCATCTGGTCGATCATAATGGCTTGCAAATGTATGTGCAATGATACAAGCCTGGACTGTATGTGCAGCTTTCTCATGGTCCTCTTCTTGATACAGGTTGCCTTGAAATCCCATAAGACATTGGAAGCAGTTCTTGAGGTAGGCAATGCCATGTTCAGCCTTGACATGAATGTGGGAGAGTGAATAGTTGAAGTAGTGGAGATCTCTGCTCTTTGCAGCTGCAGTGTTGCTGTACAGTCCAACTGTGTAGCTGGAGTAGCCATAACCAGCATCAACCCAGACAAACTCGCCTTCATCAAGATGCAAACAAGGCTTCGCAACAATACCACTGCCTGAAGCCCAGACTTGCACATCATGTGATGACCCAGGATGTCCAACCACTGACTCGACAATGTGCAAGGAATGAGGGAGGAAGACAAGGGCAATGTTGAATGTATAATCACCCTTGTATGAGTAATGCTTGCAAGCATTGAGTGCTGGCTTCCAAGCAAGATTGATGTGTGTACCATCTACCACCAACCATCCTCTAGACCATTCCTCGACTCCACTCTTATCAGCAACCCATGCTTTTGCCTTAGCACGCTCGTCTTCAGTTGCAAAGGTTACTACCTCGCTGTTCAGCTCATATAGGCCTGCAATAGTCCTATCTGTCCACACATGAACTGAGCCCCGACTGCAACCGCAGGCAAATGCAACATCACAAACTCCACCACCATTTCCTGACTGTCCAAGCCGATATAGACCAACTGCAACTTGCTGCTGAACACACTGAAAGCTTGATATTGATCTGAAGGCATTGGTTGTGCTGAGTCTGTAAGTGAGAGCTTGGAATGCATCTGGGGTCATGCGAACAGCCCCTCGAAAGAGCTTGCAGTTGATGACAGCATATCGATCAAGCATGTTGATGAGGGGATCCTTTCGTTGCGGCAGTTGAAGGCATTCAACTGTGTATTGAGACTGGCTGATGATGTCATAAGTCCTGATGAGTGCGAATGAGATAGCATGATTGAACATGTCATCATCAGAATCTTCAAGGTCATCATTAGGGTGCCAAGTGGCATTGACATCCATCAGATCAAGTTGCATCTTGGATTCCACCATCAATGAGTGCATGATGGTGGTCTCAATGTTGTCCAGGAGGTGCTGTTTGTTGGAAGTGCACACCATGGTTGAAGTAGAGGGCCAGAAATAGGAGAGGATGATGTGGTCCGAAAGAGAGTCCAAAGCTACAAACACAATGCAGCTGAGTTCTGCACAGCTGGGTTCTGCGCAGCTGATTTCTGCACAACACGCATGCTCGGAACCAGGGCTACGCTGATCAGCATCTTGTATGTGGAACAATTCATCACATTGAAGCAATCTACATTTGAGAGATTACATGGAAGACTGGGTATGGGGTATGCTAGTCATACATATTGAGAGCTAGCTTTACAGAGAGCAATGGTACAACAAGTTGGAAACACAGGAACAGAACTTGGAGAACTCAAAAGGAACACCATTCTTGCCAAATGGTCTACTCATGAGCTGAATCACTATTGTCCTGCTGATCCATGGCAAGAACCAGTGGGTCAAGATCAAGATTGCTTTGACTACTTCCAGCGATGTTGCCAAAGGGTAGATTAGGGTTCATCATCTGCACCATCTCCATGAGCCAACCATGCTCTTCAGTTCGCATGCACTCTTGTCTCTCACTTTCTTCCCTGGCAAATTGAATGCGCATTTCCTCCCTCTTTGTGCATTCCTCCTCAACCTTGATTCGTGCCTGAAGCGTGTCTTGGGTGCAGGCCTGCACAATTTCTGACAGCTCTTCTTGCTTGCTCTTGGAAGTGAAGGGTCGAGACTTCTTGGGTGTTGTACCTGTGGCTGGAGAATGGTAAACAGAGTCACCATCACCATTGTCCACTTCATCAGCCTCAAAAGCAGTGCTGGATGAGCACTGGTGGGTTGGAGTGTCTATAGGGGTAATGGTGAAGGGGGTGGGGCCAATTGAAGATGGGTTGGATGAGGAAGAGAAGGGCAAGTGGGATGAAGATGAAGCAGCAGCTGGGGTGGCTGCAACTGAAGAAGAAAAAGATGAGATAACTCTTGCTCCAATGGGATCATTTTGTGACTCCTCAAGAATGGATTCCATGCCAGGAATGTTGCATTGCTGAGGGTAGTGAGCATCGCTGGCATCATCCATGTTCACATCGGCATCAACCGAGTTATTCTGAGAGGAGGCAGGGGTGGCATCATATGGGTGACCAGTGAGAAGAACAACTGGACCAGTCTGTGCATGGTTGGTCATCATCTTGTGCCAGTGCTCAAACCAAGGGCAGCTTCGAGCAATCGATTCGCATGTGGCATAGTCCTGCAAGTTGATAAAGAAGCATAGACAGAGATATAAAGTATAAGAACATTGGCACACTTAACATGAATCAACTAAGTTGTACTTACCGAGCTGTTGTGATCCATGTCTTGAAGAAGTACTCCAGCACTGGTCTGCTGCAAGATGGTCTTCTTGATGTTGTTGTATTGTTCAGTGAGCCAGCGAATCTTAGTCTTTACTCAACCAGCACCACCAACAGTAGACTCGTCTGGGAACAGCTCCTGCCATATCTGCCCACAGATAACATCTTTGTTTGTCTTCAGACCCTTTTCCTGTTCCACAGTCAAATGTCCTGGCAATATAACATGTTGGTAATGATCATTATTGTAGATGATATCAATGAGGTTATTTATGTCGCTAGGCAGCCAATTGAAGTAGGCAATATGATCTGTTTTGTTGAACCTGCTGCCACGAGTACTGGCTTGATGTCTGCGAGTTGCAGAGATTCGAGTTGGCCAGGTAGAGGTTTGGCAAGGCAAAGAACCAGCAGATGTGGTGGCATTGGAACCAGAAGGAGTGGAGGAGGACAAAGGGGAAGCAGGAGAGGTTGCTGGCTGAGTCGACTCAGCCCCAGCCAAGGTGCTGGAAGTTGCAGAAGGGTGGCGCTGATGAGAGCAATCAAGGTTGGACTGAGCTGACATTATTGTGTTGTGCTGCGAAGCAGTTGAAGACTGCTCTGATGCTGGAGCCAATCCAGAGGCTCGCTGCAAAGCTGTGAATAGTGTAATGTTGTTGATATGGTTGTGAGGGGATGGCATGTCCATGTCCTGGCACTGACAGGGAGGAAATGCTACTGGAGATGGTGATAGAAGTGAAGCAAGGACAGACATAACTCAAAGCGTGAGAAAGTGTAGACAGTGCAGAAAGTGGAGGTCAAGGGTTGTGCGCAGAATTGTGTTAGAATCACATGATATCAGCACATGACAAAAACTCCTGCTGAAAACTCAAATATTCAGAAACCCAGGCTCATGGCAAAAATAAGTAGGGGTTTTCAAAACTTCCGAGCTTTTCTTTCCTGGCAGAGCTTACTTAAGCAGCGAGCTTTCAAAATCCAAAAAAACCATGAAAACTTGGAGTTTTGAAAACTCAGAGAAAACTGAAACCCCCTAGTTTTCAAAAACTCGAATATTTTTCAAAATGGCAGAGCTTATGTAAGTAATGAATATTCAACGCAAGTGAAAACTCTTCCCCTCGGCAAGGTGAGACGAGCGTTAGCCTTATTCCTGAGTTTTCTCGAATAAGTTACGCGCTGCGAGCAGCAGCAGCCGCATTCGCTTGGAAGCTCACATCATTCATGGAAAGAAGGACACTACTGACTATAGCTCAGCCAGAACAATGCATTCGGAATCGCACCAAGCTGTCGGACGGAAACATGGTGCCGAGACATACAGCGTATGGCTCGCAACTCTTTTGGCTCCCTGCATCAGGCACTCCTGACTCGCTTCCACGTCAAGCAAGCATGGACCGGAAGCGTGCCGCAAATTTTGCAGTGTAACTAACCAAAGTTTAACACGATGTACATTGGCCCGTGTGTTGCTCTTGTCATGTCAAACCTCCACCGCACGTTGAAGAACAACACCTGTTCGATCACGGCCACAACTCCTTTTATCATCGGCAATCTACTTCTCACCGCTTTCGTTGCACACAAGCTGACCCGAACCGGATCCCCAGCACACTTTCATCATGCCGCGGCAAGAAGTCCTCCTACTCGACGTCTCACCCGACCCTTCTCTCATATCCCAATACATCGACTATCATTCCATCGGCAACGTCCCCAAACCTATCCTCGACTCGATCAAATACCCAGGTTCAGGAGTGATCAATATGCGAATCTTTCACTTCTCCGATCGACTCGCCATGATCATGGATGTGGAAGATGATTTCTCCTTCGAGAAAAAAGCTGCTAGTGATGGCGGCAATCCAGAAGTGGAGAAATGGGAAAAGACAATGGAGAAGTTTCAAAGAGAGATCAAAGATCCTACCGGCAAACAGGCAGGCAAATGGAAGCGGGCAGAATTGTGTTTTGATCTCAGTGAACACTTCAAGTAGCACAAAACACCAGTATCAAAGCACAAAGGGAGGGAGAAGTGAGTGTATTACAACAATCTATCAACGCTCTCCCTGCAATGGAATACATGGAAAGCAAAACCGTCTCTAAACTACGCACCAATGGATCGTCTCGTCTACTTGACACGCTTAATCACCTGTTCATTCAATTTGATCAGCGCCTGCTTGGCCTTTGACTCTGGAAGCACGCCCAACCATTCTCTCGCCCTCCTTGCATGTTCCTTCGCCAACTCCGCCGTTCTCTTCAACCCTTGACTTCTATCCACCAATTTCAACATCTTTTCTACATCACCTTCACCTTCGAACCTTCTTGCTACCAGTTCGTGGATCCCTTCACCAGGCAATTCTTGCCATGCGTACAAGACTGGTGCTGTAGCCAAGCCGAGCCTTAGGTCTGCTCCACCGGAAGGTTTGCCGAATGCAGCTGAGGTTGATTGGAAATCCAAAAGATCGTCCACCAACTGGAAGGCCATACCGATATTTCGGCCGTAGCCGTAAGCTGCATCACGAATGAGACGCATTTCTTCGGCGACGGAAGAAGGAAGGTTTGCTTTGAAGACAGCGTCTGAGCCGCATCCTGCTAGGATTACTGCTGCGCGGGTGGATTTTGCGATAAGAGCGGCGGTTTTGAGGTATGTCTTTTGCAGGTAGAGTGAGAAATGGCCTGGAGTGGGTTGGTTTGGTGTCGCGCTAACAAAGGAACGCTGGGATGAGGAGGGGTCAAGCCCCATGTTATGTGCCAGTAGACCTTCTGATTCCCAGATGTTCTTAGCTGATCCTGACTCCTCTGCAGCGGAAGAGGATGCGGCTTGAGATTTGAGCTGCATGACCTCACCCTCTACAAGATTCGCAATGACTGTCGCGAGCAATTCAACCACTTCAGCATCTCGTAAACGAGCCAGAGCAACCGATGCACGACCCAGCAAAAAGTCTCCACCCAAGATACTAAGCTTACTCCCAAACGCCGATGGTGCGGAAGGCGCACCACGTCGTAAAGGCGAAGCATCAATCACGTCGTCATGCAACAACGAAGCTACGTGGATCATCTCTGTGATCTCGGCCAATCTTCTTTGTGTTGGCAAAATAGCTCCTGTAGCAGAAGAAAGTGCAGCAGCAGCAGTTCCATCATCCACGCTTGCAGAGGGGAGAGAGCCCTCGATGCTTTCCATATGCGGGTTGAAATCGTTCAGTACGCTGCCAGGAGAGAGAGGCTCGTTGATGCCCATATCGCGTTCGATAGATTTGCCGGTATCGCTGCGTGAGGATGTGTTCTGGGCTTGGGAGAGCAGGTCGGGGTAGAGAGGGGAGAGACCGTTGACGGCTTTGGACATGAGAAGGACGATGAGCGGTCGAACATGCTTGCCTTCTGCTTGGAAGTAGTATTTTGCTATTGTGTCGAGACTGGGATGGCCAGAGCCGAGGAGCGAGGAGACGTTGGAGCGGAGAGAGGAAAGTTCGGATGAGACTAGAGATAATGGGTCTTGGATGATGGGTGTCTGTGGTGGCGGCGAGGTGGAAGTTGAGGAGGTTGTGGAGGAGGAGGGGCTACTGCTGGAGGCGCCGAAGAAGGAAGCTGCATCAGATGCGCTCGTCGAAGACGAAGATGACGACGCTGGAGACCGCGAGGAGGTCGGAAACTGAGCAAGTTGATCTTGTACGAGGTTCTTGGCCTGGTCGATCGCTGTTGCCCAATTAGATTGAGCTCGAACAGCCGAAGGTACAGCTAGGATTTGTGCTGCGGCCAGAGAGCGGCCTCGAGCGGCTCGTGCCAGAGCGCATCGTGGGATCCTCGGTGGCATGGTGACGGATCCTCTATCTGAGACCAGAGAGTAGCCTTGCTATCGATGACCTTCTAGGTTAACTTTAGTCTTTGTCTTTGCTGGAACTGGTGACGATGTCTTACGAAGCACGACGTATAGATAGAGCAGAAGATACGAAGCGGCTGCGAAAGGCAGAAAGCTCGACTGCAATGACAAGTTGATGATGAATGATGGACGTCGATCCGATAGTGAAACAGCTGAACCTTTTAGCTGAACAATCGGGGAATAATAAGAAGAAACGTCATTTTATGGTCGTGGTCGTCGTCGCCGCTTAACTCATCGCGTCTCGCATATCGCGCTCTGCTGCCCTGGAAAAAGTTGAAGCAAAACATTCCAATTGAGGCTTCGTGCACCCTTTTTCTGTGTTTGTTACCGTTCACTGCCGAAAAAAATTTGAATATTATCGGAGAAAATTGGCCGGATCAAGTCAGCCATAAATCGCACTTTTCGAAATCGAGATCTTTAGTCAGCCCCGATGACAAAGTTAAGCGGATCAGTCTGTGAGCTACACCAATCTAACACTCGAGTGAGAACATGAGATGGATCTCCCGCGCGAATGGAAAGAACAGGGGGGGGGGGGCAAAAAAGTGCGAAAGAGGGCCTCTCGAAAGACTCTCTGCTTGCCTTTATCAAAGGGCAAAGATGTCTCGGCGCTTCTTCTCTCCATCATCTTCATTCGCTATCCCATACCTACATCACCTCCTACATCGTCGCAGGGTCCTTCATCTCGCGACGGTCACTTTCGCATCCCAAAAAATCGAAATGAGATCTTCCGCCGTCTTCAACCTCGCATATACAGTGAGTAGTCCATTCCAACCAATCAACTCAGCCTGCTCCGGCCGGCCACTTCCTTCTAGTGCGCATACTGATTTACATATCTTCTTGGTCTTGGCATTGCAGGCCCGCACACTGTCACAAAGAAGGCTAGTCCGTGTTCAACTCAAAACCGAAGTTCCCGGTCTCGGTAGCGCAGGATCCATCGTTCTCGTCCAACCCGGACGCATGCGCAACGAGCTCCTCCCATTCAAGAAAGCCCTCTACGATCCTCTTCCCACCCCTTTCCAACTCTCCAACCAAAAAGCCACCAGCTCCGTTCTTGAACAAAAGCTCGAGTCCGCACAAGCCACTCTTCAGCTCCAGCCAGCTCCCGAATCGCTCACACAAGAACTCGGACCTATCCAGCTGTTAAGCTTGAGGAGGAAACTCGAAGCTGCTCCTCCTCTTGTTTTTACTAGGCAGACAACGGTCAAGTTTAAACCGAGCTCAAACTCGGCTACTACTGCAACTGGGGAAGTGGAGTTGCCAAAGCCGGCACTGGGTATTCAGGGAAGCATTTCAACACGCGACCTTGTTGCGTTTTTGAAGGAAAACGGCGCATTCGATCTTGAAACGGATTCCAGCGAAGAAGGCAAACCTGTCCAGCTCAACCGTCTGACTTCGGCTCAGATCATCACGGCGTGCGAATTCACCCTTGCTCCTGCACACGAGAGCGACGGTTCTATCGATAAGCTCGGTCGTATCAAGAAAACAGGTCGATTCACTCTCGTTGCTCATATTCTGCCCTCCAACATTCGAGTCAGAATTCCAGTGATCGTTCGACCTAACACTGCTTCTACCGCCGTTTCTTCTTCCTCTCCTTCCCCCTCCTCTACCGCCGTTTCTCCTTCCTCTCCTTCCCCCTCCTCTTCCGCCATGTCGAGCACACCAGCAGGTGCCAGAGGCTACGCAACAAGCGCCAAACCCCAACCCACCAGTATGGAATCCTCCATGCGCACCAAACTCGAAGCCGAATTCGGACCGGAAGTCGAAATTCACATCCGCAACGACTCATCCAAACACGCACACCACGCAGCGATGGCCGCACAGGGTGGTGGGAACGGAGAGACGCACTTCTATGTGCATGTAATCTCGGACAAGTTTAAAGGTATGACTCAGATCAAGCGTCACAGAGTGGTAAATGGGTTATTGGAGGCAGAGTTTGAAAGGGGTCTACATGCGTTGAGTTTGAGGACTAAGACTTGGGATGAGGAGAACAAGACCAAGCCCTCAAGCACTGATGGGCAAGAGGCAAAGAGCACCAATGTGAGCATCTAATTCCCCCCCCACCCCCCCCCCCCCCAAATTCTCAAGGTCATGCGCAGATCTGGTGCTTTGATGTCATGTATACGTAGGCACATTTTGTATGTCACTTTTCGAAAGACTCGATTCTGCGCATGGTCCCTTGTTCTACGGTTGTGAATGTGAGGTGACTGACTCACTGTTTTTCACCTTTTCGCTGTTGTAGGCCGACGACGCAACCCAATGTCGACAAGACCACGAAGGACCTCCTTCTTCCTCAGAGGGATCAGGATCACTATGGCAAGCTCCGCAATCGCACCTCCACTCAACATCACCCCTTGCTTCAACCCCATCTTCCAACTCGGCCTCCACCACCCAAACCACAGACGACATCCTCTCGGCATTCTACACGCGTCCACCGACAACGGCTACGATCCCCACGCCTCGCACCCCGGTCTCCCGCGCCGCTCGCGAAAAGTTCTTCCGTCGCGCAACAAAGCACGAGGCCCTGGAGCCCTCCTATCGTCAAAACCTCCTCAACGTCATCGGTGGAGTGCTAGCCACTGTCTGCGGGACATATATGGTTTTATTTGCTGATTTCGATCAGCCGGAGGGAGCAGAGAACTGTTTCACTGGTCTAAGGAGGGCTGTTTGGGGTCCGGAGGGTCCACCCAAGCTCTTTTGATCACTCGCACACTGTGGTTGGGAATGTAAATGCTTTGGATGGAATGTCAGGTTATGTGTAAACTTATGCTGTGAGTGAGCGGCGGATGGTTTTGAGTCGATAAGCATAGAAGCGCTTCCGAACTGGATCGGCCATAATCAATCTTTTGACCAACTTTTCTGCCTCCTCTACACCACCCTGCTGCTGCTGAGCGATGCAATCCAACCAC
Organism: Ustilago hordei; assembly: GCF_900519145.1. Lineage (NCBI taxonomy): Eukaryota > Fungi > Basidiomycota > Ustilaginomycetes > Ustilaginales > Ustilaginaceae > Ustilago > Ustilago hordei. The sequence continues at coordinate 2,041,008 of NW_024545261.1, forward strand.
CACTCAAGCGCGCCCACCGACCCTCTCCCCATAATATCCACACTCGCATCTTTCTCCGCTTCAACCTGGCTACTAACCAACGTCTTTACCCAACCTAATGCTTCCTTCATCTCCCTCCTCAACGCTGGAGGTAAGGAAGTGTGGAGTGCGCGGAGATAGTTCCATCCCGAAGCATTGTTTGGTACGTTTGACAAAGTGGCTTTTGTGTATGCGATTTCGTACTGGATCTTCTTCCTTAACTGCTCCATGACTTGCTCTGAATGCGATGGGTTGGTGCTGGAGGGGTTACCAGTGAGACCAAAGCGGGAGAAATTGACAAACCAGCGATGATTCCATGCCGAGTTATTCCTTACATCTTCTGTGAGGAGTTTGTCCACGTACTCTTCTTCTCCTTGCCACAGCTCTGGGAATTCTCCTGCACCTCTCGAGGCCGGAGCGGCACCAGGCTTCGAACTGGGTAGGGAGAGACCTCCGAAATGGGAAAGCACCCACTGCCTATAACCCCAGGTGTGATAATTTTTCGCATCCCTATCCAAATTCTCCTCCACAAAGCCTAGTTCCCTGCCCGGCTTCGCCAATGCGGAAACAACAACTCTCCTATGCTGCCAAACTTGGTAACTCTTCATATTTTGATGCGCTAAACTTTCTAACCATCCCAATTCGGCCTGCAATACCGCATCCCTCCCTCCTTCTACCTTTTCAAGTTCAGAGGAATAGAGGAGGACATTCGCGCGGTATTGCCAGATTGAGAAATGGGAAGGGTTTAGTTGGATTAGGTGTGAGGTTAGGGCTAGTGCGCGGGGGGATAACTCTAGTGAGGAGAGGGGAGAAGTGAGGGGGGAGGTGTTTGAGGTGGTAAGGGTTCGGTAAAGGTCCATAGCAGAAGAATACGGAGGGTTGTAGAGGATTGGACACATGGGGGAGGATGAGGTGATGTCTGATTGGGGTGTTGGGAGGAGGTTGGACCAGACTGAAGAGGAGGGGTCGAATGGAAGATATGGTGAGCAAAGCTCTTCGAGGACGGAGGAGGTGGCTGGGGGTTTTGCGTCGGCCATTGTTGCGATCTTGCGACGGTGTGGTGTTGGTGATGGTGGTGAAGAAGAAGAAGAAGGAAGAAGGAAGAAGGAAGAGGGGGTTATAAGGCTTCGGCGCTGCAGAGAAAGGGTTTGTTGCTGCCCTTTGTTGGAATGTATCGTGGGAAGAAGAGAAGGATGGTGTGGATGAAAGGGAAGTGTCGAGCAAAGGCAAGATGTGAGGGTCCGTGCGCGTGGAGGTTTTTCTTTTTCTTTTTCTTTTCCTTTTCCGCAACTTGTTTTTTTATTCATTTACTTTAATTTTAAACGCGCTTCACGCCCCGCATAACACCACTCGTCGTCGAGAACAACACTTTCCCATCTCCCAACACCCCCACCACCATCTCTCACACACAAACATGTCCGCCACAACAACACAGCCGACCACAACCGTTCCCTCAACCCCCACGTCTGCCTCTGCCTCTGCCTCTGCCTCTGCCTCCGACTCCGCCTCCGTCTCCGCTCCAACCCAATCCCACACCGACCCATCCAACGCATCAACAAAATCAGAAAACGCAGTGCAACCACCCGACATCTCTTCCCCACACCAGTTGATCGATTGGGTAGACACGGTTCTAGGTCAACTTGAGTCTAGGTTCGATGATATGAATGGTCAAGTCACCTCACGGAGTAAGTGCCGCATCTTGACTTCCAGATTTTGAGGGTTTAGGAATGCTGACATTTGCATTGGTTGGTGGTGTAGTGAACGAGATGAGTAGTCGGATTGATGCTTTGGAGAGTTCTATACAGGGTGAGTACTCACCACTACCACGCTCTTAGGGTATAAGATGGAAAATAAGAAGCTGAACGATTCATGTCTGGTGGTGTAGATTTGATCCATGGCACACCCTCCCCGGTCACAGCTACAGGGAATAACAACGACGCTTGACCAACCTCGATCAACTCAATATACCACTTTGTACACTATACAGCACAGGCTATTACATCTTCCATCAACTCTATTATCAATGCTGTGAAGTACAGAAGAAGATTACATCCCATAACAATCAGTTGAAGATACGTCGGAATTCCAATGTGCATCCCTTTTCGACTTCCAAGTATGCAAGAACGCATTCGACATGCTCGCACTCAAATCACAACTCATCGGCGCCGCTCTCGTGCTGGCATTCTGTTCTGAAAACCTCTATGCAGCGCATGCGTATATGGGCAATCAGGTTTGCTCAGTCTACTCGAAGCTACTACCTCGTAACAAAGACTACAAGAAGCATTGTGAAGCTGAGACTGGCCCTGACGGTGCCGATCCCAAGTGGCCTTGCTTCACCTTCTGGAACGAAGATTTAACTGAGGTGAACCCGGAGGTTCAGGCAAGCAAACCGTTCTCAACGAAGTCAAGCAAATCGTTCTCAACGAAGGCAAGCAAATCGTTCTCAACGAAGGCGAGGAGGTGACATGGGGGATTATGTCAGCTTCGGTCAAGCAGAGTTGAGTCGAGTCCTTTTTTCCTCTCCCGTTCTTCTCCACAGTCACATTGAGGAGGTGTGTTTCTTTCCCAAGTCACATCAAGCAACACAGGCACAGACGCACGAACACACGGATGCATGCCAGGCAGGCAGTCAGTCTGTGTTCGGCCTATCCGTCTTCCTTCTCCTCCTCTTGTTCCTTTCCATACTACTCCTTGTTCTTGTTGATCTGGCAGCTGAGTCATCTCGTTGCCTCGTCTCAAGCCAAGGCAACACGGCTCAGCAACTCAAGTGCCACATTGGCGACTTTGGCTCAGCACCTTGATGAAAGGGATGGGATGGCTCGAGCAATTCAAAACAATGGTTCAGCTCAGCTTCAGCTTCAGCTTCGGCTTCTCTCCTCCTCTTCTTCCCTTCGGCACCTCAGCCGACGATGAGGGGCCCAGGCTGGCTAGCTGGACAGCTTGGGTGAAAGCATCGACCTTGCTCAGCCTGGCATGGCGCCAGTGTTGCCCTCGGGAAAGGGAACGATGCTCTCCCTTTGGCAGCGTACGCCTGCTTCAGACAAAGGTCCCGACGACTTCTTCGTCGTCAAAGATGATACCAAGAAAGGTATGCATCAAGTACATGGGCTCTCACCGAAATTTGACCCCCGGTACTAACTTTCAATCTGACTTTCTCTCTGTGATAGACTTTACGACTGTCGACCCCACCAAGGACTTCAATGTGCAGTGGTACGGAGGGAACCTTCAGATGAGATATTCCGACTTCGACAAGGAGAAGGGCTGCTTCAAGATCACGCTGAAGCACGTTGATGACGATGAACTTCGTATCTGGGTCTCTGCCGAGAACAGCAAAAAGCGAGACATAGACACCTTGAAGCATGAGGAGACGTCCAAGACCTTATGCACAAAGTAGGTTCACATCGACATCAAGCGCGAAGGTTAAGAGGACTTGTGAGCGGTGAGACCATTCCCGCATTTCGACGCATGATATAGACTGTCAGGATGTACAGCTCCTGCTCATCGCCGAGACGCACGTAAATCGACCTCTTCATACAAATTTTACCTTTGCCTGATGAGATGTCTGCACAAAGTAGTCGTTCCGCTCAAGCATGTGAAGCAGTGTGCGGTCAGTCTACGCATTAGAGATTCAGCATCTGCTGCTTGTTGAATAGGTGATGGTTTCATGGTAGGACGCGGTGTTATTACGTGTGGCGACAACGAACGTTAAGTACAGATGGATGATGGAAACTTGTGAAGCTACTGTCTGAGTGCCGATTCTTATGCACACTTCCCTGCCGAGCCTGAAGCTTGATGCGTGCACCTCTTTGACCCTCGAATCTCGCGAAGAAGTCAGATGGGTTGCCATTGGTGGCTGTGAAACAGTCCTCACAGCGTATTGTATCAATTTGATACAGTAGAGATTCAGCCCACTGGTGGCTCAGATGAAAGGTGGCTAAAGGCCCACGGTGGGACTGTCGACTTGGCGATGCATCTTATATGCCGTGATGTGTGGATACTGCTGTATTGCGAAGCGAGAAAGTCTGCGTGAAGGATGTGCCCTTTGAGAGGCGCCACGATGATGTGAGTGTCCAGGTTTGAGTTGAAGATACTTCGGTATTTCCAAAGGTCGACATGTTATATCGGAGTATTAAGTGCAGGGAGGCCGGAGTGATGCAAAGTGCAAACAGAGATGAGGTGGATGCAAAGCTCGTGGGAGAATATGCAGCCTACCCTCGGGGTTTGACACCAATGAAGGAGGTATGAAGTGTTGTCATGACAACGTGGTGTTGACAAGGTAACGATTATGAAGGAGACCCACTGGATGACGGCTCAAGGAGTGACTCGATGGGCGAGCACGGTCAGCTGTTCGGGTATATTTACTTATGTTCTGTAGCTTCTCACATCTCGAAATAATAAGTCTTCTCACTTAGACATACTCGACTATAAAGAGCGCCTGACTGTGGCCTCTAGAGCGGTGTATCTAATTTCAACTGTTTGCGATCGTTATGTTGATCTTTGGTTGGAGATGTGGAAATAATAATAAAAATACGGGTGTCGACACTCAGCGGTCGACAACAGTCTAAGCACAGTGTTCAAGCTATTGAGCAAAAACACTATACTATATTGACCTTAGGAGAGAATGTGGCGGGAGCCTCGAGCTCCCCGCTTGATATATATATACAAAGTGTCGGCATATGCCAAAGGTGGGAGCATTCCACTTAATGACGAAGTGTGTCAACGAGCGGGACTAAGCGGTACCCGATGCTTTACTGTATCGGCTCTGCCCGATCTCTGGTCAGATCGGCTCTGCCCGATTCCCTATCACTTCGGCTCTATGTCATCCTTTAGCATTTCACTGGATCGTAATCTTTAGCAGGAGAAGGTATGACGATGTGACAAGAAAGCTGGATCCTGCAAAGGGGCTTGTTTCGGCTGGCTAGGGCTTGAGCATGATGCATTTATGCCTCTACCTGTCCTATACTCTCATCCGTTTTGCGCGCCGACGGAAAATTGTATACACCATACTTTCTCCAGTGCTGTCATGCTCGGCAAGTGACTCGCTTTCATCTCTTCTTACTACTGCGACTGGTTTGCAGTATTGTATCCCAATCTCATCCTCGTACCTGTTCGAATTCAATTGTTGCCAGTTTTGTGCACCACCATTCCTGGCCGCAATAGGACCCTGAAGCGGCGAGACTATGACAGACTTCAACTCGATCAAACTATAGCTCCAGACGCCGCAGAAGGTGGGGGTGGGGGAACCCTCCTCCCTAGCCCCAAACACATTGTGGATGCTCTTTTAGCTTTCGCCTCCTTTCTTCTCTCTCGCTTTGCTTTACGTCGCTCTAGTTCGGCATCTATAGTTGCCATTGCTCGAGCGAAGTCCTCTTTATCCAAGCCTGCGGGAGTTGAGGATGAGGATGAGGCTTGATCGTATACCCCTGCAAGGAAAGACTCTGGAAGTTTGCACTTCGACCATACCTTTTGAACCATTTTTGCGCTTAACACTGCTGCGCCCCCATTACCATTGGTAGTAGGGTTGGAGCTGGGGTGCGAATCGGACTCGAACCATCCCCTAAGCGCCGAAACGGCCCCAGACCCTTCCTCAATCTTAGATGAGGAGCCACCGCGGACGGTGGAGGCATTCGAACTATCATCTTCTCCCTCTTTGGATTTGGTTCGTCTTCGCTGCATTCGTTGCTGAGAGACAAGTGATGAGAATAAATCTTCATATCTTGCTCTAGCAGCCGCGTCTCTTGGCTCTTCCAACGCCCCTTTTCCCCTACTCAGTGGGGTCGAAGTGGGGGGATCGGCAAGTTGAACCCTCCCCCTGGCACCACTCCCGTCACCAGGACGGACGCTAAGATCGGAATGAGTACTAAGATCGGAATGAGTACTTGCAGATCTACCCAATCCTACCCCGCCGAACTGTTTACTTGGTGCTCCATCAGCCAACGACCTAGTTCCTCCCCCCATTCCTGCTCCTCCTGGCTTAAAGAGGGGTAAAGCGGAAGCTGCGGTGCCGATGAGAGAACTTGCTACGCCCACAACTCCAGTCTGACCACTAAGAGTGTTGTTCGGGGATCGAAAAGGGGTGGTATTGCGGGGAGGTCTACGAGGAGGCGTCCTCTGGCAGTGGTCGGAGTGAAGGTCAAATTCAAGACTGCGTTTGAGTTCGGAACTAGCATCATCGGTGAGAGAGATGCTGGTGAAGACATTGCTTCCCGTCTTTCTATGTGCTGCGGCTGCGGTGGTTGAGGGACCTGTGCTTGGGTTTCGCGTGTGTCGCTGGGGTGGTACTGCACCTCTATCGCTGTTTGTACCGGCAGAAGCAGTGTTGGTGGGGGTGGAACCAAACTTAAACCCTCCAGCATTACCCTCCCAACCCGACGTTGGTTTAGTCGGTCGAGGCGGAGGAGTAGGCTTCGCCACAACCCCACCCGCACTACTACTTGTAGCAGCGGCCGTCGGTTTCCTCGGTATACTAGGCGCACCAGCTTTACTCGGACTCTTTTGCCTCGCTCTATACGCCGATTCTGATGCACCTACCCTCCCTCTCTCCCCTCCCAGCGTCGCACTTCTAGGAGGCAATGCTGGAGGAGTGACAACCCCTTCCCTCCCCACTCCACCTCCCCCTACACTTTTCTTTACACCGGGGCTGTAGGTCGCATACCGAACCCCAACCCCGCCTTTCGTTTTCGCTGGTTTAGTACTTGGGAATTGACCGAACTCTGAAATCGTTGGGCTTGGGGCTAAGCTCCCCCCGGCCCCACCTCCTGCTGGTGGACGGGGTGGAAGTTTGGGTGTGATTGAAGAAGTGGAATGAGTGGATGAAGCGGAGCCTTTACGCGATGAAACCTGCGGCGGAACGAGGGAGGGGGAAGAAGAAGGATCCATTACAGCATGTGCGAACATGGCATCTTCCGCAGAAGTATCGAGTTCGTGTGCGTTAGTGCCTGCGGGAGAATCGGTTCTGTTCCATGCATCCAAACCTCGTTGGTGCGGAGAGGAGCGGCCTGAATTTGGTGCCGAGCTCAACCCAACTCCTTGGTGGTGCTGTTCCACAACGCTTCTGCTTCTGTTTCTGACCATCGGGCTAGCACTAGGGTCAATCGACCCACCATTTGCATTCCTGGGCAAACTCCGGTTGGCTAACTCTTTCAAACTCAATCCACTTCCTGACTTCCTCAGGGAATTTGCAGTGTATCTCGGCGACACGGCGGAGGGGGTATGAGCGCTTAGCATACCGGAAGCTGAAGTCGTTGGCTGTGCTGCTAGCGGAGAGAACGAAGAAGAGAAAGGGTTGTTGAAGGATGGAGCTGAGAGTAAGCCATTTTCCGAAATTTTCCTGATCCGAGGGGTGGAGGATGAGCGAGGCACCGGGTCCGGGTTACAAGTACCGCCTGATGAAGAACGTGCTGGTGTTTGCGGCGGTACTGGCTTGCTTGTGCTACCGTGTGCGAGAGCGCGAGGTTTCGGTGAGCGAAGAATAGCAGTATTAGAGGTAGAGGTAGAAGGGGTGCGATTGGATTCGAAAGCTGCTAGGGCGGCACGGAAGTTGATCGGTTCTGCGCCGTCGGCGTTGGACATCGTGGACAAGCTGGGAGTGGGGGCTAGGGGTGGAGCCCAAACCTTTTGTGTTCGGTGTTCGATATTAGGTTTCGCCGGTAGAATGGCGCTGGAGACAGGACGAGCTATGATCGAAGACGAGACATGGCGATCGAGCGGGACGTTAGCGAGAGTGCATCACGGCGAAGCTAGCTGTGTAGGAGATGTCGTAGTAAGATGATGAGGAACGGGAAGGAAGAATGGAAGAGAGGATCGTACGAGCCCAAACACCGACTGCTCGCTGGCCTCATTCCGCACCGAAAAAGGTGGAGGTTCACTGCCCCGCCAAATATAGCATCCCCAACCCCACACTTGTTCCTCCTCACCCTGTTCTCACCCTGTTCTCACCCTGTTCTCACCCTGTTCTCACCCTGTTCTCACCCTGTTCTCACTCCATTCAATGCTCACATCTCATCATGATCACATCAATCTATCTGCAATCAGGGTATAGATTGTGGTGCGAGCTCATATCAAAAACACAACCAACAACAACAAAAACAGCACCACGATCAAGATCCAAACACACCAACCTCCCAATCTTTCATCGCTAATCCTAACCACTTCATCCATTTTCCGCATTGCTTTACTCAACCTCCCTTGACTTTGATCTACTTCTGTATCGAACGCATCAATGATATCGATCTGTTCGCCGATCTCTTGTCCCATCATGCCAGCTTGGTTGCGGAGCGAATTGAGGGTGGTGCCGATCTTGTCCAGGGTTGAGTCTTGGCGCGATATCAAGATCTGCAGTCAAACAAAGGAAGGGTTAGTGAAGGGCTAGGAAAGGTGGCAAGGCGGTAAGGCGGTAAGGCGGCAAGGTGGCAAGGCGAGGGGAATGGGGCTACCTACCTGTTGTTGTTCACGTTCGAAAGCTTCAGTTGCATCTTCGTCTTCTTCTTCTGGGAGGTTGATTTTGGTTGAGGAAGCTCTGCCAGATGGTGGGGATTGTTTTACTACTTTGGATAATGACTGCCAGCGTTCACCGGTCCAGAAAGAGGAGGGTAGGTGTTAGTATCATCCATGAGCTGCTATTCCGGTCTGAGAAGGGAGGCAACTTACATCGATCTCAGCCTCGCATTCGGCAACAAACTCTTTCCTCCTCTTCAATTCTTCCAGTGTCACTCCAAACCTTTCTGCACCACTACGCTCCACGACGAGGACGGACTGTTTTACATCTTCTACGTCCTGCCGTAAGCCTTCGATTGCGTCTGAGAGTCGGTCGTATGCCGAGTCAATCTCGCCGCCAGATGATGAAGATGCGCGTGCTGTTGATGAAGATGATTGAAGAAGTTGACGGTAGGATTGAGAGAGAGAACGGGCGGAGGAGAGGGAGGATTTCAGGTCTGATGCGAAATCGTGGTATGGATCTCTTGACATCTTATTGCGACGACCCTCTTGAAGGCCAGATGGATAGTGAGGCTTCCAAGATGCGGTCACTGCTGGGACTCTTGTGTGATTGCTATCCTGGAGTGAGGCGGTAGGATTGCGAGGCAAGTATTGGATGAATGTGGATGAGAAGAAGGTGTTGGTAGTGGAAAAGGTGTGTGAATGCAAGCCAGAAATCGGGAAAAGCACCGAGATTTCCCTGCCAAAACGGTCTATATTTTGCCGATTACCAACCAACCAACACAAACAATTGAAGATTGCAGATAAAACGCGACCGATCGGAGCCACTAGCAAGCTCTCGTATGCAGTTGTATTACTTCTTGAATGCTTGTGTTATATTCATGTGATGCTATGTACATGGTCATATATATACTTAGCAATCTCCTTCAGCCTGTGCAAATGTGCAATGTGTCACTCCTCGTGTTACTCCTGTGTTGTTGCCTCTTGTGCATTATTGTAACAACTCCTATGCATCCCACATGTGTCGCCACCTGTATGCACCTTTACTTAATTATTAGATTGCTTAAATTCTGTGGACCCCATATGATTCTGCAGACCCTGTGAATCCCATTGGGATGCTGACACATCTTCAACTCCCCCCTTCAATGGCATTACCAACCCTAACAACTGAGATAGCCGGGATGTTGCTAAACCCTTCAATGGTTTTGTTAAAATGTCTGCAACATTGTCTGCCATTCCAACAAATTCTATCTCTATCTCCCCATCCTGAACATGATCCCTAATGAAATGATATCTGGTGTCTATGTGTTTCAACTTCCAGTGCTTTGCTGGATCCTTACTCACCTGTATACATCTCTGACTATCTGAATGTAAGACTGGATGAGCAGCATCGATTTCTAAGTCCCTGAGGAGGTATGAAAAGAAGAGTGCCTCTCTCACTGCTTCTGAGGCAGCAACGAACTCAGCTTCCACTGCTGATAGTGCCACACATTTTTGGACATGTGACTTCCAGCTAACTGGGCACCCATATATATACTGTCATGGGCCTGGGTGCGCAGAGCGAGGAAAGACCGAAGTTCATATGAAGATAGCACAGGAATCGTGGAATCGGGTAGATTGTAAGAGTTGCAGCAGAGTTCACCAAGATCGGCAGTAGAATCAGCTCTATGGCAGATCACAGCGAAATCGGCACGAGCATCATCGATATCATGAATCCCACCGGAATCTGCGACAAGCGAGAGCTTGTGGCAGATTCTGTGGAGATTGGTAGCAAGGTTGTCCATATGATGATTCACATGCAAGAGGGACCAAGCTCAAGTGACATGCGGATGGTTACCACTCAGGGGCCCACAAGACAGGAGTAAAAGAGAACTGTTGCCAGTCAGAGGAAGGAGAGCTGTGTAAAGGACACTGGCGAAAGGGACATGAAGAAGAGGAGCAGTGTCGATGAAGTTGACACAGCTCAGGTAAGACAGGAGGGACAAGGTCTGATATGGAGGAGGTGCCTCCTTGGAGACACCTGTACAATACTTGATGAAGAGGGTAGTCTCTGGAGAGAGAGAGCAGGAGCAGTGTTGCTGGCAATGCTGTGAAGAGATATATAGGCATACCTTCTTGTCATGAATGGTCGAGTGGATCCATCCACTCTACACTCATCAAACAAACTAGTATTACTTCAAGCAATAAGTATCATTAGTTCACAGTCAGCATAGAAGTAATCAACAGATTGCTCCTCATCGAAGCGTGTGTGTTGTATCACCATTTCCTGATGTCTGAAGGCAGTTCGTAGCAACCAGCGGTCCGGATAACAATAGAACCAAAGGCAGACATCCACTGTGGCCCAGGGATCACTTCAAGCATTAGCCGACACACTGGACACTCGTGTCGGTGTCATCAACCCATACTCACACCAGACCATTGGTGTCAATATCAAGCTCACTTAGAGTCATATTATAGTTTGATCATGCCGAGCTACCTCTGGATGGAGTGCCCACAGTGGTTAGTCGAAATCTGTCATAACAATAATACAACTACAGATTCTAATGAGAAAGGTGACAGAGAAGGCTCTGTCACATATTTCACTAAGAATCAAAATACCATTAGCGCTGTCGCATAATTCGACAGAATCGGTGATAGTACTGATACTATTACTGATCTCAGGTTTCAGGCGCACGACCGCTGACATATACGTCATTGCTCCCGATGTGCTTCTCCGTCTGTTTGTTGGGTCTGAAGCCCAATTGGCATCACTATATGTGACAATCGGTTGCTTCAAGTGTTCACTTGATCTGCTCCCAAGGTTCAGTTGGTAGTCACTGGTTTGGTTGAGATACTTCATCAAGTGTATAGCAGCCTTCCATGCACTGTTGGTTGGGGTTGACATATATCTTGCCAGTATTCCCACTGTGAACGATATGTCAGGTCGTGCAGTATTTGCTACCCATAACAATTGTCCCACCAGTTCTTGGTATTGTTTTGCCTCTAGGGAATCACATTTACCATTCCCTATGGCATTAGGTATTTCTGGCATTGGTACCCATGATTTCTGATCCATCAACTGTAACCACTTACTCACCATGGCCTTGGTGTAAGCGGTCAAATCAATTGACATCTCCCTTCTTGTCCTGTCTCGTTTGATGCTGATGCTGAGGAACTCTTTCACTGGGCTGTTATCTTCCATTCCCCACTTGGACATTATCTCCCTTTTGGTGCGATCCACCTCCTTACAACTGGGTGAGGCTATGAGCATGTCATCGACATAGGCTGTGATAATAGTTAGGTTACTTCCAGTTCCTCTTGAATACAGACAGGGTGCACTTGGCATGCAGTGAAAGTCTATGCTCTGTAGGTATGAATCCAACTCTATGTTCCATTCTCGCCCTGATTGTTTCAGTCTGTACAGTCCTTTTACTAGCTTCAAGGCCTTTCCAGGTGGGATTCTCATTCCAAATGGCAGTTTTAAGAATACATCATGATGTAGCATTGAGTTTAGATATGCTTGCTTGACATCAATACTATCTACTTCCCAGTCACAAACTGCTGCTATGGCTAAGACTCCTCAGATTGACTGAATGGGTGCAACAGGCACAAACACTTCAGTGTAGTCTATACCTTCTCTTTGTGTGAAACCTCTTACCACCAGTCTTGCTTTAAACTTTGTCAGGATGAGATTTGCATCTGTTTTGATTTTTAAAACCCAACATGTGTCGATGGCATGCATACCTTTGGGGAGATCAACAATTTCCCATGTATCCATGGCTTTCAAACCATCCAGTTCTTTACACATTGCTTCCTCCCAATGCTTCCTGTCCTCTCCTGACAATGCTTTGCTAACTGTTGGGTCTAGATTTCTTCTCTTTCGATCATTTATTGCTGTGAGTCCATAGTGATTGCTATTGGTCCATGTGTCGTCAAATGTGTTGGTGTCGGTATCAGCCCCACATTCTATTGCCTTTGTTGTATCTTCACCCAGATCTTCTTCATTGTTCAATCCATCTGTTTCTTTCATATTCGTGTACTCATTCAGTGGCTCCTCCTCTCGTTCATTGAAGAGGTTCATATCTGTGTATCCAAGATTGTCTATGTCTCCTTTGTCTGCTAGTGCTGGTGGTGGGTGTATGTTTACTGGTTTCCACTCTGTTTTGTCGGACCAGCATTTTGTCTCCATGAATCTAGCTGAGTTGCTCCAAAAGATGTTTGGGCTGTAGTCTGGGCTGTAGAAGAGCCATCCTTTTCTTTCCAGACTATACCCCAAGAAGATAGATGCTACTGCTTGTTGATCTAACTTTTTATTATCTCTTTTGACCTTGGGAACATTTACCCATGCTAAATATCCAAAGATGTGTAGGAGTCTTATGAGTCACTCCAGTGACTTCCCAAACATGACTTGGTATGGGAACTCACCATCAACACTTGGGATGAGGTTCATTTTGAAGGCTGCGGTCTGGATTGCATAGGGCCAGAAGCTCTTCAGTAACCTCCTTTGCATGAGCAGCATTTGCATCTTCTCACCCAAGCTTCTGTTCATTCTCTCCACATGTCCGTTCTGTCTGCTATTGTACCCTACTGTCATTTGCCATTCAATGCCCTTTTCATATGCCCACTGAAGCGCGTCATTGCTTCTCCATTCTGTACCTTGGTCAGATCATATTGCTTTCAGATTCTTTCCCGTCTGTGTCTTGAGATATGATATGATTGTTTTGAGCTTGGGAAACACGTGACTCTTTCGTAGCAAAGGCTGTGCATATACATACTTGCTGTGGTTATCAACCAGTACCAATGTGCACATGTATTCTGTCATGTGCGACGAGTCGACTATCAAGTCAATGTGGATGAGATCAAGCAGAGAGACAGATTTCTCTCCACTACCTTGCCCCATTCAGGCTGCTGTGCTTTTGGATCGGATGCATGGCTCACACATTGTAGCAGTCCCTGGGTTTAGGTCTGCTGTGTCATTTTCTCCTAAGTGGTTGATGATGGCCCTCATCTTATCTCGACCTGGATGTCCCAGATGTTCATGCCATAGTTGTTGTTTGGATATTTTGGCTTTGTTCTCAATATGCTTGAAATCTTCATCAACACCTTCAAATAATGATGTTGATGTGATCATTGCATTTTCCTTCCATGTGTCGCCTTGGAACTCCAACAGTCCTTGCTCGCGATTCTTGGATATTTTGAGTAGCATACCATTTGCTAAGTGTATTTGCCCTCCGGTTGAGTCTAGCATCACTTGTGCTCCTTCGTCTGTCAGAGAATTTGTTGACAATAGGTTAACATTGAGATGCTGAACATACAATACATTTTGGAGAAAAACATCTCCATGACTTGTTGATATGCTAGCATCCCCTATAGCAGTCACTTCCAGAACTGAGCTTCTGGCAGTGAATATGCGCTTTTGGCAGGTTCTCGGACTAATGAGCATGCTATAGTTGTTTACCATATGATAGCTGGCACCCAAATCTAGGATCCAATGATGGTTCCCTTTTGAATCTGGGTGGCTCTGCCAACTTGGTGTGAAAGAGCACCAGGCTTCCTATTTGGGCCTGGCGAAAGGGGAATTTTCTGGTATGGTCACTGATGCATCACATTGACTGAACCTGTGTCCAGGCCTCTTGCAGATCCAACATCTGAGCCTTTGAGGTCTAGTGGTGACTTTGGCACTGGTGCTGTCAGCATCCTTTTCATCTTTCTCCTCCTTTCTGGGTGTCTCGTCCTGGTCATCGCTGCTGATGACTCTGGTGCTTGCTTGACGGGGGTCAACTCTCGGAGTGGGGTTGTTCTCAATTGCCAACTGCCGAATGGATAGGGCAGTGGTGAGGGCATTAAAACTAAGCTGGCTGACAGTGGCAATGGTCTCCTTGTACATTGGATGTCAGATAGTGCACTTTTGTAGATTAGAGAACAGAGTGTCATCAGCAAATGGCTTTCCCAGTAAGCTGCTCTCTGTTTGGATGGTCCTTATTTCCTGGATAAGCTTTTGTACGTCTGAGTTGTGCATCCTTAGTTCACCTAGCTGAGCGATTAATGCAATATGATGAGATATGGCAGTGGCCTCATTGGTGAGTCCATTTTCGATCTTCTTCCATACATGATGGAACATATGGTGCTCCCTGATGATGTCAAGAATCAAGTAATTGATATTGTATTCTCCGGTGGTGTCAATGGTACTGCATAATGCATTTGTCAAAGCATCATCGAATGTGCAGTTCCATTTGGGATGTTTCTTGTCATATGCTCCATCGAGATGCTTCATGGCATGAGGAACACATTGTAGAAAGGACTTGATATGGGCATTCCAACTATAATAGTTGTGCAATGTGAGTTTTGGGATGGGCTCAAGTAGTTTTGCTGGAGTACGAAAATTGTATGGCTTTCTATTGTTGTTGTGATCTGAGTCAGAGTCAGTTTCTTCCTCGGTGTCGTCATCAATCACCTCGGTGTCTGACTCGTTGGTGGCCTCGTTGTCAACAGCTCACAGTTGCATTACCTTTCCTTTTCTTCCTCCTTTGGCCTTGCTTGTGACAGCTTGAGCTTCGGCCTCTTGTACCATGTTGTCGATGGTCCTGGTTGGCTTAGTTGGTAGAGCTTCAGACTCTTAATCAATTGAAGATTGCAGATAAAACGTGACTGATCAGAGCCACTAGCAAGCTCTTGTATGCAGTTGTATTACTTCTTGAATGCTTGTGTTATATTCATGTGATGCTATGTACATGGTCATATATATACTTAGCAATCTCCTTCAGCCTGTGCAAATGTGTGATGTGTCACTCCTCATGTTACTCCTGTGTTGTTGCCTCTTGTGCATTATTGTAACAACTCCTATGCATCCCACATGTGTCGCCACCTGTATGCACCTTTACTTAATTATTAGATCGCTTAAATTCTGTGGACCCCATATGATTCCGCAGACCCCGTGAATCCCGTTGGGATGCTGACGCATCTTCAACTCAAACGCTCGTTCTTGGACCCTTTCTTCCTCCTTCCTCCTTCCTCCTTCCCATCAGCAGACATCATCTTGGCGCACCACCACGAGCACCACCAACATCAACTGCTTCATAGACGCATCGTCGTATCCATCACCTGCATCCATTCACCGCGCCATCAATAGTCACCACCAAAATGCCAATCACGATCCCCATCATTCACTTCAACGACATCTATCGCGTGCGCCAGAAAGACAAGAAAACCGGTGGTACAATAGGAGCAGACCAATTCGCAGCTAAAATCCAATCCATTCGTCAATCGTGGGGCGAACTCTCCAACCTTTCCAACCTTCCCCCACCACCCTCTTCCTCCTCAAACCTCGGCACCTCTCGAGACTGGAGCGCGCATAGCAACTCTCGCGAGCGAAAAGGACTAGTCCTCTTCTCGGGCGACCTCTATTCCCCTTCTGTTGAAAGCAGTGTTACACGAGGCACGCACTTGGTCCCAGTCATCAATGCTATGAATCTGGATTGTGCCTGCTTGGGCAATCATGATTGGGATTTCGGTTATCCGCATTTACAGACTCTGATGGCGCAAAATAATTTCCCGTGGCTGTTTAGTAATGTCGTGGATACAAACCCAAGGAAAGAGGGCGGTGGCGACTGGGATGAGCATTTACAGCAAGATGATCGACAAGTTGATGGGACCTTGAGATCTTGGACTACGACAGTGCAGGATGTAAAAGTAGGATGTATTGGGATTGTGGAGAAGGAGTGGATTGCTACCGTACCTTCCTTTCCACAAGAATTCATGTATCGAAATATGCTTAAAACCGCTCTGAAACTTAGTCAGGTCCTACGAGATCCAAAGGGACAAGCGTGCGAATTGGTGATCGCCATCACACATAGTCGTTTGCCGAACGATATCGATTTTGCCAACGCTATTGGGGCTGTTGCTGGTGCGGACCCGACTAAGCATGGGGTGGATCTGGTGCTGGGTGGTCACGATCATATATACTACGTTGGCAATGGTGCGGCTAGCTATACCGGTGATGAGTTTCCCAGAGGGGAGCCAGGGACGGAAAAGGATACTAATGCGATGGTCGTCAAATCCGGAACCGATTTCAGGGATCTTTCTGAGCTCAAGCTCGAACTTTCCGAACCCAACAACAACGCCATTAGAACAAGGACGATCAAGAGTCTTAGTGTTAAACGGTACCGTGCTTCACCTGACGATCCTACTTCACCGGAACTCAAGTCTATGTTGGACGATCTCCTAGCCAAAATCTCCAAATCTACATCCCAAAGCGTTGCGTACACGCTTACACCTTGGGATGTACGAAGCGAGAAAGTTCGTACGGATGAATCTGCGTTTGGAAACTTTGTCGCTGATGTCCTTATGAACTCCTACGAAGAGGTTCTACGAGAAAGAGACAATAGAGGAGAGCTTAGCGAAAGACGCCCTGCGGATGCTAGAGAGGTGGACTGTTGTATCATCTGCGGCGGGAGTTTAAGAGGAGATCAGATGTATGGACCGGGCAAGATTGCTCTTAGTGATGTGTTGGAGATTTTGCCGTTTGAAGATGCGGTGGTGTGTAAAGAGTTGAAGGGTCAAGATATTTGGGATGCTTTGGAGAACGGGTTGAGTATGTATCCGAAGCAGGAGGGCAGGTTTCCACAAGTGGCCGGGTTATTGGTAAAGTGGGATTCGAGGAAGGAGCCGGGCAAAAGGCTGATTAGTGTTGAGTTGTTGGATAATCCGCTTGATTCCACTCCTTCTCAGAATCAGCAGCGGACAGAGAAGGAGGGGGAGGAGATGGATGTAGATGTACCCAACACGGCTGGGGAGGGTGAGGTTGGGAAACTTCGCAGGTTCTCTGTAACCAAAGTACCTGGTGGAGGCTACGATGTGGAAGTGCACCGACCTGCATTGGTCAGCCGGGGGCCGCTGGAGATGGAGAAAACCTACAGGGTGGTTACTAGGGAGTACCTAGCGGAAGGATATGATGGGTTCGAGGCGTTGAAAAGGGGTGAGTTTGTAGTGGATCATGAGAATGGGCAGTTAATGTCGGCCATTGTGAGGAAGTTTTTGTTAGGTGCGAGCTATTTATGGCGTATGAAGCAGATTAGGCCGTTGCAGGCCGAAGGGCAAGATGGCGATGCTTCCACTGCTGCTGCGAGTGTGGAGATGAAGCAGGAAGAGGAAGGGTCAGAAAAGGGAGCAGAAGTAAACACACTTAGCAAACGTACCAGGATCGCCATCACTCGCGCTCGCTCACTCAACCTTCTCAAGCGGGCAATGAAGCATAATGCGGTCGATACACCCGTCACCGAACTCCCATCTACCCCAGTCAAGCGGGCTTCACCTGGTCGGTCTGACTCGCTAGGATTGACTAGCGAGGAAAACATGTGGCGAATGGTAGTTGATCAATCGCCCGGCGGGTTTAGAGATGCTTTGCATGTGGGGGGATCGGAGCATCACTCCAAATTCGATTCGGTTAGCAAGCGGTTCAATGAGCCTCTTACCTCCGGTTCCGGCGCGGGGTTGGCTACGTCTTCGCATGCCGCAACGAGATCGTTTGATGCAGACGCGAGTCGAGGAGATGTGGATATGGGTGTTCCTGCTGCCAAACGCGCCCGTACGCGACGAGGCGGGGATGAGAGAGAGCAGCAGCTGAAGATCGATAATGCTCTTTTCGATCCTTCCCTTGTATCGGGCCTTTCGACTCAGATCAAAGATCTGCTGACTTTAGTGACGAAAGCTGCTGATCCGGATGGCAGACTTTACGTTCAGCCCAGTGGGAATGGTGAGCCAAACGCCAGTGCTACAGCTGCGGAGGAAGAAGAGGAGGTAGGGGGTGGAGGCGCAAACATCGCACTGGGCAGTATGGCGGTTGATGAGGGGGATGACGATGCTACACTTGCCTTCCTTACTGCTGGTGGAAGCGGGTCTGGTGCGAACGGTGGAGCTATGCGCAAAGGTACACCTACTCAATTGTCACAAGACATTGTCAAGAAGGCGAGTGAGCTTCGCGCTACATTTAAGAAGCTCGAAGAAGCAGCCAAGTCTTTGCCCGGTGGAATGGATCTCGGTCTGAAGGAGCAAGAGAGGTTGCTGACTGCATTGGAGGGATTTATTGCTCGACAGGATGAGGCGTTGGATAAACTTGCCGCTTCTCCTTCGGGACAGAATGGGCACAAGAAGAGACGGGAAAGGGAAGGAGGGGAATTCGGTGGAAAAGCAGGTGAAATCGCAAGCTCATCTTTCAAGCACGGTGCAGTGGCTTCAAGTAGCTTCCATTTGAATCAGGAGGAGATGGAACAGTTGAGGAAGGACATTAAGGCTTCCACTACCACCACCGCTAGTGAAGATGCAGGAGTTGACGGGGAGAGAGAGAAGAATGGGGCTAGTGTTGGGAATGGGAACCAGGATGGAAGTGGGAAGGAGGAGGAGGGCGGAGATGGTGATGATACGTCTAATCTCGCTTTTGTCTCTCCTCTTGTCGATGGGAGGTTGGTTGATGTTGCTCGTCAACAAGCACAGATCCCCGCTCTCACAGCCATTTCGTAGAACTCACAAATCATTTCTAATCACACGCACAATCACACTCTGCTTTGCTCTGCGTTGAGTTGCATTCTGTATGCGAACGTAAAGAGTGACGCTTCTTCCATAGAATGATAAACTACAAGTAAAGGGAAGGAGAGAAAATGATGCTTCCTTCCCTTTCCAACATTGCCAGAGTCTTTTCAAACTTCTCTGCCAAACCTTCATTGCCGATCGCCTTGGCCGCCTGAACCAATTGCCTGATCAACTCCTGCAACCTTCTCATACACCTAATGATACTACCTTCAAATACGTCCGTAAGCTTGCAGATCTCTGCGAACTTGGCTCCATTACACCACTGCATAACCAAATCCATCAGCTCTACTTTGAAGCTGGAGACGTACTCTTCTTCGACCAGTGGGAGTTTGGATTCGATCGAGACCTTTGCAATTCGACGAGCTGTTTCTTGCATGATGCGGAGCGGGGCTGCTAGTTGTTCGTTTAGTCGGGTTTGGGTCGTGGATTTCTCGCCGAAGACAAAGCAAGAGAGTAGAGCGGCGCATTGTGGCGGGGTAAGATCGTTGAATACGCCGTTGAAGATCATCTCTGTGAGCAAGAGTTCGTCTCCAGTGGAGATTTCGCACGCTACACGGCCCTTCTTTTCGACTACATCGTCAGAGGTGGTGAAGCCTAGTCGACGAAGGACTCGCTTGCGACATTTGAGTTCGTCGAGTTGAAGAACAGAGTGAGCGGCGGCGATCTTCTTGGCGATTCCGGCGACAATTTCTTCCGCTTCTTGCTTTTGGGCGTAGGCAGCGTAGAGTCGCGGTAGGTCTTTGTCTCTGCGAAGGGAAGAGGAGGAGAGTTTGTCGTCGAGGATTTTGATCTTCTCGACAAGGTGGGCAAAGGATTCGTCTTTGATCTTCATGTCTTTGATGGGGTCAAGGAGGGGTACGCCTTTGGGGAAGCGACGCTTGACTTCGACGAGGTTCTTGCGGACCGTCTCGCGCGGTTCGGTAGGGCGAAGATCTTTGGCCAGGAAGATACGGATACCGGACAGAGACTGGATCGTCGATAAGAGAACGGGTACAACGACCATCTCGCCCTTCTTACCTTGAGGGCAGGGAAGGAAGTTGCCAGCGGGAGCGCCATTGTCGGTCTTGCCCCCCTTTTTGTCCTTGTCCGAAGAAGAAGAGCCTGGACCGGATGCACAGTGTAGGAGGACATCAACGACGTACTGGTTTTGTGGAGGTGCGTTAGGATCAATCGCTGGTCCGCGCTTGCCTGGTGTGTTCGGCAAGCGCTTCTCATACGAAACGACAGCACCCCAACCAAAGTCGAGATCCTCATGGCAGACCTTGACCAACCTTCCTGGCTGCAAGAACGGCAACACGTAAGATGGATGAGTGATGACAGTCTGCACATCCTTGCGCAGTGTCTCGAGCTGGTGTTTGACATCGTAGTACTCTGCTACTTCTTCCTCTCGCTCCACCTTGATCAAGTCGCGCTGCTCCTCAGCTGCCTTCTGCTCAGCTTCGAGCGCAGGTACTGATGCAGCGTTCTGGAACTGGAAGAAACAGCGCTCCAACATGTACTCTGGCGAAATACCTTCGACGCGCATGAGGTTGAGGATCATATTGTAGCCCAAATGGAAGGCGGAGTTGAGACGATCAGCTTCACCTTTGACCATGGTCTTGGCTGCACTAGGTTCAAGCTTCTCGTCGAACATCATGATGACGATTCCTCGGTCATCGAGACCACGTCGACCGGCACGACCTGACATCTGAATGAACTCGCCCGAAGTGAGATTACGGAACTCCTTTCCGTCCCACTTGTTGACTGCGGTGAAGACTACGGTCTTGGCAGGCATGTTGAGACCGATGGAGAAAGTCTCTGTGGCAAAAAGGACCTTGATGAGACCTTCTTGAAAGAGGATTTCGATGACTTCCTTGAGAATGGGAAGAAGACCACCGTGATGGATTCCGATACCTCGTCGCAGGAGAGGGAGAATGTGCTCGATCTGAGGCAAGCCACGGTCTTCTTCGGAGAGGGCGTTGATGGCGTTGGTGAAGACGGTGGAGACCATCTCCTTTTCGTCGTCGGTGTTGAACTCGAGCTTGCTCATCTGGAGTGCGAGTGCCTCACATTCACGCTTGGAGAAAGCGAAAACGATGACAGGGTTGTAGTTCTTAACCATGATCATTTTGACGATCTTGTAGATGTCCGAGGGACCCTTCTTGCCTCCGTTACCACCCTTCTTGACTTGACCGCAACGCTTGCCGCCTCCGGCGTTGGGATCAGCAACGTCCTCGCCTTTCGAGTCAGCGAGAGCACCCATGGCCTTTTGGAAGTTGTCTTCACGGAAAGTGCCACGCTCGTCAACAACGAGGTGAATACCTTCTCCACCTTGAGGAAAGAGGTAGTGCTGAAGAGGAGTGGGACGGAAGTCGGTGTAGACGACGTGGCATGGCTGAGCGTGAGTGTGTGCGATCCATTCTGCGAATTGCATGGCGTTGGGGATGGTGGCTGAAAGGAAGACGTAGCGGACCTTTCGTGGCAACAAGATGATGGTCTCTTCCCAAACGACACCACGCTCCTTATCTCGCATGTAGTGGATCTCGTCGAAAACGACCCAGGCGACTTCACGCATGATCTCGGAACCACGGTATAGCATAGAACGCAGAATCTCGGTAGTCATTACGAGGCACGAGGCGGAAGGATTGATGGTGACATCTCCGGTCATAAGGCCGACGTCGCCAAACTCTGCGGTGAGTTCACGGAACTTTTGATTGGAAAGCGCCTTGATGGGTGAGGTGTAGACGACGCGCTGACCTCGCTTGAGACATTGTGCGATGGCGTATTCTGCAACGACGGTCTTACCGGCGGAAGTGTGTGCTGATACGAGGACTGATTCGTTGCGTTCGATACAAGAGACCGAGTTGCGCTGGAAGGGGTCGAGTGTGAACTTGTACTCTTTGGCGGGTGGGTCGTTGGGTACATGCTGAGAGAGGGGGATGTATGGATAGTCGGGAGGAAGTGCGACCTGATGACGCACAGAGTGGGTGACGTGCATCTTCTTCTCAGCAGCGTTCTTGTCGGCATTGGAGGCAGCGTCAGTGGATGAGCTGACAGCAGCAAAAGATTGGTCATCAGGCGACTCGGGAGGAGCGAGACCGCCTTGGAGTGGGATAGCTTGGGTGGCCTCGTCTGTAAACTCGTCAGTGACCACTGTTGGTACCGGAGCTGGCTTCGCGGCAGCATCAAGCTTCTGACGCTTCGATGGGCCAGGTGCTGGTGAGGAGCTGTCCACGGAAGCATCGTCTGCATTGGCATCAGCATTGCTGGAAGCAGCAGCATGGCCGTTCTTGGAGCTGGATGCTGAGGCTTTGTTGTCCTTTGACGAGCTCGCCGTCGCTTCCGCTTTTGAAGATGAGGAAGAAGAAGCGCCTGCTTTGCTTCGCTTCTTTTGCTTCTTTGAAGGCGAGGAGCCGGATGATGTGGCAGGACTAAGCGTGGCCTCTGTTGGTGCGAGGAAGTCGAAAAGGCCGTCTGGATCCATGGTGGGCGCTGAAATTAAGTTGAGATGGTGGTGGTGGTGGCTTTGAGAAAGGGATGGCAGTGGCGGCAGATGCGATATATCAGGAAGACCCTTTTCTGTCGGCGGCTGAGTTTTTAGCTATCCTTGAAGGGTCCGAGTTGCTGATGAGAAGAATGCAATTTTTGACTGATCTGCCATACCAAATTATTCTCGCAAGAAGCTCAACTGCAAAGCATCCAATTTTCAACCTTTTATTTTTTTTTATTTTTATTTTTCCGAAAATTTCAAGGCGCTTCCGCACTCGACACAGTGTGCAAAAAAAAAAAAACCTGTCATGCTTACGTAATTGGCAGTGTAAGGATGTTAGACCTTGTCTTTTGTTGACGAATTCTGATCGTGATCGACTCGGCGCGAGTGTGTGTGTCTCTTTTGGCCACGCAACTTTGGAATGGCTGAGCGCTACACACGGACCCGCCAAACTGACACTTGGCTCCACTTGACGACTTGAGCACACATCAACCCCCATCGACACCCTTCTTCCTCCTGTCATCACCACCCTCATCTTCAGCCTCAACCTCATACACACGTACAAGATGAGCTCCACATCGCAAGCACAGTCGCATCCTGAGCCGAGCTATGCTCTTGTGCCTCCCAGCTATGCTGCCCATACATCCACCTCGTCCAATTCCTCCACTTCACACCCGGTCTACACTGGTATTCATGATACCATGCGTCATGGTCTCAAGAATGTCTTGCACCAAGTATCAACACACTCGCATCACCCTGTCCAAAACAGACTCGAGAACTGGGAAGCTACTCGAGACAACCTCAAGCTTACCATGCAGCGCAACATTCATGGCCTTGGTGCGCCGGCACACACTTTGATGGAGCGAAAGATTGTCAGTTACGTAGGTATCACACGCAAAGAAAGACTGGGTCAGCAGCATGCTATGAGCTGGTATAGATATTTTGATGAATCATTGGATTGCTGATCCGATGATCGTTTGCTTTGGCTTTGATTGATGTCTCTATAGAACCCTGCTTTCGACCCAACTAGAAGCTCTAACTCGATCTCCAAGCTTCACCTCGACATTTTGAATGGTGATGATGAACGAATCGAGCCACGCGACTTCTTGCCTTGTAAGTCTTGCCCTCTCACACACCGGACTATCGTCCGCGGCTTTTCTCGGAGGAAGCCCTGTTTGCTGACACTATCGTTCACTTCTTCATGTTCACATCGCGCCCTCCTTTCTACAGCCGAGATCTCAGCCAACGTTCCCAGCATGCACACCGTCATGGAGCGTCGTCTTGGCTTGTAACGCTCTCACTGCTGGCAAATCAACTGACGTTAGCCTTCCTTGTACATTAGACCTTCTCAAACACTTTTCTACAGACATTTTACCGGGTCGTCGTTGAGTGTGGATGTTGATGCATCATCTTGAGTTGTTCGATCGCTCCACTCTTTTATTTTGTGACTATGCCCAATGGCATACCCAATCTGAACCCTGCTCGCTTTCTATCCGTCCCCTAGCCGCCCAAGCCAGCTTGTCTTGCCTCATTCTTGAGCGCGAGTCAGACTCAGCGCTCTCCCCATCTTGAGGTCTGCACTTCCACTTCAACATTACAGGAGCAGCCATTCAACACTCCAACTCGATCGTGCACCACTCCATTCAAGTCGGCGGATAAAGAAACTTGTCCTGCAGAATTCCTGATCTCTTCTCAACTTGCCCATAAGATTGCACTATAAGTGCACCACACGCGCTTAAGACTCGATACTGGTAGCAAGGTAACGTGGTATCATTGCGAATGCCCATGAGAAGTGTGTAATGATATAGTGTACAAGTGTGAATGTGTTGAGATTACTTGGGGTTAAGCATGCTCGTCAAGCCACTGGGAGGCTGCTGATATCGCTTGGCCCAGTTCCAGCGCTCCTGTCGGTATCGCAACGTCGATTCCTCAATGTTGCGAGCGTGTGTACTGCCCATCTTGGCCATAGCCTCAAGGAGCTCCAAGAATGCATCTCCGGTATCCCACAATCCGCTTTCAATATGCTCATTGTTGAACTCGGGAAGCAGATCGAACGAGGCTGGATTCTTCCATCCAGGGTTCTCGTTCTCGCCGTATGCATCGAGCCAAGAAGCTCCAGCAACGTGTGCTTCCGCAGCCATGGCGTAGGCGTGCTGTGCAAACAGACGCAAGTGTCGAGGCCAACGCACTGCTCGCAGTGAAGCGTCCATCGTCTTGCCCACTTCGTTGCCTCTCTTTTCGCCTTGGCCGCTCTTCCACTCGTTGTTGGCATTGCCCTCGATGGGTTTCAGTGCGGCATCGCGGGCTCTGTGCAGCTCAAGCAATCGCTTGGCAACAGCGCCCGTCTCCCACAAAACTGCCATTGACGCCTTCATTGGGTGACGAGAGAATTGAGGGCGCGATAGCAACTTCCTGCCATGGAAGTCACGTCCAATGGCACTGTCATCCTCGCTCTCTGATTCCGGTGCCCAGTTGTTTCCGGCAATCATTTCAAAGTTGGAGCGCTGCTCGCTCTCGCCCGTAGGCATCAGCGTTGAGGCGATGCGCAGCGACTTGTCCGTCTTGGCCGTGGTGCGTTCCGGGAACAGGAAGAAGAAAGCCTGGATGGAAGTGAAGAGGCGGTACATGAGCAAAGCGACTATGCGCGAATGGACAAATGCTGCCACCCGCAATGGCATTTCGGGACCCTTGTAGGTGACCGAGCCGATGCGCTCGACGAGCCAATCGAGTGTTGTCTCCATCTCAGTAATGGCATGCTGTAGATCTGGTTCAGGTGAGTGACCTGTGCAAATGTCGGCGAGCGGCGTGTGCAACAGACGCGTCAATCTACCATAGGTGCGGAAGATGAGGTCTCGAGTCTGTGTCAGGTAGCCGTTGGATGCAGGATGAACCTTGGGCGTCCAGTTGGATCCGTGATGGATGTAGTCATCTGCACTGGCGGGCTCGAGCTCCATCGTGTAGACGTCAAACTTGGGTACCTGCAGTTCTGCTGTCTGCACCCAGTATGCCGCTGTCACAATGAGAAATACCTGCCTGCGGAGTGCTTCGAGCTCGATGGGATCCTTGATCATCGTTCTTGTATCAGCTGCACGTGGGAGCGGTGCTTGCGGGTCATCGGTGCTTGAGCCGCCAGAGATCTCGAGAGCCCTCTGCAACACCTCTGGACCATCCCAGGGCGTGTTGCAGCTTTCCGAATCGGGTTTGGCGTCAAGCTGGTGGAGTCGCCAACAGTAGGCGAGACGGAAGAGCCACATCTTGCGCTGGACAAGACCCTTGCTGCTGAGACCATCTTCTCCTGCACCCATCTCCAAGAGCATGCCGGTCATGATGAGACGTGGATCAACATCACCGCTGCGGATCTTTTGTAGCATTAGGTCGTTGGCAAGACCCCAGCTGCGTCGAGCGAACGAGAGCATCTGCTTGCGATCATCACCTTCGAGCCTGCCGTAGTTGTTGGCACATCGCATGACCACGTCTCCTGCCTGAAGATCAAGGTCCTCGATGTTCATACTGTCGGGCAGAAGCAAAGCACGATGCGCCAGGAAAGCAAGCAGCGCCAGTAGAACATGCGCTGGTGGGTCGCGACCGCCGGCGCCTGGCGCAGAACCAAACAGATAGCGGGAGGGGATCATTTTTTCAAACGAGTCGAGTGCCTCGAATTGCGAGATGGCCAAGGCAACAAAAGGTCGATCCCTCTCGGTGTAGTATGGCTTGAGGCGGTTGATCAGCATGGACTGATCGTGGTAGCGCATGTCGCAGTTGTCGCCGCCTGCAGTAGACAGCTTGGTAGCAGCGTTGAAGTAGTTGACGCTTCCATCTGATTGAGGAGAGGCAGCTACAAGACCGCCAGAGCCTTGCGACTGTGCTGGCGATGCGCCGTTCCGATTGACTTCGGTTGGGGAGGTCCCCGCCGAGTTTTGCGATCGCAGCATGCTCGAGACACTGTTGGAGCGTGGATGACTGGCACTATCGGCCAGGGCGTCCCAGGCGCTGAGCGTCGCTTTGCTGACGCGGTCGTCGATGCCAAAGTACACGAAAGTGCGTTTCAGTGGTCGCTCCTCGGTGCCCATCGGTCTTGAAGAAGGTCCTGGAACGATGGGTGGCGAAAAGGTCGAGATCGAGGTATTGGATTCCGAAAGGCGTCCGCTGAAGGTATGCGAGCTGTACTCGGACGAAGAAAAGTTGCTGCTTTCATTGGAATCTCTCTGGTAGAGCTCGGGTCGACCATTGGAGCCTAGATGAGAATACTGCATGTTTGGGTTGTTATTTGGTGGCACGTTGCTTCCTGAGGGATAGTGTTCGTAATGAGGGGCGGCGTTCTCAGCTGCAGCAGAGGGTGACGAGTCTGGCCAAGGTGCGCTATGCGCAGGCGAAGCATTGCTGCTGGAGTCGGGGGACATGGCATCAGGCGCTAAGAATGTGAATGCGCCTTTGATGTCAGGGCGGGGCCGGTGAGCGTTGCTGGGATGTACATTGTCAAGAACGCGCTTCTGTGCCTCGATGTATGCTGAACCTGCGCTGGCATGGCTGCGTGGTGCGCCGATGCTGCCTGTTGTTTGGACACCAAAGGCAGCAGCAAAGGCAGCCTTCTTGCCCTTCGGTCCACGAGGCTTGCGATTCCAGTCAAAGACGCAGAGTTCTTGTGCCTTTGCCTGCACCAAGGCTTTATCGATGGCGCCCGTTTCCAGAGTGGTGGCATTGATAGGCAACATGGCCGTCTTGATGGTCGAGACGCATCCTGCGCAAGGATTCTGGCCGTCGCATTTGGACTTGCGCTTTCTGCAAGGCTCGCAAGCAGCCCAGATCTGTTGATTCGGATTGATTGATAGCATCAGAGCGATGGAGGAAAGCATGTCAGTGGTTGTCCTTCACGGAACTGTCTCAGGAGCGTCTTGAGCTGCATCTTGGTCGCTGCAAGTTGGCATGCTACATACCCTTTTGCGCTTGTTGCGCGAGGCATCCATGCCTGGATCGGCGACACTTGTTTCGACCTTGCTACTCATTGCTTCTGGCATATCACGGCCTACTCGAGGAGGATGTGAGTTTAAAATATGCTCGGCGTGATCCTCGCACCTTTGCAGATTGCCGTTTTTAATCTTGGAGCTGAACCGGTTGTGCTTAGATGATGGAGCGCTTCTCGTTCTGACCTGCGTGTGACGCTTTGGCAGCAGATTGACTAGGATAGGATGGTTGTTCGATGGCGCAGTCGGTGGGGTAGCCTTGGACAAAGAGACGAAGATGGGCAGCGTAGACGGATTGGGATGCGTAGAAGCGGTGCTATCGAGGTTGTCTCTGGAGCATATGTGGCGCGAATGGATGATGGGGAAGTCGAGACTGTCGATTGCCAGTAGTGAGGCTGCGAAGAGGCGTGTATGATGAAACAGTTGTATGAGGTGATGAAAAAGTGATGACCTTACGGCGATGCGAAGCAAGGATGAGGTGGAAGTGAGTCAGGTTGGTGTTGGTCGCTGGAATGGACGAGGTGAGCGAGAAAGTTGCTCGGATGGTGGCGACGTCGGCGTAACCAAGATGCAGTCAGCAGTCGGCAACAGAACCGATGCGAATTTGTGACTTCTGGAAAGATCAGAGAAAGGGAGGAAGCAGGCAAACGTTGCAACAACCGGCGGCAGAACAGACCAAGAGGAAGAGGAGCAGCAGCTAATAGGAGCAGCAGCAATAGGATCAACAGTGGATGCAAGGCAAGAGGCGGTAAAAGCTCAGAATGGGCCAGACTCGTAGAGCGAAATTCCGCCCGAGTCGAGCTGAGTCCAAGGGCGGAAAGAATGCGATCTTACAGTGACAAGAAAGGGAAAAGCAAAAGAGGGCAAAAGAGGCAGAAGAGGCAGAAAAGGCAGAAGAGGCAGAAGAGCCGAAGAACAATCAGAGGCGGGAGCCGTTGTGGCAGCGGAGGAGGCAAGAGCGCACGCAGCAAGTGAGAAAGGAAGAGAAGAGAGAGGCAGAGAGCAAGAGCGGAAAGAGGCAAGGTCCAGAGCGGAAAGAGAGCAATGACACAATAACCGTGCACCAGATCTTACTGCCAACGTGGGTGCAAAGACACGAGGCAAAACGGAACCCACCCACACAAGCAAGCGAGCAAAGCCCATACAAATGCGC
The DNA here is from genome assembly GCF_900519145.1 of Ustilago hordei. Classification (NCBI taxonomy): domain Eukaryota; kingdom Fungi; phylum Basidiomycota; class Ustilaginomycetes; order Ustilaginales; family Ustilaginaceae; genus Ustilago; species Ustilago hordei. Next base: position 2,069,608 of record NW_024545261.1, read on the forward strand.
ACGCACATTCACCCGTTCGGAGAGGCTCCGAAGCAACACATCTGCGCTATTGTCTTCTTGTTCTACTGTCCTGTGCGCCTCTGTGGGAGAGACGATTCTAGAGATCAGAAGCCAAGGGATGGACGGGACAACAAACCAAAAGAAGAGAGAGACAAAGGTCTTTCCCAGCTTTTCGGAATAGCCGACGATAGATAGATAGACAGACAGATACAGACAGACAGATACAGAAAGACAGATAGACAGACAGGAATCGAAATAGACTGGCTTCCAGACACAGAAAAGAGGAAAGAAAGCGGCGGCGGCTGTAACGCTCCTAAACGGTTCAGAAAAAAGCATGGGGAAAGTCACAAAGAACCTCAATGTGCCGGGGCAGATTATTGTTGGCACGTGCGAAGAGGAAGGCGAGACAAAACTCACGATTGCGCGATCAAGATGTGTGTGATTGGGCAAGTACACTCTGACACTCAGATGCGGGCGTGCATCTGTTGTTTGAGTACAGATCAAAGACAAAGAAGGGCTCTTTTTTTGTTTTTGTTTTTGTTTTTGTTTTTTTTGGAGTTGCGTGTGTTTGCGCAGGGTACAGTTTTTCAGGGTCGTTCTCAGGGTCTTGTTGCTGTTCTCGACTTTCGCTTGTCCCTGCCTAGACTCAATCGCACGAAACATAACCGAAATTGTATATACTAAGTGGATTGCAGGCAAAGACCCATGAGGTCCTTGAAGCTCGACAAGCAGGCTCCAGACGTGGCTCCAACTGCATGAGATGCTGGAAGGCGTCACCATCCTCCTAGAAACGCTACTGCTGCCGTGACTGATGCTAAAACTTTATTCGCTTTAACAACTAACCAAGAAATAAAGAGTCTCAACCATGGTTCCGCTACAGCATTAAACAGTCGAGCTCACACTCTTCTCTGCTCCCACCTCGCTAAAGCAGAGCTACATGAGCACCCCATTGATACAATCAAGCCCAAAAGGGTGGTGGCCGTGCGAAAGTTTGCGAAAAAGCATACTCGACTCAACTCCGCTCTGCAGACTGATTCCTTTCTTAAAAACGCTCATGCAGGTGCGGGACGTAGCAGCAAGGGAAGCATATGTCCACCCTTGGCAATGTGGTGGATGAAAGCCCGCAGCGATATCTGTCCGACACTGTTTCATGGCAGAGTGGTAAGCCATTGTTACCTGTTGTTCTCTTAGCCATCTCGCATGGCGGCGGGAACCTGCTTGTAGCAAGATCTGAGGTGAAACACTTTACATAAGCACCGTTGTGCCCAACCCATTGTCACGAAGCCGGGACGAGGTCTCGGTAGACCTTGCAGAGATCAATTCCACGCACACGCTTGACATGTGATAAGGAGATCTTGCTCGCTATCAGGTTCAGAGTAAGCTGTGGGCCCTGAGCAGCTTCAAGCCCATTTTTGCCCAATCCAGGCTCCTCAGAATCTTCGACATGGGCAAATCGTCAACTTGAGTCGAAGCTCCGAATCCTGGCCCCCGACGCCATCCGAATGCCAGCTCTGGCCAACAGAAAATCTTTCCTCTTCCAGCGAATCGAACATGGGGTCTCACACATATGAGATCGCCCAGCTCTCCGACAGGAGAGACGACATTGAGTCACGCTGCCTTGAGGCATGAACAATGTGTACTGATTCCATTGAATCGTCGCACAAAAGTTCGGCAACAACTTTGATTTCGAGCGGACATACAATCGCACACAAAGCCTACGCTAGAAGATTCTGTCTAGCCGGGACGAGGCCACACAGTGCCATCGCCTCGATCATACTCTGGCCCTGGGTATTCGTAGTGCGGCTTCTCCTCATCCGAGTCCTGTGCATGAGCATGATGAACAGTAGAGAAGAGAAAGGGGTTTGGGTCAGTACGCCTACAAACGGAAAGGTCGAGAACGAGACGAGATGCTGAATTGAGCGGCACAGGACGCTAGCAATCAAAGCAACCAAATCCGAGAGGCAAGTCATGCAAGTGAGGAGTTCGGAGGACGACAAAAGAGCTTCAACGCCATCGGAAAATCCTGTCAAATGATCCTCTTTCGAGCGTGCTTTACACCCTTCCGCAAGCTCCAAGCAGTAGTAGCTTTCGCAGGCATCCGACTTTGACGGTATGGCACTGCAGTCTCACATGACTTGCCTCGCCCCAAGCTGAGGCAGTAGTTGACTTACAGGTTCAATGATCTGCCCATCGCCTTCGTACTCTTCATCGATCGGTCTTGACAAGTCTTCGGTCGACCTTGCCGCCTTTGTTGCTATTCTGTTTCCTGGCGTCGCTGACTTTGAACCGACTTTCATGTCCTTCATGAGACGCGCGAGTTGCTCCTTCTTGCTTCTCTCACGCTTGGCGTCGCGCTCCTTGGCCAGACGTTCGAGCTCTGGTCGGTAGTCATTGAGGTATTCTTGACGTGCTTCCTGCACGGCTGCTAGAAAGTCTTCCATCCCTTCACCCGTGACTGAGGACACACCAATGGCCCTCAAGTTTTTGTAGAACTCGTCTAGCACGAGACTCATGCTATTCATGAGGCTGTTCATGTATCCTTGGCTGCCTTCTGCGTCGTAGTCACGTGCCCCTGGGTTGAGGCCCTCTTGTGTCACTGTCGAGGATGGGTCGGTCGCATTTCCTGCTGCCAAAGCTTCTTGGAACTTCTCAAAGTCCTGCATCCATTCCAAAGCGAACTGATGCGACTGCGCATCGGTCTTATTGAAGACCAAGATGAATGGCAGCTTGGTCTTGTAGAGAATGCTGCAGGCGTAGAGCATGTTGCTCATAAAGGTCGCTGGTGCTGTCGTCCTCGGAGTGTCAATGATGTATGCTACCACTGTGGGCATCGAGCTTGCTAGTGCATCCGTCACAATGGAGCCTGATGCGGACCAGGTGAAGATCTCGATCTGTCCTGGCGTATCCAACACAATGTGGTCGACTTCCTTGGCACGCTTTTCGAGGATGTTCAACACCTGGTCAAACTTGGTCGTGAACAGGTTCAACGCTGTCAGAATACCACCGTTCGGGCCTAGATTGTACTGCTCCATGACACGAGCATAGTCGACGGTATCGCGGATGTCGACATTAGGTTCGTAACCGAGAGTACCAACAGCGGGATCGAGGTTGACCATGTAAGGTGCCGTGGTCTGAGAGACGAACGACGAGGATGTGACCGCAGAGCTTGAACCAGCCTGCTGTTGCTGTTGTTGTTGTTGCCGTTCATCTTGCTGTTTTTTTGACTTTTCGTGGAGGTGGTCGTGCAAGCTTGCTGTGAAGGTAGACTTGCCGGAGCCCGCCATGCCGATGACGATGATCGAGCTTGCACGAGGAATCTCGGGAAGCAGGCCAAGATGAGTCGATGCGCTCATTGGTGCAGCAGCCGTAGCTGCTGACGTAGATGCAGTCGCCATCTTGTCGGTGCGTGCAGAGGTGCGAGATGGTGCTGTTCGATTCGGAAGCGGAAGAAGTAGTTCGAGTGACAATGCCCAGCGTCAACTTCCTTGTTCGAGATACCGGAAGACGGACATCAAAAGAGCGTTCGAAGAAACCAAGAATTTCCCCGTAGGAAAGTGGAGAAATTTTGGTCAAAGCTGTTTGGAATCCTGGATCTCACAGTAGTTGCAAAAATCCGGGGCACGTCGATCCCTTTCATGCTCAGTCGAAGAAAGTGCAACGGAGAGCGTGCGGATTCTGGGATACACACACACAAGGCATTGCTTCAACTTTATCATCTTTGCCAACTCCATCCGTCCCATGGTGTGCACCATTTCATCTCAGCATCCGCCACGCACATCGTTCCTTCACTTTCTACAGCCACTCCCACAGCCTCGTCCCGCGCAGTCAGCTCATTGCACGCAATCACTCGTGTGACCTTTCCTCTCATCACACGACCACCACATCAGCTAGTACAAGTAGCGGAGGCAAAATACCCTCAATTCTAGACAGTCTTCTACTCCTCAGCTCGCTTCCACAAGCGCTCCACGTCAAGCGGTCTTACAACGCTCACGCAACACACTATCACTGTAAAGTAGATACCGCAGCCGACACTCACTGTGACAACCGCCACGACGCACCCTCAACTCCTGTAGAGCCCGGCTTGCGTAGCTACGTCACATCATGGCATCGCGTACTGGGCGTGGGGCTCCACGGCGATCGCCAAGGATCAGTGGAAGATCAGAGACGCCTGAAACTCGCCTCGCCGAGAGAGCATCAACTCCAGGCCGCAGAGCGCTCTCACCCGACCTAATAGAGCAGATGACACCTCCCGCAGCCTCCTTCCGCTCTCGACGACCTCTCAATAGTCTCCAGAAAGCTCTAGCAGCTGCTTCGACAAGCGTCAGCATCAAACAAGAGGGCGAAAACTCCACTAGCTTCTACGTTCGCGAACCCTCCCAACAATCCCGCTTGACTAGCCCTCCACAGTACCAGCCCACGATTCTTCGCGGCGATCAGCGAGGGTTCAATGACACCTCGCACAGCGCCTCGCTCTCGATCTTTTCCAGCGAGAGTGACCTCACCGACAGCTATCAGCAAGAGGAACGAGAGGTCGCACAGCTCCAGAACAACGAGCAGCAACAGCAAGCACACCAGCAAGCGCAGCAGCAGAGAACGACTGCTCAGGGGCCAGGTGCTGGCACACGCAGAGTCTCTGGTCAGCGCAGACCTCGCACATCCCTCGACGACCGTCCGTATAGACCAAGTGATGATGAAGATGATGATGACATTGGCTCGCCGACCAGGAGAAGAAGGAGAGCAAGAAACTCAAACTCGAACTCGCTCGGCGCTTATGAGCTCGGCAGGGTTGATAACGCAACTTGGATGGCTGGCCAGTCTAAGCGACGTGGGAAGAAGAGAGCCAACGGCGCACAGCGGGCGAGTGAGGAGGGCGATGGAGGCGATAATACGCTAGATCACGGCAAAGAAGATGCAGGAGCTGTAAGCGGCAAAGAGACCCGTTTTGACAGCGCTTCTGACTCGGACGCTGTCGGTGATGATGATGACGATGGAATCCAGCAGTCCATCAGCGACAAGTCTTCGTCACAAGCACAAAAGCCTAAGGGACCGTCACACATCGCTCGGCTTCTAAGAGGGGTCGTGTCGCTCGCCGCTTCTGTCATCGCCTGGCTGTTCACATTTGTTGCGAAGCTGCCTGGACGGTTGTGGTCGTCGGCCGGGCGAAACGCCTCCGCTTCACTGCTTCAAGGTGCGCTTACTGCACTCGGTGGGCTGATGTTTGTCTCTGCCATGCTTTACGTCTTCCCGGGCCTCCGTGGAAGCGATGGCTTCACAGGTCTTGGAGGACTGTCAGGACGTCTACCCTCATACCCATACTCATCATCCGATGACGTGCCTGGCAATCCATCCAATGCACTTGCCGCCTCACTAGATCGAGAGAACCAGCGGCTGCGAGCCGAGCTCAACCGTCTCACCTCTCGCCTCGACACTCTATCGTCATCCATCGATTCCCAGATCTCATCCTCCATCTCTTCGGCTGCAGCCAAGATCCAAGCCGACGCAGACTCCCGTCAATCCAGCGAAATCTCGCGCCTCACCGCCTCCACCAAACGCACCGTCTCTCGTCTCGCACAAGAAGAGCTCAAGTCCATTCAGGATACCGTCTCAGCATCCGTCGAAAGCATGCTCCGGGATGTCGACAAACGAGTGAGCTCTCAGCTGAAACAACGTGCCGATGATACGGATAGCAAATTCTTCGATCGGCTCGAGAAGGAAGTAGCCCGCATCACACGATATGCCAACGATGAAGTGAATGCGAGGTTGGGTCAAGCGTTCGATCAGACCTTTTTGTCTGAACTGATTGATGATAAGTTGGAAAAGTATGCGAGGGATAGGACGGGTAAGGTTGATTGGGCGGCTGTGACGAGTGGTGCTTGGGTGGCGGAGGAGGGGACTGTGCATAGAGGGTATAGATTTAATAGTATCTGGAATGTGGGCAAGTTTTTAGCGCAAGGAAGGAAAGTTCCGATTGGTGATCCAGTGAAGGCGATTACTCCTGGTGCTGGGTTGGGTGAAGAATGTTGGATGACAGGATGGAATTCCTTGTTGCAGGTGAATCTAGCGGAGCCCAAAGTGGTGGAGGAGTTGATGGTTGAACATCCTTTGCCGGGGATGACTAGGACTGCACCCAGACGAATTATGGCTTGGGGTCTAGTGGACGAGTCTGATCGACAATACTACCAGCAATACCGTCGTTCAAAAGCAAAGTCTCAAGAGGAGTACCTCAAGTCTCTTCTCCCAGAACCATTCTATAACGCTGTTCCGCAGGAGTACAAAGAACAAGCACCTCTGCTGTTGGCCGCCTTCGAGTTCAAAGCAAACGGTTCGACATTGCAAACTTTCAATCTGACGGAAGAAGCACAGACGTATCCATACGGGGTAGGGGCGGTTAGGTGGCAATTTGTCGATGGTTGGGCAAATAATCCCCCCATCTGTGTGCACAGGGTTAGGGTTCATGGTGGTGAATGGCCTGTTTTTGCTGATAGACAGCTTGATTCGATGTGATGGAAGTAGAAAGCATGCACTTTCTTTGTTATCTAGATCACAGCTACTCGGGTTCTCAGTGTGGTCAAGTCACATACGATACCCTAGTGCAATTGCAATAGGGCATGCTTTTCACCCTTCCTGCGGCCGTGACCTGATACTGTGTGAAATGCTGGGAATATGGTTGCTCGCGTCTCATCGCTCTCGAGCTCATTCGATCACACCAGACCTGTAATGCTGAATGGGAACTCAAAAGATAGAATTTGATCTGCGTACTATATATGGTGTGATGATGATGATGATGATGATGAGTGTAGGAACGCTCGATGCGAATTGTTTCAAAGTAGCTTCCTTAATTTAAAGAACCTCGTCGGCGTAAGGAAGAAGGTGAACGTCACCAACGGCAACAGTGGTTGGCTTGCTCTTCAGCAACTTTTCAGCGGCACTGGAGAGGGAGCTGGCCTTAACATCCTCAAATGCTGCGAAAGCCTCTTCAAGCGTGGCAGCCTTACCACCATCGAGGAGTTGAGCGGAAAGGAGCTCGTGAGAAGCGGTTCGGTTCTCGAGAAGGGAAGCACGTTCAAATTTAGCCTTTGCAATAGCGGCCTTGATGGTCTCCTCCTTAAGACCGCCAGCGACGTTCTTGAGCGCCTGAGCGACCTTGGAAGCGGCTTGCTGGACGGAGGTGGAAGGTGCGGAGACGTGGGCGCCAAAAATACCGGAATCGGAGAAGGTAAGGTTGAAAGCGTTGGCCTGAGCACCCTGAACACTGTCAGCGATTTGGGAGAAGGGAGAAACACCGTTGCTCCACTTGACCGAGGATTCACCCCCAAGAAGCGAACGAAGAACAGCAAGGTTAGCGGCAGCAGCAGCATCCTTGTGTCCAGCACCCTCGAAAGCGATGAAGAAGTGGCCGTGAGCGGCACGGGTGTTCTCAGCACCGTGTGGGGGAGCGAAAGCTACACGCTGTTCACCACCAAAGTACTTGGAAGCGGTGCTAGAAATGGACGCACTGGCGGCAAGGTCGCCAAAGTGAGCGGAGACGAGCTGATTGAGCTTGTTGGACTCGATACCGGAACCGAGGACGGCGATGTTGTTCTTGGCGAACGCGGCTTTGGCGAAGTCAACGGTCTGACGGTGAGTGACGGGCAAAAGGGGCGAGGCGAAGAGGGAAGAACCAAGACCACGTTGACGGTAAGCAGTCTGAAGAAGGTGGTCGTAACCGAGAACGGCGGGGTTGGATTGAGCCTGAGCGTGCTCCGACTGAACCTGGGGCAAGACCTCCTCGTTGAACTCGTGTACAGCAAACTTGGATCTGGTCAAAACATCACCGAGAACCTCGAGGAAGAACTCCTCATCACCGCGCAAGAACTCGGCAGTGAGCAAAAGGCACTCCTTGGTGAGAGCGGTGGAGAGAACACCACCGTAGAATTCGGCTTCACGAACAAGACGGAGGGCGGAACGCTTCTGGTTGGACTTGAAAAGGTAGTTCTTCAGAACGTGGGCGACACCGGGAGCATTCTCGTAACGAGGACCGGCTTTGACGGCAAGGGTGATGGAAGAGGTCAATGCACCATCGTCGGCAGCAGCAATGTTGATGCCGGAAGCGTTGGCGGTGGTGAAAGCACGCTGATGCTGGCGGTTGGCAGCGGTTCGGAGGGCGGTGCGAACAGGGGCGACAACGGCGGAACGAGCGAACGACATCTTCAACGAGAGAAGCCGGACAGGGTTGGCGGGCGGGATAGGATGGATGAAGGGGGTGCAGTGGTGATAGCGAGTAAGAAGAACGGGATCGCGACGAGAGACCTAACCCAACTCAACTCGACCTCGCTGTCCGAGAATTGCAAGATTGACTGGCAGAGGGCGAGGCGTGCTTGCTCGCACGCTTCTCGACCGAGAGACTGGCGGGCAAGGAGACACCGTTTCCAACAAGGCACACAAGCCGGATTTCAAAGCAGCAGAAGCGGAAGAAGCCAAAAGAGGCAGCAGACAGGCGATATCGATCCTGCTGAATTTGATTCCCGGTTTAATTTTCAAATAATCACAGTAGGGGGTTTCAGTTATCTCTGAGTTTTAAAAACACAATACTTTGAAAATATGTTTGGGCCCAATTTTTGACGCCCCAAGAAACTGCACAGGCCTGTGACACGTGCATCTTGGAGTTTCACTTGACTCGCCTGGTAAAAACAATCTCTGATTCCCTACACCAGGTCAAGATCAAAGTGATCATATCAGACGTTGTTGAACACTATACTGAACAATGCCAAAACCTTTGATTGAAAAGCTAAAGCAAATAGCTTACATCACACCTGTTCTGATCGCTGTCTTCTGCAAGCCTCATGCTGTCGGTTTTGTCTCTCCTGCCATTCGGCAAAGGCCAATGTTGTCATTCCCATCCTTTGAGATTCTGCTGTTGTGTCCTCAAAAGGGCAGCCATGAGAAGCAAAGAGTGCAGTGAGCATCTCCTCCCTAAGATCCAGTGCTTTCTCCTGCCTGAACTTCTGGACTTGGTTCTGAGACATGCCCTCCATGGCAGCAGCCTGTTCCTGTTCATATTGCTGCTGGTTTTCCCTTTGTTGTATCCTTGCATCTTCGGTAGCCTGCTGATATGCTTCCATCCCTGACGTGGTCTCCAGCACCTCAGCTTCAGATAGAGTTTCTGATGCCTTAAGGTATTCTGCCACCTCATCTGGTCGATCATAATGGCTTGCAAATGTATGTGCAATGATACAAGCCTGGACTGTATGTGCAGCTTTCTCATGGTCCTCTTCTTGATACAGGTTGCCTTGAAATCCCATAAGACATTGGAAGCAGTTCTTGAGGTAGGCAATGCCATGTTCAGCCTTGACATGAATGTGGGAGAGTGAATAGTTGAAGTAGTGGAGATCTCTGCTCTTTGCAGCTGCAGTGTTGCTGTACAGTCCAACTGTGTAGCTGGAGTAGCCATAACCAGCATCAACCCAGACAAACTCGCCTTCATCAAGATGCAAACAAGGCTTCGCAACAATACCACTGCCTGAAGCCCAGACTTGCACATCATGTGATGACCCAGGATGTCCAACCACTGACTCGACAATGTGCAAGGAATGAGGGAGGAAGACAAGGGCAATGTTGAATGTATAATCACCCTTGTATGAGTAATGCTTGCAAGCATTGAGTGCTGGCTTCCAAGCAAGATTGATGTGTGTACCATCTACCACCAACCATCCTCTAGACCATTCCTTGACTCCACTCTTATCAGCAACCCATGCTTTTGCCTTAGCACGCTCGTCTTCAGTTGCAAAGGTTACTACCTCACTGTTCAGCTTGTATAGGCCTGCAATAGTCCTATCTGTCCACACATGAACTGAGCCCCAACTGCAACCACAGGCAAATGCAACATCATGAACTCCACCACCATTTCCTGACCATCCAAGCTGATATAGACCAACTGCCACTTGCTGCTGAACACGCCGAAAGCTTGATATTGATCTGAAGGCATTGGTTGTGCTGAGTCTGTAAGTGAGAGCTTGGAATGCATCTGGGGTCATGCGAACAGCCCCTCGAAAGAGCTTGCGGTTGATGACAGCATATCGATCAAGCATGTTGATGAGGGGATCCTTTCGTTGCGGCAGTTGAAGGCGTTCAACTGTGTATCGAGACTGACTGATGATGTCATAAGTCCTGATGAGCGCGAATGAGATAGCATGATCGAACATGTCATCATCAGAATCTTCAAGGTCATCATTAGGGTGCCAAGTGGCATCGACATCCATCAGATCAAGTTGCATCTTGGATTCCACCATCAATGAGTGCATGATGGTGGTCTCAATGTTGTCCAGGAGGTGCTGTTTGTCGGAAGTCCATTCTTGCCAAATGGTCTACTCACGAGCTGAATCGCTATTGTCCTGCTGATCCATGGCAAGAACCAGTGGGTCAAGATCAAGATTGCTTTGACTACTTCCAGCGATGTTGCCAAAGGGTAGATTAGGGTTCATCATCTGCACCATCTCCATGAGCCAACCACACTCTTCAGTTTGCATGCACTCTTGTCTCTCACTTTCTTCCCTGGCAAATTGAATGTGCATTTCCTCCCTCTTCGTGCATTCCTCCTCAACCTTGATTCATGCCTGAAGCATGTCTTGGGTGCAGGCCTGCACAATTTCTGACAGCTCTTCTCGCTTGCTCTTGGAAGTGAAGGGTTGAGACTTCTTGGGTGTTGTACCTGTGGCTGGAGAATGGTAAACAGAGTCACCATCACCATTGTCCACTTCATCAGCCTCAAAAGCGGTGCTGGATGAGCACTGGCAGGTTGGAGTGTCTATAGGGGTAATGGTGAAGGGGGTGGGGCCAATCGAAGACTGGTTGGATGAGGAAGAGAAGGGCAAGCGGGATGAAGATGAAGCAGCAGCTGGGGTGGCTGCAACTGAAGAAGAAAAAGATGAGATAACTCTTGCTCCAATGGGATCATTTTGTGACTCCTCAAGAATGGATTCCATGCCAGGAATGTTGCATCGCTGAGGGTAGTGAGCATCGCTGGCATCATCCATGTTCACATCAGCATCAACCGAGTTATTCTGAGAGGAGGCAGGGGTGGCATCATATGGGTGACCATTGAGAAGAACAACTGGACCAGTCTGTGCATGGTTGGTCATCATCTTGTGCCAGTGCTCAAACCAAGGGCAGCTTTGAGCAATCGATTCGCATGTGGCATAGTCCTGCAAGTTGATAAAGAAGCATAGACAGAGATATAAAGTATAAGAACGTTGGCACACTTAACATGAATCAACTAAGTTGTACTTACTGAGCTGTTGTGATCCATGTCTTGAAGAAGTACTCCAGCACTGGTCTGCTGCAAGATGGTCTTCTTGATGTTGTTGTATTGTTCAGTGAGCCAGTGAATCTTAGTCTTTACTCAACCAGCACCACCAACAGTAGACTTGTCTGGGAACAGCTCCTGCCATATCTGCCTGCAGATAACATCTTTGTTTGTCTTCAGACCCTTTTCCTGTTCCGCAGTCAAACGTCCTGGCAATAGAACACGTTGGTAATGATCATTATTGTAGATGATATCAACGAGGTTATTTATGTTGCTAGGTGACCAATTGAAGTAGGCAATACAATCTGTTTTGTTGAACCTGCTGCCACAAGTACTGGCTTGATGTCTGTGAGTTGCAGAGATTCGAGTTGGCTGGGTAGAGGTTTGGCGAGGCAAAGAACTGGCAGATGTGGTGGCATTGGAACCAGAAGGAGTGGAGGAGGACAAAGGGGAAGCGGGAGAGGTTGCTGGCTGAGCCGACTCAGCCCCAGCCAAGGTGCTGGAAGTTGCAGAAGGGTGCTGCTGATGAGAGCAATCAAGGGTGGTGCTGATGAGAGCAATCAAGGTTGGACTGAGCTGACATTATTGTGTTGTGCTGTGAAGCAGTTGAAGACTGCTCTGATGCTGGAGCCAATCCAGAGGCTTGCTGCAAAGCTGTGAATAGTGTAATGTTGTTGATATGGTCATGAGGGGATGGCATGTCCATGTCCTGGCACTGACAGGGAGGAAATGCTACTGGAGATGGTGATAGAAGTGAAGCAAGGACAGACATAACTCAAAGTGTGAGAAAGTGTAGACAGTGCAGAAAGTGGAGGTCAAGGGTTGTGTGCAGAATTGTGTTAGAATCACATGATATCAGCACATGACAAAAACTCCTGCTGAAAACTCAAATATTCAGAAACCCAGGCTCATGGCAAAAATAAGTAGGGGTTTTCAAAACTTCTGAGCTTTTCTTTCCTGGCAGAGCTTACTTAAGCAGCAAGCTTTCAAAATCCAAAAAAACCATGAAAACTCGGAGTTTTGAAAACTCAGAGAAAACTGAAACCCCCTAGTCTAGAGCGATAGCAGGAAGATCTACAGAAAAGGCCACAACCCGATCACGGAACCGTTTCAGCCCGAAAGCCGCGGTCTCACAGGATAAAAAATTGCGGTCAAAACGTACGAGAAGAGACGACTCGAGCCACTGTGAAAAACACGACACTCTAACATGCTGTCAACCAAGGCGCGAATCGTCTCGACTCGTTAGCGTGACGGCAGGCAGCTTCTGCACCGATCTTGGCTTTTTTTGTTATGAGAAATTCTTACGTTAATCATTCAGAGTGCGCGCTTGTGTCTGTGGGTTTTTTGTTTTTTTTTGTTTTTTTTTTTTTTTTTTTTTTTTGGGTATTCGGTGAAAGAGCCGGGAATTGACACCGATTTTTAAGTATTGAACCCTTTTCTCGCCTCGCACACACGCAATCACCAGCATCTCCTCACGCTCTTCTTCAACTCGACCACCATCATAACCTTGACGCTATCACAAATCTGTCCATCCTGTCCAGCCAAACCCCATCGCCGCTGTTCCACATCGTTACACCTTACTCCTTGCATTCACAACACGACCTACTAGCAGCACCTCATATCACGTTCATCTCCGCACGAGACCCTAGACATTTCGACCAGCATTACCGCCACGGTTCACTCTGCGGTTCTGGACCGCTCACTTCCACTCTCGACCAAGAAGTTGATCAAGAAAACTCATCTGCGTCCACAGTCTCAACTAGCAGCTAGCGAACAGACGTACAGCCGCCCAACGTCATGGCCGCCTTTGCTAATGCCACAGTAGCGTCGGCTTGGCTCGCCAAGCTCAATCAGACACCCTTCTACTTCCAAGCGCTGCCAACGACCATTTCTGGTATCTCAGACAAGTATCTCTCATTAGCGCTACCCATCGTCATCTACTGGGTCGCCTCCCTCTTCTACCATGCACTCGATACACTCGAGTTACCCTTCACCGAACGATATCGATTGCACGAGCCCGAAGAAGTCACCAAACGTAACCGTGTCAGCGTTACACGGGTCATCGTTATGGTCATTGTTCAGCAAGCTATACAGACCCTTTTCGGGTTGCTGTTGCTCGACGATGATTCAGTTGGGCTCAAACAGACGTTCGCAGACCACCCAGCAAAGATTCTCAACATTGCAGCTTTCCTTCGAAACAGCACATCCAAGTTGCTCGGTCCATCGCTTGCGCCCACGTTCGCCAAGCTCGTCTTTGGCAGCCAAGATGCGATCTCCACCGCATCGTGGCTTTACTGGTGGGGCATTCCAACAGCTCAATTCTGGTTCGCATTCTTCGTCATGGATGCTTGGCAGTACACCCTCCATCGTCTCTTCCATGAAAGCCGTTTCCTCTACCGCCACTTCCACTCGCATCATCATCGCCTCTACGTGCCGTACGCATTCGGCGCACTCTACAACCACCCCGTCGAAGGCCTTCTACTCGACTCGGCAGGAGCAGCCATCTCACACGCAGCAGCATCCATGACCGTTCGTCAAGGTATCCTCCTCTTCACCTTTTCCACCCTCAAAACTGTCTCCGATCACGGTGGATATGCCTTCCCATGGTACTTGGATCCATTGCATCTCATCTTCCCCAACTGCGCAGAGTATCACGATGTACACCACCAAATGACCGGGTTGCGGTATAACTACTCGCAGCCATTTTTTGTTCATTTTGATGTCTTGTTTGGTACACGCATCTCAGCGGAGAAGTTTCAGAAGATGAAGCAGTTGGCGGAACAGAAGAGGGTGCAGGAGAAGGAGGCAAGACTAGTGGCTAAGGGGAAGAGGAATGACTCAGCAACAACGGAGAAGTTGGAAAGTAAGGATGCAACTCCGGCAGAGATTGTTGACAAGACAAGGAAGCCTTTTGTGACGTCGAATAGGGAGGAGTATGTGGCCAAGGCTGGTATCTCGACATGAATGGCATCTGGTTGCCCTTTTGGAATCACATCTTGCAAGCTGATCGCGCTGTCCACTTTATTTCGCACTCTACAACCTGTATACCACCTCGACGTTTCTCTCCGCGCAAGTTTATTCTGTACTAGCCTCTCTGTAATTTGATACACAGCAACCTATTATCTTGCTTCCTGTCTGACACACGACAGCTCTGATCTCTAAGATACTGAGATACTAGAAGATGGTAGCAGTGTGTGCTGTGTGTTGGTCTGCAATAGCCGAAAAGCTCAGTTCATGAGAGAGACACGCGAGCAAAGTGTCCGCGGCGGGTTCAATTTTGCGTTGGTTGTCGTCGGATGAGAAACTGCGCTTTTTTCGATGCATGGATGGACCAGTTCGAATTCCTCTTTCCTCCCTTCCATACTCCATCATCTCTCTTTGCTACACGACAAACATGGCGCACTCTTCAACAGCTTCGTCATCAACCGCAGCCGATGCAAAGCCTAAGGTGCAGATCGTAGGCGAAGTATCACCAGCACCCACTCTATCATCCAAAGATCGCCCTTCCGCTGGCGGCGACAATTCAGATTCGGATTCGGACGACGACCGCCACAATGCCAACGAAGACAATGAAGAAGATCCGCAAACAGAAGACGAAGCAGGCCCATCCTCCGCCACAAACGAAACCGAACCCGCCAACAATGGCATTACCCGTGGCATCGTGCAGTATGGTTCTGTTCGAGTTGATCACACTGGTGCACCTCAACAACCTGAACCACCAACCGAAGAAATCCCCGACGACTCTGAACTCCTAACCCACTACCCAGACACCGAAGAAGTGCTCGATCTCGGTCATCTTCGTCTCACAACAACAAAGAATTTGGGTCTACAACGATTTGCTCCCCATCTCAAACGACTTTGTCTTCGTCAAAACCTTCTCACTAAAATTCGATCCAAAGACATTGGGCTTCTGACAGAGCTAGAGGCTCTGGATTTGTACGACAACAGTCTCGAGAAAGTTTCGGGCTTGGACGAACTAAAGAAGTTAGAATCGTTGGATCTATCGTTCAACAACATCCATCACATTTCGAACGTATCGCATCTGGGGCAGTGTAAAGAGCTGTTTTTTGTTCAGAATAAGATCTCTCGTGTTCGACCAGATGACCTAGATGGAGCGATCGCAGGGTCGTTACAGAGTCTAGAGCTGGGTGGGAACAGGTTACGAGCGATAGAGAACATCGGTCATCTTGCGAACCTAACGAAACTTTGGTTGGGAAAGAACAAGATCATCTCTCTCCACGGTCTTTCTTCTCTCACAAACCTCAAAGTGCTCTCCATCCAGAGCAATAGGATCACCAAACTCGAAGGCCTGGAGCAGCTGGTGAACCTGGAAGAGCTATACATTTCCCACAACGGTCTAACCAAGCTCGAAGGCTTAGAGAGGAATACAAAGTTGACGGTGTTGGATGTGGGTGGGAACATGATTGAGAAGGTTGAGAATGTTAGGCATTTGGAGAAGATGGAAGAGTTTTGGGCAAATGATAATAAGATTGCGGATATTAATGGGTTGGATCAGGAGTTAGGAGAGGGGAGGATGCCGCGGTTGGAAACGGTTTATTTGGAGGGGAACCCGGGGATGAGAAAGGAAGGTGCGGCTTATAGGAGGAAGGTCATGTTGATGTTACCTCAGGTTAGGCAGATTGATGCAACTTTTGTGCGATGATAAATCACCCCTCTTGTAATGTCCCAATGGGAAAGTGATTAGGGTGTCCATGGAGATTGTGCAGATGATGAGAAGTGTGTGTGTGTAGGGTTGAGACGATGTGAGTGATGCTGAGAGGGAGAAGCCTCCACATGGCGTTATTTTTTCGAGGTTGATGCGCGCAAGATTTGGCAGCTGGTGTCAGCGAGGACCCTGAAGCAGCTCTTCCCTTCCGCCACCATTCTTGTCCCTACTGCCATCTGATGATCGTCTTTGTGTCTACCACCATCACTGACAGCCACTACAGCAACGAAGTCATTAGGAGCGGCCTCTTTCTTTCAATACACAACCGCACTTAACCCTCACTAGCTCATCGAGTCGTACGACATCCAACATCGCGATGCAAGGCTCGCTCTGTCTAGCATGTTCCTCCACAATCCCTTCCACCGCGAAACCAGCTAGTATATTCATCCATTCCTGCTGTTCCAAACCGGTATGCGCCAACTGTTTGGCTTCGAATCCGAGATTAGCAAATTTCTGTCCGTTATGTGAAGATGCTCAAGCGGCGTTTAGGAAGGGTCCGAGAGCGGATGTTACGAGGGTGGGACAGGTGGTTTTTGATGCGAAGAGGTTGTGGGAGAGTGAAGATGGGGATGCTCCTCCGCCGTATAGTGGGGCTCAGGGAGAATCAGAAGGTGTAGGAAACAGTGAGGAAAATGGAGAGTTTGTGCTTGGACAAGTTGATGAGGAGGAGGGGGAGGTTGAGGGTAGAGCAGAGAGGAAGCGGGGAAAGGGGCCGACATTGTTAGCTAGACAAGGGTCGAAGTCGAGTGCTGGAGCGGAAGTTGATTTTTCACCACCCAGCACTGACTCCAGTTCGGAGCAAGGCACATTGATTACCGCTCATAGACGAAAAGTCAACCCCCACAGCACCGACTTTGCCTCCAGTGAAGCACCATCCTCGTCAAGACCAGGCGACGGTCAAACGAGACAGTACTACGTTGGCAAGACCGACACTCTTCAATCCATCGCAATTCGCTTCTCTGTATCAACCAACGAACTTTGCCTTCTCAACTCTTTTCCCCGAGCAGTGCTTTCCACCTCCCCACACCTGCTTCATACTCGAACCTTCATTCTTATCCCAGCGCATGCGGTGGAGAAACAACTAGCCTCAAGCCCGGACCTGCTGTCGAGTTTGGAAGGTCCACCTCAGAAATCCGCCAAAGAGAAGACTACAGCGGCACGTAGGACAGCTGAGGCCAAGTTCAGAGCTGTATTAGCGAAAGGTGGCACAGGGATAGGGGAAACACCAGCGGACGAGAAAGCGGCGAGAGCGTATATTGGGTTGGCAGAGGATGAGTTTAGGTTTGTTGATTTTGGTGAGGGCACGGGTGAGGATGGGTTGGCGGTCAGGTATGACATAGATCTGAAGGAAGAGGGGGAGAAAGGAGGTGAGAAGGAGATGAAAGAGGCACAGATGGATACAGCTAGGAGGTTGAGGTTTGAAGCCATACTGAAGCATGCGTTGGGAAAGTGGGAGATGGATTCTGATTGGGAGCGAGAGCAGCGTTCGATTGGGGTTGATCCTTCGACTATCTCGAAGCCTCTTCCCGTATCATCATCGGCGACGTCAACGCCGAGTGCTCAAGGAGAGAAGAGTAGCCATAGCAAAGGGGAAGGCAGTGTCAGCAGCTGGTTCTCAAGAGCTTTGAACGCAGATCGAGGTGAGCATCCACCTTCCTCCTCTCTCTCTTCCCAATCTAAGCCTCGACAGGTGGTCGCACTCAGTAGCTCAGTGAAACTGCCTACCCATCTCGTACAGACCTTGCCCAACGCCCATAAAGGAGCCATCAACGTTATCCGCTACAACACTCTCGGACGCTACCTCCTCTCCGGCGGTTCTGATCGCTCCATCCGGCTCTGGAACGCCAAGAAACTTTCGCCCGATTCGGAAGCAATCCAAACATACACCGAGCACGCGCACGAAGTTCTGGCGCTCGACATCTGCCGAGACAACTCGAGATTCGTTTCCGGCGGAGGAGATAAGTCGGTGTACGTGTGGGATGTAGCGAGTGGAAGCGTGGTTAGGAGGTTTGGAGGGCATATGGGCAAGATCAACGATGTGAGGTTTGGTGGAAAGGATGGAGATGGAAGTGTGATTGTTGCTGGTGGATTTGATGGAGTGGTGAGGGTGTTTGATTTGAGAGCTCAAGGAGCATGGAGGCCGATTATGGAGCTGAAAGAGGCGAAGGATGCGGTTACATGGTTGGTGGTTAGAGATGATAGTATTTGGTCCGGGTCGGTGGATGGTGTACTGCGATGCTATGATTTAAGAGGAGGTCAGTTAAGAGCTGATACTTGCCCAGCACCGATCACGTCGGTTACGCCGTCCAGGCTGGGTACTTCGGTGCTCGTCGCAACGCTAGACTCAACAGTGCGGTTGCTAGATACTAAAGATGGGACATTACTACAGACGTACAAAGGGCACAAGCATGAGAGCTATCGCTGTAAATCAGATTTCACCAACGAGGAAGATGGAGTTGTATTTGGTGATGAAGAGGGCAACTTGGTCGGATGGGATACTGTTTCAGGCGAAAGACTAGCAGTTGGGTCGAAAGGGGAAGCTGCGCATACAAAGCCTATTCTCTGGGTCGAACACAATCCCGATTCTAGTCAAGAAGGGTCTGAGATCGTCACGGCTTCAGCTGACGGAGTTGTCAAGATTTGGCGCACGCCTTAGAGGGAGCAGCTGAGGCTGGTTTCTTAGTGCTAATAAGATAGAGATCTACAAGAAAGTTGGGTTGTGCTTCGCCTGTGATCTTAGTTGCGCGGAGAGAAGGTGCAGAGCTTAAAGGTGCAGAGCTTAAAGGTGCCTCTTCGAACGGAGCTGGCCCGGCCTCCAACGAGGTGCGGACCGGCGAAGCGATGGCAACCAAGCATGTGTGCGGAGACGAGCATGGATAACTTTGAAGGCGCGGCTACTAGCGTGCATTTTGCTTGTTGAGATCTGCGTAGCCACTTTCGAGTAGCTTCTGCGCTCCGCAAGAAGACCGAGTCGCCATGCTTAGCAACGTCTGTGTGGGGGGGGGAAATAAGCTTCTGTCACAGTAGCAGCCTGTTTGGCCTGACTCGAAGCTCGAACTTATGGTGTGTTGGCTAGCAAGTCACATGGCCGTTGCCAAAGAACGAGTTTCGCCGAATCTTTACTGCCATGCTCCTACCTCGTTGCCAAGACGGCGAGAGAGAAAGGCACTAGTAGGCTCGCATAGATATCAATCAAAAACCGTGGCTTAAACTGGTTCTCTCTGCCGAGGTGAAGAACAATAAACCCTTGACCACAAACGGGGATCGAGGTCAGCTGAGCGAGTGTGAATCGCAATCAGATCCCATCTTTGTCAACCCGATCTGGCGCCTCGGCGGTTGTTGTGCAAAAGATGCTGCTGTTCGATCGAGCATCGCTTCAGTTAAAGAGAGAGAAAAAAAAAATGAAGAAAAAAAAATAAAAAAATTGAATCGCGAAACAGCAACAGTCAGTCGAGAACAAACGTGACGTAGGCGAGAGGTGTTGTCTCCCGATCTAGGTCGTTGTCTTGCCGCAAGTAGAGGCAAAGAGCGGCAGGAAACCGTGGATTCGCAAAACGGTAACCGAAGGTGTAATTTCGGCGCAATTGTTTTTTTTGTTTTTTGTTTTTTTGTTTTTTGTTTTTTTGTTTTTTTGTTTTTTTGTTTTTTGTTTTTTGTTTTTTGTTTTTTTTAACATGTGTGTCATACTGTCAGCACAGCCGAGGGCGGAGGAAAGAGAAGAAATTTCTCCGCGGTCCAGCTGTCGAAGGGGCAGAAGTTTGGAACCGAGCTCGCATCTTGACTGTCGTGCTGCTTTGCTCGAATCTCGAATCGCCTCTTCTCCCTTGAGCTTCTGTCCATCTCAAATAGATTCGTGGTGGGCAACAAGTGTGGTCTAAAGAGAAGGTAAGGTCGGTTCATGAGCAGGGATGTGGCTGAAAAAAAAATGTTACCTAGGATCAGCCCAAGTCGCTCTCAGAGCGTTCAGAAGTCAAAGTGTGACTTGTGACTGCTCTTACGGCTTCGATGCAGAACGGAGAGATTTCGGAGGAATTGCAATCTCGCTAAACACACACTCCGAACCTCTCTCGTCTCTCTCTCTCTCTTTGTCTCTACTCCTCGCTGCATTAACCACGACCTCGTGAGCGAGTCCAATCCTCGACAGTCCAGTCGGTTGCTCGAAAAAAAAGTGTTTCTTATTCGAACTTGCTTGCACCTTTGCTGCATCGCTGATGAAATGCAACGAATCAAGTGCACTTGCGGGGTTGGTAAAGTGGGTTGTGAGTAGTCTATGCCGTCACCTTGCAACCGTCTGTTTGTCGATGATCGTTCTGATTGGCATAGAGGGCGGTGAGAGAGCGCAACTTTGAAACGATCATAGGGGAGGTCAAGGATCGGCCGATGAGTCGATGACCGCACCAGCTCACTACAAGAACAAGGTCAGACCCGTCAAAGCACGGTGCAAGGAGAAGAAACAAGGATGGCTTGAGAGGTTTTTCTTTTTTCTTTTCTTTTTTATTTCTTCTTTTTTATTTATTTATTTATTTATTTATTTTTCTTTATTCTTTATTCTTTATTTATTTTTTTCTTTTCTTTTTTTTTTTTTTTTTTTTTTTTTTCTTTTTTTTTTGCATGACTCGCTTAGGTGTCGGTCGAGCCGAACTTTCTGCATTCGGTGTTGTGACAATAACGCATCACGTGATCGTCAAGAAGGCGTTGCCCGCCTGGGCTGGAACTCAACAATCGACTCAGCTCCGCTTCACCTCTCCTCTCTTCATTACATCATCTTCACCAGCAGCCAGGCGTACTATTAGCAGCCTGGTTCGTCGTTATCTGCCCTCCCGACGGGTCTTTGCCTGCAATCCACTTAGTTTTTGGTATTATGTATATACAATTTGGTTTATGTTTCGTGCGATTGAGTCCAGGCGGGATTGCGAAACTACTGTGTCGAGTGACCGGTGTCCGTCGCTGCATGGAGACGAGTCTGATCTGCTCTCCGACCGAAAGTCCGCCTGTCCACTTTAGCATCTCTCAACTGTTGCATCTCGAGTGTCTCCGCCTTCGCTTCTTTCGCTCTCGCTTTCGCCTTTGCCCCCAACGCTGCAATGATGCTATATGCTCTTCTCCCCGCCTTCTTCTAGAGAGCCTAAGGAAGAGTGCAGGACGGCAAGCCCCTGACGCTGCAGCAGTACTACCACACCTCGATTCACCGGTCCACACACCCTCTCTTTGGCTGTCCATCGGACTTTCCGAACAAGTTCCTCTGCGGCGAATGTCCTTTCTAACCACAGGTCATATAAGTATCAGCCTTGCCTCAACTCGCTATCCCTTTCCACATCCCCTTTCTTCCTTTCTTCCTTCCTTCCTTTCTTCCTTCCTTCCTTCCTTCCTTCCTTCCTTTCTTCCTTTTCTTCCTTTCTTTCTTTCCTCCCTCATCCCCTCTTATAGTCGACCTTACTCCTCCATCCTCTCCCGATCTCAGCTGGTCCTCTCCTCACCAGCTGTTCGAGCTTGGTCACTGCAAACGAGCCACATCCCTCGCGCCTAGGACAACTCGACAACATGGGTGGCGCCGCTGTAGCATCCTCGCTCAACGGCGTGACCGTTGGTGAGGCCAAGCTTCTCTCCAAGGCCAACGTTCGTCCCATCTTCTTCTGTGCACTCGCCGTCGTCGGTGCGATCCTCTACGGTTACGATGGTACCTACTTCACCGGTATCCTCGAGATGCAACGCTTCAAGCGAGACTTTGGTAACCTCAACCCAGAGAACGGCGAATACTTTATCCCCTCCAATGATCAGTCCCTCTACGCTTCCATCGTTCAGGCTGGTGAAGTCGTCGGTTCCCTGATTGCCGCTCCCCTTGGTGACTATGTCGGTCGACGAGGTGGGTTTTTCGGTGCCTGCACTCTTGTTACCATTGGTGTCGTCCTTCAGCTCGTTACCATTGGCTCCAAGCCGCTTCTCACGCTTGGTCGAGGTGTTCTCGGTGCCGGTGTTGGTGTCATTTCCAACTGCACTCCTCTCTACCTCTCCGAAATCGCTCCCACTGCGATTCGAGGTGCCATTGTATCGTCCTGGCAGCTCATGCTTGCTATCGGTCAGGTCATCGGTGCTTGCATTGCTCAGGGCACCAAGGACATCGACTCGACATGGTCCTACCGCATTCCTATTATCTTCAACCTCTTCTTCGTTGCAATCCTCGTCGGCGGCATGTACATCATCCCCGAATCGCCTCGATGGCTCATCCAGAAGAACCGCGACGAAAAGGCTCTCGCTGCCCTCAAACGTGTCAACAAGGGTCAGCACGATGATGTTCGCGACCATGTCATTGCTCTCGAGTACAATGCTTTCCGACAGGCCCGCCAAGACGAGCTCGAGCTCTCCGGTGCAGGTGGCTGGAGCACCCTCTTCCACGGTGTTGAGCTCCGCAAGTTTGCCTGCGTTCTTGGTATCTTGATCGGTCAGCAGATCGGCGGTGTTCAGTTTATCTTCTCCTACACTGTCACTTTCATGACTGCCGTCGGTCTTAAGGATGCTTTCATCATCACCATTATTGTCGATGTCATCGAGGTCGTTGGTGTTCTTTGTTCCTTCCTCCTTGTCAACCGCTTCGGACGACGCCCCTTGATCCTTTGGACTTCGATCCCCATGTTCATCTCGCTCTTCGTCGTTGCTGGTATCGGTACAAAAGGTCTTCCTCCTCGCGGCCAGTCGCTCCCTTGGCCTGGCGTCATTACCGTCACTGAGGGTCGAACCATCGCTGCTATGATCTGCATCTACGTCTTCTTCTTCAACTTGGCTTGGGGCCCCCTCGCATGGGTCGTCGCTTCCGAGTTGGCAGTCGGCAAGAACCGCAGCAAGATCATGTCGGTCGGCACTGCTTGCTTCTGGGTCATTGCCTGGGCTGTCACTTTCACCCTCCCTTACCTCTTCTACAACGCCAATCTCGGTGCTCAGATCGGCTGGATCTACGGTGTCGGTACTCTCATCGCTATGGTCTTTGTCTACTTCTACATCCCCGAGACGTTCGGTCGCTCGCTTGAGGAGATCAACGAGATGCTAGAGGCTCGCGTTCCCACACGTCAGTGGACCACCTATGTTACCCAACAGGAGCGTCTGCTTCTCGACCAGAGCCGTCAGGTCGACGACGACGACTTGGCTCTCAGCATCAACCCTACCGATCTTTCTCCTACCGCTTCCAAGGCTGGAGACAAGAGCGCAGACCAGCCGTACAGCGCTAAGCTCGGCGAAGGCATTGCCAACCCGACAAAACTTGGTACCAAGGATGTCGGTGATGAGGCATAGTCTAGCTAGCATGACAGACGATTTCTCACGTTTACGATTCAACACATTGTATTCTTAGCATGCTTCATTTCTTTGATTGCATACCTTTGGCTCGCAGCTATGGTCGAATGATGGTAACCACACATCAATGTGCGTGTGCGTGTGTCTGCTTGAGATAAGATTAGATCGGCGCTCAGTCTGAATCCGAATTCAGGTCGGCTGCGAAGCTTGCAAGCGATGATTTGAAGCTCTGATGTCGCCAAGGAAGACGTGAGGAGCAAGGGGCTTGTCAGTGCTTGAGCTCGGAAGCTCAGTAATACCGATCTGATTCAAGTCTGATACTTACCCTTCCTATCGGTCCTTCATCTTCGCTATCTTCCGTGCTCGATTCTGCTACTTTTGCTTTCGAAGCTGTCTTCTTGCGAGTTGAAGCGACTTCCTTAAAGTCACTATCTTCACCCTCATCATCATCATCATCATCATCATCATCATCATCATCATCATCATCATCATCGCTGACGTTGATCGCCTGCTTCTTTGTTGCTCCACTTCCTCTCCCACTGATAGACCCTCGTGTCCTTCTCGCTCTACCTCCCCTCCCTTCATCATCAATCACAATGTTCTCCTTCAACGACTCCAATTCATTGGCAAACTCTCTCTGTTCTCTGATTTTTTTCGCTTGCTCCATAGATCCTTTACCGGTCATACCCAACTCCTTGAGCACATCTTGCACTATTCTACACTGCCCGGCCAAGTCCGTTTTGGAGATAGAAGCTGCTTCATAGAGCTTCTTCCACGGTTTGTGCACTCCGCATTCCACGACGAGCTTTTTAAGGCGTGCTAGACGCTGTTCTGCTTCACTACCACCAGTTGAGCTCGTACGTGGCGATTTCGACTTGGACGTAGAGGAAGAGGTGCTTTTGGTTTTGTTGGGTTTGGATTTCTTGCGAGCTCGTGAGATGGAGATATCTTCTTCGAGTTCGCTGAACTCTTCCTCTGCTTTTGGTTCGGAGCTGTCGGAGTTGCTAGCTGCAGCAGCCTGGACGGAGTCCTCGTAATCTCTCTCGTCATTGGATCCATTGTAATCGCCTTCTTCCACCCTTTCTTCGTCTGATGATGGCTCCTTGCGTTTCGCTGGACCCTTCTTGGTAAGTTTTGCTGATTTAGTCGACTTCGGCGGAGAAGCTTTTGTTGGTGAAGCCTTCTTCGGAGATGATGAGCGCGACGTCGATGCTTTGGGTTGCGACTTGGCTTTCTCACTTTCTCCTGAGACTTTGTTGACTTGATCCTGAATGATTTGGTTCAAGGACTTCTTCCTAGGCTTGAAATCGACGCCAAAGTGCTCAGTGAGCATCTCGCGGACCTTTCGCTTCGAGTATTCACTACATATCGCAGGGAAATTTTGACAATTTGTTCAGTAAAGCACAATGCAAAGGATGCAAGAGGACGTGGACTTACCCAATAGTATCATCCTCAAGAGCCTTGACGATGATTGAATGGACCTTCTTGACGATCTGCGCGTCGCTCGGTAGCGTCATCTTGAAGTGTTTTCTTGTGACAAAGTGGAATCGGAGAGATAGGAGGAAGAGGAGCAAAGTATATGCTTGTCAGATGGCAAGAGTTGGATGAGGGATCAGACAGGTTGTAAGTGGACTGAGTCTCTGAGTTGCCACGGCTTGGAAAGAACCTCGGTCGGAATTTGCCAACAAGGGTCCAGCAGAGCAACACACACGCCAGACTCCACTTGTATCGGGTCATCCCAAGCAGCTGACTATCTTCCTGTGGTAGAGAGCATTTTCAGCCCATCCTTCCAAGCAATCCATTACATGTAGCGCCAAGGAATACGTCTGCTGCCAGTACTTTCTTCTGCGATACATGACGACACCAAGCCGTGCTGTAACGGAGAAGCCGAAGAGCCCGATGCGAGCTCGAGCTGCAATCAACACGTCGACTCTCGAGAAATCGGGACAGCTGCCAGACAAGTCGCGTCGCGCGCTCTGCTAACATTCGCAGTCAATTTTTCGGAGCCTAAGACCAACACTTGCGTTGCACAGCGCAATGGCCAGCCTCACCGTCCTCGTCACCACTATATTCTCGTCGCCATCATCTATACACCCACCCAGACATCTCCCACAACCTCAGCACCCGAACGGCTCAGGATCACTCTGAATAATCCCTTGACCATCATCGCCATCGTCACCACTTGCCTCTGGATAGCTCACGCACAGACAACACACCGGATCAAACTACACAGACTCGAGCCTGCTCTCATTACACGCGCGAAGAAGAACAGCAGCATGTCGAGAGCGCGCACATCCAGCGGCTCCAGGCCGCCTGTAGTGTCGGCCACGCCGGTTGGAAGGTCTATGCGCAAAAAGAACCATCTCAACCTGAGTGCTAAAGCGTTCGACAAGGTGAGTAAAACGACTTGAGCCTGCGTCGCTCGTGGTAATCCTTCTCAGCATACTCAAATTGACACCTACTTCTCATTTCCGCCCTGTTTGAAGATGTCCAAACGCCTATTATCAGTCGAAAAGTCCACAGGGCCCATGGCATCTTGGGGGACCTCAGATCCAAACGAACCCCTTGCAGCAGCATCTAATCGCATAGAAGGGATCCCAGAGCTTGGAGAAGGCGGTCGCCGCACCACCGCTTCTTATGTCATTGGTGAAGGGGATGATCAGCATGCAAACGGACCAGAAACGAAGACCAGCACAGAGTACCACCTTCGTCGATTCGCCAAAGTACCTGTCTCCAGAGGCTTGACGCAGGGAGCAGGCAAAGGTCCAGACGGCGCGGCACTTGCTGCTGCTGCCGCCAAATCGCTGAAGGGCAAAGGCGTCGCGCCTGTCGACTCGTTTCTCAACGAAGGCAGCTTCGTCTTCAATCCGCTCAACCGCAGGATACCGCAGCCGACACCGCGAAAGGCAAAGACACGCACCATCTCGTCCACCAACAACGCTGCATTCTCACGCACTGCATCCGGCCCAACAGCAACATCAGCAACAACAACAGCAGCAGCAGCACCTGTACCAGCGGATCCGCGATTGCCTTCGCAGCGATACCAACCCCAACTCGACCAGGCTGGACCGTCCAGTCAGCCCATGTCTGCCGTTGCCTCATCAGCACGCGATGCGACAGCCGAAAGCGATGACCCCGCATCTGTTCCGCTGGCACTCGTCGATCGCGACCTGCAAGAGGCGCTCATCCTCGAAGATCTTCTCTACATCCTTCTCGGTATCGAAGGACAGTACATCACCTACGCCACGACCTACGACCCCGAAGACGTCGCACATCGCCTGCGAGGCGCTCAATTCACCATCGACCCTGCCCTCGATGCTCCTCTTCGTGATCTCGTCGACCGCATTCTACCCCTCGCCACCGACTACACCGCCATCTACGCCTTTATCGAGACTGACTCTGGTCTTGAGTTCGGCACTGTCAATCACGCGCTGTGTTCCGCTATCCGTGATCTGCTGCATGACTACGAGCTACTGGTGGTGCAGCTCGAGCATCAGATGGCCTCATCGGCGTCGTTCAGTCTACAGAAGCTGTTCATGTGGATTCAGGGGACAGCACGGACGCTTGCCATGGTGCGCGCACTCACGGATGAGATTGTTGGCATCTCGCACGCGGATCTGTTTGACGATGAGGATGACGATGATTCGTCGGATGGAGGTTCGGATATCAGTGGCACATCAGCGTTGGAGAGAGAGAGACGGGCATTACTTGGTCTTGATGACCCAGAGGATGAAGGTGTGGAAGGTGGCATCGCCAAAGGTGGTGAAGTGCTTTCGATGCTTTGGGATCGCATCACACGCATGAGTGGCGATCCGAAAGCAAGGGCACTCTTCAACATTCTCTTCCAACGCGCTTCGCAACCTTATGCGCAGACCCTCGTCCAGTGGATTACCACCGGCGACCTCTCCGACACTTACGAAGAATTCATGGTCATGGAGGATGCCAAAGTTACACGCGCAGCTCTCGAGTCAGATCCCACAGACGAGTACTGGGAGACGAGGTACACGCTGCGAGACGAAACAACCGTCGCTAAGCGCGAACGTCAGCGTCAGCTGGGTCTGGACATCGATACTGAGCTGGAAGACGAAGAGGACAACCCACGTGGCATTCTCACGGGCGGTGCCAAGATCCCCTCGTTCCTCGAACCCTGGAAACACAAGATTCTTTTAGCGGGCAAGTACCTCAATGTGATCCGCGAATGCGGGCTTGAGGTGCCTTCTGATCCAGAGGAAACGGCGAAGGGTACAGTGGCTACGGTGGTAGTAATGAACGAAGAGTCATTCTTCCGCCGTATCGAAGCTGCTTATCAACGAGCGAATTCTGCTTTGCTCAAGCTGCTTCTCGAAGATCAGCACATTCTTGAGCGCCTTCGCTCGCTCAAGCATTTCTTCTTCTTCTCCGAGTCCGACTTCCTTTCTTCCTTCCTCGAACAGTCCGGGCACGAGCTCGTCAAGAAGGTGTCTCCCACAAAGACACGGGAAACAGTGCAGCAACGGTTGCAGACCCATCTCGGTGCAGTGCTTGGTTCAAGCAGCACAGTCGGCTTCGAAGATCCGTATCGCGAAGATGTGCGCATTGTGCTTGCTTCCGAGGGTGCCTACGATCAGCTCAAGCGTATTGCAGAGACAAAAGGTGGGATCGAGGCGACGAAACTCGCTCAAACCAATGCAGCAGCAGCTGCTGCTGCTACTTCGTCCTCAAGCAAAGAGACATTTGTGCCTGCTGTCACGCTACTGCAATTCGACGTGGCAGTCAAGTTCCCCGTCTCACTCGTCATCAGCCGCAAGAACATCCTTCGATACCAATTCGTCAGTCGAGGCTTGTTCCATCTCAAAACCCTCGAGCGATCCCTCTCTGAGCTCTGGCTCGATCATTCCTCCAACCCGTTATGGAAACAAAAGACCCACCCAGCGCTGGAAAAGTGGAAACAAAAACTCTTCATGCTCCGCTCGCGCATGACGTTCTTCGTCCAGCAACTTCTCGCGTTCCAAATGATGGAGGTCGTTGGACCCAACTATCTCGACCTCGAGCGAAAGCTGCGCAATGTGAAGACGGTAGATCAGCTGATGAAAGACCACTTTGCATTTCTCAACACGACCAGAAAAGAGCTCATGTTTACGGATCTTCGGTACTTGGAGCTGCACTCGCAGTTGACGACGGTGATCAATGTGTTTGTGGAGAATAGGACTAGGTTTCAGGATCAAGTGCTATTGGAAACGGAAAGATGGAAAAAGGCGGGTGGGAGGAAGGGGCTGGCTCCGGAGCCTGCTTTGCAGGAATCGACGAATGAGTTCTTGGCAAGGGTGCAGAAGCATTGGGAGAGGTATGCGAAGACGTACAAGGATGTAGTGAATCTGTTGAGTACGACGGATAATCCGGCTGCGCTACCGTTGGCGTATCGGTTCCAGAGCTCGAATTTGTAGCTGCCAACCCACTCGTGCCTAATTTATTGCTCGAAACTTTGAACACAGTGCTGTGTCTTGAGCTGTTGATTGTGTGTTGAGTCTAAGAAGTTTTGGAGGTGTGAGTTTGCGGATCAGATAACACTTATCCCGGCGTTTGAACTGAGAGTAGTGGAGGTTTACCCCACGTTTACCACAACAAGTCACGCGCACGTCCCAAGTTTAATCGCACCTTTGGCTCCTCATATCAACCATCTTCTACACATTCGTTCGGTGATCAACGTTGCTTGCTCTGTCTATCGGGCAGCCTGTCATGAAGCGACATGGCCCACCACCCTCACAGCTCAAATAATGAAGCTTTGACGCAACCGCCAGACCTCCTACTAACGACGCTACCGCGACTACCAGCAGAGATCCTCGCCGACATCATCGAGCTAGCCATCCGTACAGCTTCTCCCTGCCCCCTCATTCCCCCCTCATCTGCCAGTACACCAGGCGAAGCTCCAAGGTCTCCCTTCACAACCCCACTCGGAGTCTCCTACACCTCAGCCTGGGCATGGACAGGTCACTTGCTACACGTTTCCAAATTCTTCTACTCCATCGCACGGCCGCTTCTTCTTCAAACGCTCGCTCTCGACACGAATGCTGCAGCAAAATCGTTCTTCTCGGATCAGATAGATATGAGTGATACGCTGGATAGAGTAGAACGGGCGTGGTTCGGCAATGTCTCTTCCCTGGCTCGAGATGGCTTGAGGGTAGATCCAACCGGACTGCGCTTATCGGAGGCTGGTTGGTACGAAGAGTGTTCAGGAGGGTTTGTTGTCGGACATGCTTATGCTTCTCGTCCGAAGCTCAGGAGAAAGCGGAAGGGAAGGAGTGAAAATGGTAAGGATGGAGCTAACCCGAAACAGTATCGAAGCGTCAGTGTATATTGGGCGGAAGAACAGCTGGTTGAGGAAGTAAGCGATCCGGAACGGTCGAGCGATAGTGATAGTGATGATGGCTATGGTAGTAGCGAGATTGATGCTGAAGGCGATACTGTGCAAGAAACGGGTCCGTCAGATGGGTATGTGGGGTCTCTGTCTCTTTCCTCGACTGGGCAAACATTCGCGAGTGGAGGTGGTGCAACGTCCAGACGACGGTCTCATCAGGATGAAGGCTCAATACGTGACCCTCGGCTAGATCGACCACATGAACCCGCTTGGCAAACGCTGTATTCGAGGCAGAGAAGAAGGTCGCCTGTTCGAACAAGAGGACAGGTTGGTGCGACGCTGGCATCTAACGCGCAGCCGGAGATGGGAAGTGTCAGCCAGATCGGTCCATCAGAAGGCGATCTGGATCCGTGGGATATGCAAGATGCTCAGGAACGACTAGCTGCCATTGCCAACTCTTCTGTACAGACCAAGGAGCCCGATCTCACAGAGGCAAATGCGGACACTGAGCTTGGCCAACCATGCTCATCAAACTCACCAGCAGACGATTCGATCGCAGACAGAAGCGCAATGCAGCACCGTCGCCGTCGGCGAGAAATCTACGCCTACCATCTCTGCACAGCAACCCTCGAACCTTGGATCAACCCCCTCCTCTCTTCAATCCGCTCACTTCAACTCATCACAATCACTTTTTACCCCGGCCATCTCCTGGACGACGACAAGCTAGAGCACATGCTTCGTCGCATTCTTTCGCCCTCTGAATGCCCGCGGCTGCAGACTTTGCTAATCAGAATTGTGTTTGATGCAGCAAGTGCAGGCAGTAGGTTGCGAAGGTTTGAGCGGACCAAGACGATAGCAGGAGCAGTTGATAGAATTGGGGATGAGAGGGTGAGAGTGATGTTAGTGAATAATAGAGTGGGGGAGGGGGAGTTGGTGGCGCTGCCGTCTAAAGAGATGGGGGAGGGAAGAGAGGAGGATGCGGTATCGGTCAGTCCCTTGAGTCGGAAAGCGATTACGTTGACAAACGAGGGTTGGTGGTCGAGGGTATTACAGCAGAATCACCTTCCTCAGACTCAGGGGCAGATAGTAGATGAAAGGGAAGGCGGACTAGAGGCAAAGGGGGATGGAGTTGAGCAGACGGAAAGACAGGAGAGACTGGTGTCGGATTGGCAGATGTTCTTCCCTCCAGAGCAACACGGGAATCCCACGCATCTGGTCAATCTCATCTGCCACTCAGATCCTTGGCCAGATCATCGGAATCCTGTAAGATGAAGTGAGACATCTACTGTGTATGAAAGAAAAGAGTGCACAGCTCACGGGCTGCGTTGGCCGGCGGCAGACCATGGCAAGACGATGGTTATACGGCTGCTTTTCATGCCAATTCGCGGCATACAAGGGTCCACATGCGATTTTTGCGGGGTGTGAGAGAGGTTTCCGGCGCTAAGATTAGGTTCTGCTTAGCGCCCTTGCATTTGAATCCGCCTGAAGGTTCTGCATGACTGTCGAGTAGCGGGCTGGTCAGATGCTTGCCAAACTGTCTGAAGATTGTTTGGGGAACAGCATTGGAGATTCGGAAGAAGCAATACGTCATGTCGAGCCAAAGGAACGGTCGGGAGGGACCTCATAAGCTCAAAAGTCGGGTCGTCCAGACAACGAAGCTCAAGGCTGACGCTTGACGGATCTTGACAACAGACTTCATTTGGTGAGAAGACAGAGTACTGATCAGGCACGATGAAAACGATAGCGTGATGTACGAACGACTTCGGTGGGCGTCGGTGATTTCATATTCATCACGGGTGCTGTGCAATGTTGTTCGGAAATCTTGCTCCGCTGATCTTACTTTCTGGCCTTCGGCTGGTGTACGAGGAGGGTCCACAAAAACGTAGTGGGCTACACGGTAACAATGTGCCTGCAGAAATCATCTTTCATCGACCCCATTCCCTCGCTACGCTGTCTAGAAATGCGCAATCATGTACTTTAGCGAGCGTTGACTCCGAGCACTGTCGTCTGTAATGGACACAAGTGGGTTTGACTGGGACTGCAGAGGCGATGGTGTGTGCGTTGATGTCAATTTAGATCGATGAAAGAATTCGGCAAGCGACGAAGATGGTGGTCGTGAAGCAACCTTGTACAGCCGGTGAATTGTGTCAAGAACACGAATCCGGATTTTAGTTCGGATTTCGGAGGCAAGGAAATTGCCGCCCGAAGGCACTTGGCCTCAGTGTCGGTTACTTTCTGCTGACGGAGAAAAGCAACAAACATGTCCGGAGAGCACGGACCTCTCAAAAGTAGGCTGACATCGTTGCAGCAACACAGATCGTTATGAGGATCAGGTGTGTCAGCTCCATCCAGCCAAGTCATATAAAGAACAGACCCTGAACGCCAGACTTTCGATCCACCACCTCATCCCCACCACCTCATCCCCACGAAAGCAACCAAGCCGACCGTCTGCCATACAGACATCCGGCAGCTCTGCCGCCCGCCATACTCGCCTCCACTCTTTCAAGGACGGCCGTCAAAAGACTGACCTCTCCGCTCCGTAGCTCTCTTTCTTTCGCAGCCCACTCTGAACGACCTGTCTCGTCGCTAGCAAGCAATCGCGCTCCTCAGTCTCTAGCTCGTCGCTTCGGAACCGCTGCAATCACTTCTTTCTCTGTCTCCAGAATGTCTGACGACAA
Organism: Ustilago hordei; assembly: GCF_900519145.1. Taxonomy (NCBI): domain Eukaryota; kingdom Fungi; phylum Basidiomycota; class Ustilaginomycetes; order Ustilaginales; family Ustilaginaceae; genus Ustilago; species Ustilago hordei. Next base: position 2,101,911 of record NW_024545261.1, read on the forward strand.
CTCTCGCAAGGACGGCTCGGCCAACTGGTCCAACAAGGACGGACACTTCCGTCGTCAGGAATCCAGCTTCCGCAACTTCATCGAGAAGGGCGGCAAGCACGAGCCTGAAGTCGGCCGCTACCATCTCGTCGTAGCACTCGCCTGTCCCTGGGCCCACCGTACTCTGATCGTTCGCAAGCTCAAAGGAATGGACAAGGTTCCCGACCTTCTTCCTGTCCATGTCGTCGACTCGCTCCTTGGCGCTGAAGGTTGGAGTTTCCTTCCTTACGAAGAGTCCGCTGGTCTTGGCATCCCCGGCACAGGCAACCACATCCCCGGTCAGGAGGACAAGAAACGCATTCGAGGTCTCTACCTTGCTGCTGACCCCGAGTATTCGCAGCGCTGCACCGTCCCCATCATTTGGGACACCAAGCTCAACACCATTGTTAACAACGAATCGAGCGAGCTCATCCGCAACCTTAACACCGCCTTCGACGAGTTCCTCCCCGAAGAGCACCGCGGTATCACCTACTACCCCGAAGAACACCGTTCCGACATCGACGCTTTCCACGAATGGGTCTACCCTAACATCAACAACGGCGTCTACAAGTGCGGTTTCGCTACCACCCAGGAAGCGTACAAATCCAACGTCGGCCCGCTCTTTGACTCGCTCGATCGCGTTGAGAAGATGCTGGCGGACGGTCGCACCTACTTGTACGCTGACAAGCTTACCGAAGCCGACATTCGTCTCTATACCACCATTGTGCGCTTTGACCCAGTCTACTTTACTCACTTCAAGTGCAACTACCGCACCATTCGCGACGGATATCCACTCATCAACAAATGGATGCAGAACCTCTACTGGAACAACCCTGCTTTCAAGGACACGACCGACTTTGACAGCATCAAGGCTCACTACTTCCAGAGCCACACTCAGATCAACCCCCATCGAATCGTTCCTGAGGGTCCCATTCCTCACATTCTTCCTCTCAGCAAGTAACGCAGATCACAATGTAATCGTAGTTCGGTCTGGAAAGTGATGTTTGTATTGTTACTTTGTCTTTCGCTTGCTTGGTCTAAGAGTCAGAAGTGCCGGCAAGGTCTAGGCCGAGCTCGGCGGTAAGGTCTGCTACATGACGTTCTCGCTTTTCGAGGATGTTGGCATAACGAATAGATGCTTTGAGCTCGTTGCAGGCCAAGTGGATGAGCTTGTCGACGCTGAAAAGGCGCGAAGTGAGTGAGTGTGCGAGGCCGTAGAATGACGAAGCGGACGTTGTTGCGAGCAGCTCGGATTCGTACAGCTTGATAATGGCCATGGCGACGCGGAACAGGATCACCATCCCTTCGACAAACATGACGTCCCACACACGAAACAGCGTCTCGACGGGAAGACAGTCGGTGTAGAGCGACAAGAACCATGCGAATGTGATCGCTGGCAGATCGACACCAAGCTCTCTGATGTGCTCGTGCAGACGTGGCATGTGCTCGCTGACCAGCTCGATCAAGACCCTCTGATCAGCCTGCGAGACAAGGAGATGCGACGTATAGTACTCGCTCGGCAGGATCTTCTCTATCAAGCATACCAGCACCCAGAAAGCCTCTTCCTCCGTCGCATGCGTCAGCAAAAGCGTTGCGGCCAGATTGTTCATGCCCTGACAGTAGCCAGTGCTTGGGTTGTACCAGCTGAATGCGACCAGTAGACGACGCAGCTTGGGTACACCCTGACCATCACCTCCGAAGTAGATGTTAGTTGGCATGGTGCGATGCACGTCGAGGTCAATCTGCGTCAAACACTCGTTTGTCTCGCCTTGATGATCCGAGAGTAGCTCCTGATAGCGACCAGGTTCGGCGATGTCGTTTGCGCCACTGCATTCCGCCCAGATCCTTGCCCTGTAGCAGAGCGGTATGCCAGTTTGGCAAAGTGTAAGGAACTCGCGCCAGTACTCTTTGCCGCTCTTTGAGTCGCCCATACGATTGACACCAACCATGCCAGAAGACCAATCCTCTTCTGGAGCTTTCTCCGCCGAACCTAGTGCTTTAGCTCCTTCTGCTGGTGCACCGCCGAACAGAGTTCCTGCCAGCAGCGCCTTCGTCTTTGAGGTCGAACTTGACACAGATGGCTTTGCAGCGCTGCTGTTTGCCTGCGCTATGGTGTTGCTGCTTGTGCTGCTATTCACGCCATTTGCATCGCTCGAAGCAGCCTGCAGGTTAGCTCTTCTGCGTTCTAGGAAAGCATCCCAGCGTTGCTTTTGCTCGACCTGTTGCGTGTCATGCATGTCCTTAAGCTGCGTCAGGAGTCTCCGGACTGTGTTGGAGACCGAAGGCAGGCCCAATTGGGCGGCACCTCCAGGCGTGGCGCTCGCCTTAACCGGGCTGCTCGACCTCGAAGATGCATTGGATCGTGCGCCACGGCGTGGCTTGCTGGGACTTCTGCGAGAAGGCGACGCAGACGAGGGTTTGGAGACTGCACTGACGGCAAGGACCTCTGCTTGAACTGGTTTACTGTCCGGTACAGCCAACAAGTTGCTGCGACGCTTGGCTTGCTTAGCCTTGGTGCTGGCACTGTCAGTAGCTGCGCCATCATCGGACGTGGCTCCCTCGACGGCAGAGGTGGCACTGGTCGATGGAGTTGGCGAAGTCGAGCGAGAACCTAATTGGAGCTTTACGTCGTTGTGATCGAACTGCGGAGCCACTGACTTGAGCCGCTCGTTCACCGCACGAGACAGATCCAGCTCCTCATCCTCAGAGTCGGCAGTATCCAAATCAGGGTCGTTCTTGTCATTCTCACTTTGGCTGTCCGTACCACCGCGAGCGCGGATGCCGACTTTGACCCCGGTGAGAGTGGCAGGGGCGGGCGCTGAAGCCTTCCTTGCTTGACGAAGCAGACGAATGTCGGCGTCAGTAGGATTGTAGATGAAACCATAGCGATCTGTGAGTACCTGGAACTCTTCTTCGAGGCTGCTGTCGAAGTCCGAGTCTTCTGCTGGACGAATGACGATGGACGAGTCTGCTGCCATTGCCGTCGGGTTCGTTGTTGCAGATGCTGATGTTGATGAAGGAGCATTCTCAGCTATGTTTGTAAATCCTGGCACGGGGGCTTTGCCGCCGTACACTTCGAATTCGTCTCCAGAACTTTCCTCCTCGTCGAGTGTGCTGAGTCGAGCGGCACGCTTCTGCTTGGCTGAGGTCGGTGTGTCCGCAGCGGATGCCTGCTTGGCAGCTCCTTTGATGCTGCTGCTGCTGCTGCTGGCAACAGATGTGCTAGCAACCTTTGCTTTCTCTTCGATACTGTTGCTGCTGCTGGAGGAGGAGATCCCCAGGCCGGCCGATCCTGACGCACTCTTTCTTCCCTTCTTTTTGCGGAAGATGAGTGTAGGAGGCGCTGCATCGTTGGGCAAGATGGGCTCCAACTCCACTGCAGCACTGGGTGGTCGCGGCGAAGGCGCGCCAAGAACGGTGCTCTCGTCAGCGACACCGGGCGAGTTGGCTTGATCGGTACTACGACGGTCGAACTGATAGGTGTCAGGCAGACGGGTCACATTCGGCTGTTTGGCCGCAGGAGGCGATTCAGGCGCTGGTGATGAGCGTGCGTAGCGACCAAAGGCTCGGGCAAAAGTGGAAGCGGAGGCGGCCTTTGAAGACTTGGAGGCACTGACTGAGCGCTTACCCGCAGCCTCACTGGCCGCGGCGGCAGACTGAGCCATCTCCTGCCTGCCAGGGCTGGTCGCTTTTACCATACTTGGTGCCGTACTCGGAGCCGCTTTGCGTGAGTCGCCACCGCCGGACCATGGCAGGAGACCACTTGCCCAGCCGCCCAGACCACCACCGAGTGAAGTGCTGGAGGAGGTGGATCTAGCGCGAGGAGAAGCTGCCTGGGAGGCTTTCGCTTTGTGAAGCGGCTGCGGAGATGCCGGAGCTTGTGGAGAAGACTTGAGGGCAGCAGATCTGTGACGGGAGGAGGGGCTTGTGCTGAGGCTGTCGTCGAAGGAAGCAGCGGACGACCTGACGCTTCGTTCGTCGTCATCTTTATCGCGGGTGGAAGCGATCGAGATGGACAACGACTTGCCGCGCTGATGACCTGAGAGTGCAGCATTTGCTGAGGCGGTGGTCTCGTGAGACCGCATGGAAGGGCTACGTTCTGACTGTGGTGGATGAGTAGCGCTGTGGACGCTTGCTGGCTTCAGGGATGGAGAGCGAGCAAGGGCCGAAGTGTTGGCCAGACCTTCGAGATCCTCCAGCATAGCTTCTTGCAAAGAGTCGGGCAGAGCACGAGTCGTTGCTTCGGGTGGCGGTTCGACGCCAGCTTTCTCCTGTGCGAGACTCTGTTGTTGTTCGGCAATGCGTTTGCGTTTGAGCACTTGAGCGTCCAGGACAGGGGCTCGCAGTAAACTGCGGTTGATCTGTCCTTGCTTGATGCCGTGTTCGAGGCAGAGGCCAGTGAGGGCGACTTCTCGTGACTCGCTACGCTGCTGCATATGCTCTATTGCTTCTGCATGTTGAGCACGCTCCTTCTCCGTCGCAAGACAGAGCTTGTCGAGCTCAGCGTGTGCTTCTGCAAGGGAACGCGATAGCGCCTTGGTGAGTTGAATGGCGTAGGCTTGTGGCTTTGAGTCCTTGTTGCGTGCATTGAGGTCGGAAGACTTGACAGGCGTTGACTCGCGTGGCTGCTTGGTAGCCAACGGACGATGAGGTAGAGGACCAGAAAGAGTAGACTCGAGCTCACTATCAGCCAAGCGATGAAGCTGCTGTAACCAGTCGAGCGGGAATTCGACCTCTCGCGCCAAAACTTGCACGCGGCCTCCATTGCTGTTGGCGGTGGTGGAGCGGCGCGAATCACTTGGTGTAGGACTGCGTCTTCTATGGCCATGCGAGGGCGATAGTGCTCCTTGTCTTCTGCTAGAAGGTGAGCTGGGTCGAGCCTTGGGCATGGGCGTTTGGTTCGGGGAGGGCGAAGCAGAGCTGTATAGTGTAGATTGCTTTGTCGCTCTGGAAGCTGGGATATCTCGATCAAAGAGTTGTGGTGATCCAGGCGCAGGACCACCAAAGAGGGAGTCATCTAGAAGCGATGGTTCGTCTGCATCATCGAACTGAAGGTCGTAGCTACTGACCCGACCGGTGCGTGGAATGTAGGATGCGGTTTGGGAGGTAGCATCGGCACCATTTGGCGAGTAGAAGACATGGTCGTCGACTGGAGCAGGACGTAGGCTTGATGTTGATGAGCTCGCTTCGTTCTGGTAGGAAGAGGTGCGACTGACTGAGCCTCGCGGAACAGCCGAGTGAGAATCAGCGCTGTAGTCGATTGGAACTGCCTTGCGTTGACCCCAAATAGGGCGGTTGACTAGTGAAGATGGTCCTGGTGACCTTGTGGGCGACTCTCCTGCGAACAGCGGATGAGCCTTTGCCAGGTCAGGCGCTCGCATAGGTGACGCCATGCTGGTTGACTGACACTGCTGCTGCGCGGTGGCCATTGTAGAGGGTGAGGATGAGAGCAAGGACAGTCTATGAGGTGCCCTCTTACTGCGTACCAGCTTGCCCTTCCATCGATGCCGCAGCAGCTTCAGATCGGTTCAAGTTGACCTCAGGAGGACATCCTCGGCTTGTATCCAATGGTCGCTTTGGCTCGTGCAGGAGCAGTTCTTTGACCCTATCGGAAAGGGCCCGATGACCTTGCAGAGGCGCAAAGGCGTGGGAACGGTGGCTGATTGTGATAGTGGTGATATATGAGGTTTAGTGATAAAAGTCGGGGCATCCGAGATGCTCTCCTGGAGTTGCACTCTGCCAGTGTTGGCCTCTCGGTCTTTTTGGTTTCATGCTTTCGACTGTGTCTGTGCAGCTCCTCCTCCGCTAAAAAGTGGAGCAGAACTCAAGTTTCACTTCACAACTAGCCGTGCAGTGCAGTATCGGGCTTCTTCCCGATCCACACGGCATTTCGGTTGGACCCTCTCAGCGCTCAAGCGTTTCTTGCTCTCGTTTGCTCCCATCTCCCATCTCACCTCCTTCCCCTACCTATCTTTGGAACGATAGCGGCATACCAAACATGGCGCCTTCCGTAGTCCCGCAGTCATTGGCGGCTGGAGCTGCCCTCCAAGCCTCCACCGATGACCAGCTGACCATCGAGATGCTCGGCGCAGGTCAAGAGGTCGGTCGCTCCTGCTGTGTGCTCAAGTACAAGGGTAAGACCATCGTCTGCGACACCGGTGTCCATCCTGCCTTTACCGGTATCGCAGCTCTGCCTTTCATCGACGAGCTCGACTGGTCTACTGTCGACGCTATTCTCATCACCCATTTTCATCTCGACCATGCCGCCGCTCTCACCTACATCATGGAAAAGACCAACTTCCGTGACGGTCACGGCAAAGTATACATGACCCATCCTACAAAAGCTGTCTACCGCTTCCTCATGTCCGATTTCGTCCGTATCAGCAACGCTGGTAACGAAGACCATCTCTTTGATGAAAATGAGATGCTTGCATCCTGGCGACAGATTGAGGCCGTCGACTTTCACCAGGACGTCTCCATTGCAGGTGGTCTCCGCTTCACTGCTTATCATGCCGGCCACGTCTTGGGTGCTTGCATGTTCCTCATCGAGATTGCAGGCCTTCGCATCCTCTACACGGGTGATTTCAGTCGCGAAGAAGATCGTCATCTGGTCCAAGCAGAGATTCCACCTGTCAAACCTGACGTACTCATCTGCGAGTCCACCTACGGCACACAGACACACGAACCACGACACGACAAGGAACATCGCTTTACTTCTCAGATCCATCACATCATCAAGCGCGGTGGTCGTGTCCTCTTGCCAGTCTTTGTGCTTGGCAGAGCTCAAGAGCTACTTCTCTTGCTCGACGAGTACTGGGCTGCACATCCCGAGCTGCAAAGCGTACCCATCTACTACGCCTCGGCTCTCGCCAAGAAGTGTATCTCGGTCTACCAAACCTACATTCACACCATGAACGATCACATCCGCACGCGCTTCAACCGGCGCGACAACCCTTTCGTCTTCAAGCACATCTCAAATCTTCGCTCGCTTGAAAAGTTCGAGGACCGCGGTCCATGTGTCATGATGGCCTCACCAGGTTTCATGCAGTCCGGTGTGTCACGCGAGCTCCTCGAAAGGTGGGCTCCTGACAAGCGCAACGGTCTCATCGTCTCAGGTTACTCCGTCGAAGGTACTATGGCCCGCAACATCCTCAACGAGCCGGACGAGATCATCGGTATGAACGGTCAGAAGATCCCACGACGCATGTCAGTCGACTACATCTCCTTCTCTGCTCACGTCGACTTTGCGCAGAATTCACGCTTCATTGACGAGATCAAGGCGCAACATATCGTGTTGGTACACGGAGAGCAGAACAACATGTCCAAACTCAGAGCTGCATTGCAGGCCAAGTTCACTGCTCGCGGTTCAGATACAAAGATTCACACACCACGCAACTGTGAACCACTTGTTCTGCAGTTCCGTGCTCAGCGCACAGCTAAAGCCATCGGCGCCATCGCTGCCAAGCCACCAGCACAAGGCGACGTCGTCGATGGATTGCTCATCAGCAAAGACTTTGCCTACACCATCCTCGACCCGAAGGACCTCACAGATTTCACTGGTCTCTCTACCAGCACAATTGTTCAGCGTCAACGCGTAGCCCTCGCCGTCAGTTGGGATATGGTCCGCTGGCATCTTCAAGGCATGTACGGTCGACTTCAGGAGGGCGTCGACGCCGACCAGGGTTTGCGGACGCTTAGGATTATGGGTGCTGTCGATGTCCGGCACAGCGCTCGTCACGAGCTGCTCGTCGAATGGGGCAGCAGTATCGCAAATGACATGGTCGCCGACAGTATCGTCGCGCTTCTGCTCGGCATCGACAGTGCACCTTCCAGCGTTAAGATGACCATGCACAGTCACAACCATCATCATCACCATCATCACCATCATCACGCAGGAACGAAAGTAGAGGGTACAGGTGAAGAGGCGGATTTGACAGAAGATGAAGAAGCAGTCACACCCCCAGAGACATCGGAATCCTTCCCAGCTCATCCTTTCTCGGAGACGGCTCTTGTGACAGAGAGCAACGCCAAAGCTCAAGCCTCAAAGGATGAGGCAATCCGGCAAGACGCATATCAGCTAGCCAAGATGGAGCATATGGCTGCTTTTCTCGAAGCTCATTTCGGCCAAGTCGAGGAGCTCATCATCCCTGAAGCACCCAGTACAGAAGATGCCAAGGAAGGTAAGCAGCAAGGCACCGCAGCAGACGAAAGCGCGGCTGGTGAGGCGGCACAGAAAGACGACGCAGCAGATGCAGCGATGGCTGCCGTCAAGCCTGACCCAGGCACAGCTGAATCAGAAGCACCTACAGCAGCCGAGACCACTGATGGCGAAAAGCACTCTTCAGCCGAGCCAGCATCACTTCCACCAGTTTCAATAGCCTCGTTCTTTGATGGCGAGATAAGACCCGCCCTTCGAGTCTACTTGGACGAAGCAGAAGCAGTCGTCGACGTACAGAACCTCGTCATCCTTGCTTCTTCCGAGTCTTTTCGTACACGTGTTCAGCATCTCTGTACGCTTGCACTGCGATCCTTCACCTCCTTGTCGGACGCCTTCCACCTTCCGCAACAGATAGGAACATCACTGTTCCAGGGAAAGCACAGCCAGCTCGCCAGCATTCCAGAGTTTGGCGATGAGAGACCATCCAAGATGATCCGCTCGTCCTAACTTCCGAGACATCTTTGTACTTGTATCGTAATATCGCTTGAAAAGCACATGTCTGAAACATCCTTTTCAACGGCGGTGATTGTGAACAAACCTCGGTTGCGAACAAGCGAGAATCTGTCTGCAGAGCAATGTCTGATTCCTGATGTACATCGGCAGGAAGAGCAATGCGGTCTACGGAGTGTCTGCTGCTGCTCTCATTGTTGTGCTACTCAGCTGTCAATATCCGAGTCGAAAGTTGTTGGACCGTGAGAAGTCCATACTAAATTTTATCTGTATGTTCAGTTTAGTCGTGACAAGTACAAATACAGTTGCGAGGTCGAGGCCTCCGGTCATGATGAGAAGCTCCGTCTGCACACGGAGTGAGTCCGCATTTTAGCGGAGCGAATGAAAGAGAGTGGTGAGAATTAGTGGTCTTCGTCTTAGAGACCCTCTTCTTTGAGGCGAAGAGCTCGTGCTGGCTCCTCGATCTGTTGAGTGATGTTTTTGACGAAACAAGGCAGTGAGTGATTGAGTAATCAACATCCACGATCATGCTGCCATCCAGGTGCTCGAGTGGGAGAAACATACCTTCTTGACCAAATCCGAGAGGCGAGCTTCTGACGCTTGATGGTCCAGCACCAGCTTCTGCTTGTTCTTGTATGTGACCTCGATCCTCTGCAGCGCATCAGTTGGTACTGTCTTTGCCTTGATGTCTGGCAAGTCCATACCAGGAATGGGCGGCTTACTTGGGAGACCAGCGAGAAGTAGACGTATCGATCTGGAAGCCTGAGATGCGCTCAGTGGCGCAAATTCAAACGACATAGCCGTGATGTACTTGAATGATGCTCCTGCGATTGACATTATGGGCGAATCGGGATAAGGTCGAGTATGAGGAGTTGAGATGGTGAGGGTTTGGAGGAAGCTTGAAATAATGAGGAAGCGGAGTCAGAAGAAAAAGCTTGTATGATTCTCGGGACTCGGATTTTGGGACTCGGATTACGAAGGTGACGTTTTGAGAAGATTAAACAAAAGTCCTTCCACATAGACATACCTCGAGCTCATACATTACACACACTGCGACCACAACGACCTGCTTTAAGGAGACGAAGATGCGATGGTGAACCTTCCCACACCATCGGCCTTATCAATCTCAAGCGGCATTGAGGTTCTGTCCAGAGCCGGACCCTCCGTCAAGCTGCTGGACGCGCTTGCTCCAACTCGCAGCTACAGCTTTGGCCTCACGACGTTACCTGGCGTGGAAGCAATCCAAGACAACGAGCTTCGGAAGACCTTGGAGCAGCTTTTCGAATTGTCTCAGCTGCTTATTGTACTATCACCTTTCGGTCGCGGAAACGGACAGGCCTGGACACACTCGGAACAACTCTACCCGGCTCTTTTGCAATGGAAGCGGCAGCAAGTTCCAGGTCTACTTTCTCAGGTAGCACAGCTACTGAAGCAGCTCGATGCGATCAACAACTCAACAGGTAGTATTGAGGATACGTCAGCACTTATTTTATTGGTGCTTGGCCATGTGGTGTGCGCTCTTGCTCGCTACCTTTTTCTCGAGCCTCTAGACTTGGCTCCCTCCCAAACACCTTCCTCAATCCCTGTCGAAGCTCCGCGAGATGACGGATGGACAGACGAGACGATACAAAGCAAGGCAAAAAGTGCTCTCGACGAACTCTCTCGCTCCGTCTCAACATGGAAGCATGATACACCCACTCTCGCCAAGTCTCTGCTCACAGACTACATCAAACCCATCTTCTCGGAGGTCGCATCTTCCTCATCAGCTTCTATGAGCTCAATCGACCCAGCAACAGGCAGGAAAAAGGCTCCAACACCGGGGTCAGCTTTCATCTCCCATCTTAATGCGAATCTCGGTCAGCATCGATTCCAAAGCGTGGCAGAAGACAGCGATGCGTCGAACCTCGCACCACGACGCTTCGCACTTGCTTTGTCTGTCGAATACCTTCGCTCGACTGTAGTTGAAGACGTAGCAAGTCTGTCGGATAGCGCTCTGCAGGGTCTGACAGAGCGCAACGAAGCGCTAGGTTGTATCAACGTTCTGGGCTGGTGTCTCGACAATCTGCAGCAGAGAACAGAGTCGGAATGGAGCAGCGTTTGGCCGCTTCTGGTGCCTCCTCTGCTGACGTTGTTGGAACATCCCCAGCCCAGGTTTCGACTACGAGGTAGCATGCTTGTGCATAAGTTCCTGTTGAGGCCGAGTCTCGGTGGACAGACCGATGACTCACAGGACGGCAGAACAAGGGAGGTGGTGGTTGGTAGAATTCTCGTTCGCACTGGTATTGGTAGTCTTTTGGAGCGAGCTCTTCATTCCAACCTGACTTACGTCCACGATGAGCAGTACGCTGCAGGGCTGCTGTTTCATTCGACCGGTGCTCTCCGTCAGCTCATTTTCCTGACGACCTATCCTATCGCTTGGCGCGATTCTTCGCAGCCGCTTTTCGAAACTCCCTACAGAGCAGAAGCTGGATGTTCAGGATCGGTCAGCACAACGCTGGACCAACCCGATGACTGTGGAAAGCGCAGGATGGAAGCTCTCTCCCGACTTGTGTCGGAAGGCATCCTATCAACATGGTCGTACTTGCCACTTCCACCCTCGAGCACACGTCTCGGATGCGAGCTAGTCAAAGTCACTTGCTCAGCGTATATGGTGTTGGCAGATGATCTAGCGGCACCTGTTCTCTCTGAGAACGCTGGAACCGAAGCGGAAGAGTCGCAAAAGGGGACCCTAGCCCTTGGCGGCATGGCGAGGTTCCTCGATGTGACGCTGGACTGGATCTTCCGGAGCTGGCTGTCAAACGTCGCCTTTGACCACACAGACCAAATCGTAACGACGACTCAAGTCCTCGACGTCGCATGCCGACTGCTCTTTCCGTCCCGGAGCGGGGCGAGATGCGCCAAAGACGCTGGCAAGAAAGAGCATTACGGTAACTTTGACATGAGTCCAAGCTCAGTGCGTTCCTTCACCGGCATCATTCTGTTGTCGATCGCAAAGTGCTGGATCTCTGCCCTCGAGTCATCTCAGCGTACTTCAACAGTAAAGACAGAAGCAAGTGGGCAAGCGAGATGGCAGGAATTGCAACGCCGATTGACTCAGCTGATGGCCAACTTGTCGCTCGTCGACTCATCGGTCCAGCCGCGCTGGACTGAGATGGTCAAGGTCGATCAGCGTCTCGCAGCGCTCTTCCAACATCCATGACTCAATGAATCAGTGATTGTCTCACGAATTGATTGGCCCGATCAATGTGACTGTTCGACTGTACGTACTATAGAAACATTCCAACGTGTCCTCATATAAACTTCACACAGCCTGTTGTTCCACTCATCCACCCGGCGCTTCTATCAAGAGACTCGTTCTAGCACAGAATCGTTTAAGATCGAAGCGAAAACATGGTATATGATTGTTGTGAGTGACGCATACAGTGTGGCAATTTGCATTTGTTCGATCACACAAAAAGATTACGAGTCGGCATTCCAAGTCCAGCAAGTAGAGCTGCTCCTGCTCCTCCTTTTCCTTCAGCTGCACCTCCCTTTATAGGGCTGAGCTCTAAAGGGATGTCGAAGTTGGGTGCCAGTCCAGCAGCATCGTTTGCAGCTCCCGTAGCTCCACCCCACTGCATTGCTCCACCACCACCCAGCAGCTTGCGCTTCTTCTTCTGTCTATCCTGTGCAGCAGCTGGTTGTGCGCTGATCTTGCTCGTCTTTGCAGCCTTGGCCTTCGGAGCGAGTGTGAAGTTGGTACGATCGTGGCCGAACTTGGCGCCGAGCACGCTCGAGTCGGCAGGCTCGTCGTCGTCGCTGTCAGCTCGGGGGACGTTGCGCTTGTTGGATCGGATGACGGGTGTGGCGGATGGATCGGCTGTCTGGTCATTGTAGTCGATCGCCGGCGCTGCCTTGGCCTTTTTTGCTTGGCTGACCTTCGTGCGTAGGGCGCTCGCTTGCTTGGCGCTGCTCTTCTGCTTGGACGATTTAGTCTTGGCTCTCCGGCCATCGTCTGAGTCCTGTTCGCTGTCCGAGTCGGCCCCTGCCCGGCGCCCCCGACGACGACGATCTTGACCGTCATCCGAACCCTCCTCAGAAGAGTCCGTGATTGCTCTCCAGTCCTTGCTGGCCTTTGCCTTCGCAGCTTTGACAGGCTTCTCGGCCTTCTTGACAGGAGCAGTCTTTGACGACATGTGAGCAAAGGGCACAAGCGGCAGAGTGGTCTTTGCTGTAGTTGTTTTACGAGCTGCAAGAGCGTTGCCGACACCTCCATCATCATAGTCTTCCGACGGAGGCCCAAGCTCGGATGCACCTTGCATTGGCTGCCGGCTCTTCTTCTTTGCGTAAACAGGTGACGATGGTGGCAACATCTGTGATGCAACGAGGGGCTTTGATAGTTTGGCTGTCCTTGCCACTTCCATTGGCTGCTGTATCTTGTGGACGGCCGCCGGTGCCGGTGCAGAGGAGAGCTCCTCGACCTGTGCCAATAACTGCTTGCGTTCGGCCTTCCATTTCTTCCGCGTCTCAGCCATCATAGCATCACGTTCGTTCAAGGTCTCAATTTCAGCCTGAGCCTCCTCTAGCTTTTGTCGGAGCGCAGCCACTTGGTCCTTGCCACCTGCATGTCGAGAGCCACGGGCGTCTTCCAGCTGCTCGGCCAGCTTTTCGTTCTCCCTCTGCAGCTCGTCGAGCGCTGAAGTCTTGGCAATGAGTCTCCTTTTGAGGCGAGCACCATCCCGCAGCGCCGCTTTGACGTGCAAAGCGAGCAGGTCAGCACGCTTCCGTTCGAGCATGAGACGAAGTCGCAGCTCGTCCTTTTGTCCTTCCAGCTCCGACTCGGTTGCATGGTATCTTCCTTCGTGATATGTTGCCTCGTTCTTGGCGTGTTGAAGAGCAACATCAATGAGACACGCTTGACGACGTTGTCCAAGCAGCTTCCACGCGCGTTCGTCGGCTTCGATCTTGTACTGGCTGAGCCTCACCTGCAGTTCAGATCGTGCTCTAGCCTCGCGACCCAAAGCAATCTGGTGATTGCTCTTGAGTGTGGTCAGCTGCTCCTGCAGGCCAGTGCATTCGGACGCCCAGCCTTCCGACTCCTCCTTGGCTGATGCGAGAGCATCTTCCGCCGCAACCAATTCGCGCACGAGGGCGGTATGCCTTTTGCGCAGCTCGCCAAGTTCCATCGTCTGTATGCGGTCGGTGCGCGCGGAAGGGTCAAAACGATTGTGCGATGCTAGTGACGCTGTGGATGCATCTCCAGCTGCAGATTGAGCTACCTTCCCGGCGATAGACGTGGTGTGACCATTGGACAGCGACGAAAGATGAGCAAACTTACGGCTGGACACGCTGGGGCTGGCGTGTGGGCTCATACGGGGCGTTGCGGCTGCCGCAGCCTTGACTCGACTGATGAGGGGTGTTGATTCTACTGGAGCAGTGAATGGCACGGTGTTGAATGGATCGGCGGGTCCTCCTCGTGCAGTGGTATCTGCGGATGTCTCTGCTTCGTCGACATCGTCGACAGGCATCTGTTGCGCCGGCAATGGACGCGACTCTCGGCGCGGGTTAGCACGAGATGCACGGTTGAAGGGGTCAAGCTCGCCATTGAGGTATTTGCTGAAGTCATACGCTGTACCGGCGCTTGCTCCACTGATGGGTTGATCTGCGCCATTGCGTCGCTTGCTAGTACCGAAGATCGAGGCTTGCGATGACGTAGACATGCCAGCAGCAGCGTGCGCTCCGTTGGTTTGAGCTACTTGTGTTGTCGAGGCTGTGGTTGATACGGGCTGGGAGAGGCTGGGTAGTTGCGGATTCTCGACATCGATGTTAGCGAGCATGGGGTTTGTAGCAGCGTCACGACGTCCGGGTACGAGCTGAGCCGTTGAGTCGCCGCTATCATCGGCAAGCAACGAGCTGTTTGCTTTGGACGGTGCGCCCACAGCTGCTTGACGTGCAGCCCTTGCCTGAGAGACACCAAGCGGGGTCTCGTCTCCGGCTTGCTGACGTGCTCGCTGAATAGCACCGTTAGTCAGAGAGCTACGTGCAGGACGTTGACGCCGGTTTTCATCTCCGTCGTTGGACGGACCTCGGTTGACTTGAGCTGTAGGTCTTGGAAGCGAGCTTGGAATGTGAGCGGAACCAGAAGCAGGGAAGGCGGCAGCAAAGGCAGCTCGGTTGGCGGGACGTGATGCGGAGCGCTGCTCCTTGGACACGGCTGCCATCTGGTCCAGGCTGGGGAAGTCGGAGAGGGCCGCCGATTGCACGGGCGTGGATGGCTCGATTTGTGACGCGGCTGAAGAGGAGGCTAGCTTTCCGATCTTCCTAGCTTGTGACGTCTGTGAGCTGAAGGAAGAGAACGAAGCCTCTGAAGCGGAAGGGTCTTTGCGGGGCGATCGACGCACCGGAGGCGGTGTTCTTTGTACGACCATCGTGTCTGTGCGAGCTCAGGATGATTCGAGGTACTACGCAGCGATGCTGGAAGCTAAGGAAGACTGACAATGTAGAGAGCAAGAAAGTGGGATGTGTTTGACGATATCACGAGATCTGAAGGTATTGGCCGGGTATCTTGGAAGTGGCATAGGTGGTGGTCCTTCTGTCCGGTGATGGTGTGGTAGTACGAAGCAAGCAGCTACGACGCGATATCGTTCGACAAAGCAGCGTGTTGTGGAGAGGCTCTCCTGCCTAGCCGAGATGGAGCGCGCAACACTTTCGCTTTTCTGACACCATTTTTGTAACCGCATTTTCTTGACTTTTTGAGAATTCAGCATTGCAAATTCTGTGTTGTGGTGAGTGAACTTGGACGCGTACGAGAGTCATTCTGTCACGTGAAATAAAGAGTGATTCGATTATCGGGTCAGTCGAGTCAGTATCGGCTTTGACGCACGATTCACCGTCAGGGTCGAAGCTAAAATTTGGCCACCAACAAGAAGAAGTGAAGTTGGAGTCAGACCGCTTCAGCAAGTCGAGTCAAACAAGGTTAGCTTGTGGACGCCATTGTTGTACATCCTTCCGCATCCCTACCCATCATCATCACCACGACCTTATAGGTGACTCGCTCCTGCAGTAGCACGACTCGCTTTAGATAGCTTCAACCCCTTCCAAGTACGCAATATCGCCCTCTGGCGAACGTCTCGCACGATTTCTGCATTCACTACTCGACGCCTGGCTTCCACCCTCGTCTGCTCATTCAATTCCTTTATTGCACCACAAGCAGCTTTACCCCTGCGACAATCCGCTAGGGCCACTCTTATCCGCCCGCCAGGCCTGATCAGCTCTCGTTACTCCTTTTCCACATCCACCATGGCTTCCGCAAATATCGCCCTCGTGCCCTCGCCGGCTTCGTTCAACGGCGCTCCTTACCTCTCGGAGTTGCCCGAGATGCCCCGACTTGCTGGCACCGATTTCAAGCGTGTCCCGCTTGACATCCTCCGTGTGGCCATCGCTCAGCATGTCTCATCTTCGCTCGGTGTTGATATCAACGCCGCCCTCGCTGCTGTCGGTACCGGAAAGATCGGCGACTACACTGTCGCCGTACCTCGATTCAAGCTTCCAGGCAAGCCTGCCGAAATCGTCGAGAAGGCTGCTGCCGCTTTCCAGCCCAACGAGTTCCTCTCCAAGGTCGAGGCCAATGCTCCTTTCCTTCACTACTTCTTGAACGATAAGACCCTGATCAAGCTCACTTTGCAGACTGTCCACGTCATGACTCACGGCTACGGCGCACCTCGTGATGAGGCAGGCAACACTCAGCCAAGTTACGGTACTAACCGTGACGGCGAGGGCAAGAACATCATCGTTGAGTTTTCATCTCCAAATATTGCCAAGCCCTTCCACGCCGGTCACTTACGATCTACCATCATCGGCGCTTTCCTGTCGAACTTGTACAAGGCTAACGCATGGAACGTCTCCAAATACAACTACCTTGGTGACTGGGGTAAGCAGTTTGGTTTACTTGCTGTCGGCTGGAAGATGTTTGGTGATGAGCAGAAGTTGCAGGAAGACGCTGTCAACACGCTCTTCAATGTCTACGTTCGTATCAACCAGCTCGCTAGCGTCGAGGAGGATGGCCAGGGCGAGGCGATCCACGACGAGGCTCGTCAATTCTTCAAAAAGATGGAGGATGGCGATCCTGAGAGTCTTGCTCTTTGGCAGAAGTTCCGTGATCTCTCGATTAAGAAGTATATCGAGGTGTACGACCGACTCAACATTCAATTTGACGTCTACTCGGGCGAATCGCAGGTCCAGAAGGAGAACCTCGCCAAATCGATCGAGCAGCTCAAGAAGGCCGACTTCGTCTCTCGAGAGGAGAATGGTGCCTTGCTAGCCGATCTGACCAAGTACAAGCTCGAAAAGTGTGTCATTGAGCGAAAGGACGGCACACCGCTCTACATCACCCGAGACATCGCTGAGGCAGCACAGCGATACGACACCAGCTTCGGTGGCAAAGGCTTCGACAAGATGATCTACGTCGTTGCATCCCAGCAGGACCTCCACCTTGCCCAATTCTTCAAGGTTCTCGAGCTCATGGGCTACCCATGGGCGCAGAAGGACTCTTCGCGAATCCAGCACATCAACTTTGGTATGATCCTTGGCATGTCGACCCGAAGGGGTACCGTTGTCTTCCTCGACAACATCCTCGACGAGACCCGAGACAAGATGCACGAAGTTATGAAGGCCAACGAGGCAAAGTACGCTCAGGTCGAGGACCCCGAGCGAACCGCTGACATTGTCGGTATGACTGCCGTCAAGATCCAGGACATGAGCGGCAAGCGAATCAACAACTACAACTTCGACTGGTCGCGAATGCTTTCCTTCGAAGGTGACACTGGTCCTTACCTCCAGTACAACCACGTTCGTCTCTGCTCCGTCGAGCGAAAGGCCAAGGAGTCCGACGGTCTAGAGCTCCCCACCGTGGACCTTGACTTATCGACCATCAACCTTGACCTCATCACTGAGCCCAAGGCTCGTGAGTTGATCATGCTCATCGCTCAGTGGCCCGACACCGTCAAGGCTGCTATGAAGGACCACCAGCCCTCGACCATCGTCACATACGCTTTCCGAATTACCCACTTGATCTCGTCATGCTGGGAGTTCTTGCTGGTCAAGGGTCAGGAGCGTGATTTGGCTCTTGCTCGTCTCTTTGTCTTCCGATGCTGCAAGGACGTTCTTGGATCCGCACTCCGATTGCTCACCATCACTCCTCTTGAGCGAATGTAAACCTCATTCTTCCAAACTCCCTTTGCAATCATACACATTGACATCCTTGTTTGACTCTTGCAAGGCCGCTGCAAAGCTCAGCGCAACCTCAGACCGTGCGTGAGTGTGACGCCGAGGAGAGAAGAAGTTAAATTATGTGATCTCTATTTCGATCTCACATTTCCGGCACCTTCGCTCACTCGGATCCGTAGCATGTTGTGCCACCATTGCAGCACGCAATCGCACGTGACGACCTCATTTCACACACGCATGCACAGGATACTGGGAACATATATATACTTGTCGTCGTCTTGTACTTAGTTGTCTTTTCACTATCGCAATCGCTACTTGTGTTCGCCGTTAGTTGTTGCACGTTCTACAACAGAAGAGACGCGCAGAAAAAATTCCGACGAATTTGTTAGACTGTTGCTTAGACCTGAAAAAAAGAATTTGAAAATTTCCCGTGACGCGTCGGCCATCGAAACTTTGTCCCACCATCCATCCAAAATCGCAATCAGTTTGCTCACCATCGCAACATCATCCTAAGGTCATTCGACATGTTTGAGATGCCAAAAACATAGTTGCTTTCCGAAGAAAGCTGCTCTTCTGAACATTTGAGGGCCATCCATTTTCTGGGGCACTGCTAATCTTCTCTGTATCGTTTATTTGTTAGATTATATGTCGAGCCCCTCTCGGGGCCGACGATGAGCGTCAAGATGGTGGAGATTGTTGGAAAGGATGATGATGTATACGATCTACAAGGGTGAATGTAGTCTGCATGTAGAGATCCACAGGAGACACATTTTTGTGCAATAAGCTCAGGGTAGGACAAGAGTTTCATGTGGCAGCAGCGTTAGCGTCGCGTGTTCTGCGGTGTTTCGCAATATTGCATCTCGTTGTCCGTAAGCTGTTAGATCTTACTATCCGTACAACAGCTGAATCAGAATGTTCGATCATCAGCATGGCTTGCGACATGTGCTGCTTTGCATCAGAAAACTTTACTTCCATGCTTTGCCGTGCTCGCTCCGCCACAAAGAATGTTTGTGTTTCGCATCAGAGTCAATGAGAAGCCGATGCCGACCCCATTTGCTCGTCGCTGTGTCGCGTCAAGAACGGTTTGAGAACCGTTTGCTTCCCTCCATTCCGGGTTTGAGAACGATTTGCTTCCCTCCAACTCCGCCGAAATTTGAGAACATTTCATGGCAGGCCACGGTCGACAGAGTCACGATGGAACCGCAGTCCAAACGAGGGGGTTGGTAAGAGGACACTGTTGGACAAGCTGTTCTCCATTTTTCGGTGACCGGCAGTGACAGGGGCCGACCGTTTTCACGTTCACCACGCTACGCGCCGGATCGGCAGTCACGCGACTCTCCTTTGCCGCACCAAGCAAACAGCTTGAGATGTAACCCCGCTTTTCATGAACAAGTTAGCCCTCTTTCTCCGCAACTCGATACTCTTGCTCACGTCCTCTGCCGCACCACAACCGGCTCGGCACTTTCCTCCTCCAGCAGCACGCGACCCCCCGCAAGTGTTGTACTTTCTCCGCCGCCTTTCACAACCAACCGAAGATCCGATCAAGCTTAAGCTGGTAAAGTGCCGCCCCCACCGTCCCTTCTTCCTACCCTCCCTTTTTAGGTATCCCATCGCCCAACTGGCGCTCGAAGCATCACACATCACCACCATCTATTTTTTGCAACCTCGACATCCGCTCTCGTGTACCATTGAGACGATTGTATTGATGTTGCTGAGCAGGCAACGCAAGGGTTTGGAGGTAAGTTGACCACGTCTCAATTCCTTGTCGCCCAGCGTCGAATCAACCACTGACCATCTCGCCTCATTTATTCTGGTCTTGACCACGTATAGCTTCTCACAACTGCCCGCCTCACATCCACCCGAACACCGCTTCAGCGTGCGATCGTAGCCGCTCCTCGACTCACGCCTTCGCCTCGTAGCTTCTCTACAGCATCACCAGCCATGTTTGCGCTCACACCATGGCGTGGTACGCCAGGCGCTCAGCCCAAGACCTTCAGCCAGCAGAGAAACCTGCCTCGCCTTCCCGTGCCGAGCTTGGAGCAGACATTTGACAAGTACCTCAAGTCACTTTCGCCTTTCCTTCGTCAACTCGAAGAGCAGGGCAAGCTCGAAGGCAGCACTGCAGAGAAGGAGCTCGCCAAGCGAAAGCAGTGGGTTCAGGACTTCCTTGCACAAGGTGGTCTTGGCCATAAGCTTCAGCAGAGGCTCATTGACGTGGATCGCACCACCAACAACAACTGGCTCGATGACCGATGGTGGTTGCAAAAGGCATACCATGAATGGCGTGTGCCGCTCATGATCAACAGCAACTGGTGGCTCATGTTCACGCCGGACAAAAACATGCCCGCCGAGGTGTTTGAGCAAAGCGGCCGCGATGCTTATCCTATCCTTGGTCTTGGCTCGCAAGGCTGGGACGATGCCGCTTGGGGTATCCGACGTGCCGCATGGCTCACTTCGCGCTTCCTCCAATTCAAGAAGCGTCTTGACGAGTGAGTTGCTTCGGAGGAGGGGAGCTATCAGATTTTACCAAGTTTATGCTGACCAACGCTCTCTTTCTACTTGTGTTCGTCCTACGTTGTTCCCTTCTGACCTATGCCCGTACAGCGAGGACATTATGCCTGATTCCTCGCGAGCGGGTGCGTTCTGCATGCACCAATACACACGGTGAGTGTTGAGCAGCAAGCTGACTCTGTGCCCCCTTTCCCTTTCTTCTCCTCTTTGAACACTCAACTGATCATTAGGCCGTTGGTTTAACCGTCCCGCTCGCAGGCTTTTCGGAATCACGCGGATTCCTGGGCTCCCTCACGACTGGAACACGGCGACACCACACCCAGCCAAGGCGCGACACATTACGGTGATCGCACGAGACAACTACTACGAGCTTGAGGTGCTGCGCAAGGATGGCTCGCTTCTTGGCGTCGACGCACTTGAAAAGGCACTGTGGGATATTATTGCTGATGCCAAGAAGGGTGACGGCGCCGGTG
This sequence comes from Ustilago hordei, assembly GCF_900519145.1. Taxonomy (NCBI): domain Eukaryota; kingdom Fungi; phylum Basidiomycota; class Ustilaginomycetes; order Ustilaginales; family Ustilaginaceae; genus Ustilago; species Ustilago hordei. The sequence goes on from NW_024545261.1 coordinate 2,122,785, forward strand.
TGGGTGTGCTCAGCTCTGACAACCGCGACAGGTGGACCAAGACACGAGAACACCTGCTGAGCGTGTCGCCGATGAACCGCAAGAGCATCAACTCGATCGAGGACAGCTTGCTTTGTGTTTCATTGGATTCGAGCATCCTGGCTCTCTCTCCAGAGCACCCTGCGCCGGCGCACGAAGCGACGCCTGTATGGGTGGACGCTCTGGCCCGCAACTGCAGTGGTGCTGGACGAGGTGGACACAACCGATGGTTTGACAAGGCGCTCTCGATCGTCGTCGAGCCCAACGGACGAGCGGGTATTATGGGCGAACACTCGCCTTGCGATGCTCTGATCCCCAGTATCCTGTGTGACTATGCGGCTGCTGAGCCATGCCCTCCTCCTGGCTCGAGCTTGCCCTCTGAGCTCACCTCGCCGAACGAGTCGGCAGGCTGGAAGAAGTTGGAATGGAGAGTGGACGAGTCGACGCAGCAATCAATCCAGCAGTCGGAAGAGGCAGCTCTACAGGCTGCTAAAGAGTCAGACATTCGCACGCTCTGGTACGACGAGTATGGAGCTGACTGGATCAAGAAAGTTGGCAAGCATAGTCCAGACGCATATCTGCAGATGGCACTTCAGCTCGCCTACGCCAAGGCACACGGACAACAAGTCTCAACCTACGAGACGGCATCGACACGTCTGTTCAAGCATGGACGTACAGATGTGATCCGCTCATTTAGCGATGAAGCATACGACTTTGTCCGTGGCATTCGTGAAGGCAAGGACGCAAAGACGCTCTACGCGCTCTTGACAGCAGCGACCAAGTCTCACAACACGCAGACGCGAGAAAGCTCGACAGGCAAGGGTATCGATCGCCACATGACTGGACTACGATTGCTGATGCGTGCCGAGGATGGCGAAGCACCTGCCATCTTCTCTGATCCGTTGTTCGGCGAATCGCAGTCATGGCGATTGAGTACGAGTGGATTGAGTGCTGGTGACCGATTCGCAGGAACCGGATTCGGTACCGGCTACCCGACCGAGTCGTACGGTATCAACTACCTCGCTGGTGCAAGGCTGCTCAAGTTTGGTATCGAGTCCAAGAATGGCGCCACGACCGACTTCGCCAAGTGCATTGTTGAAGCATTGCGTGAGATGCGACGCATCTGCGAACAGGGCGGACCCCCTCCCGAAGCTACTCAATCGCACAAGCTATGAGGGTTAGTATTTTGCTTCCCGCTAACTTTCTCACACTAGACGTCTCTCTGTAATAAAACAATCTAACAACGAAACTTGAATTCCGAAGGGGTGTCGGGAGAGCCGGTCGTGGCTGTGAGAGATAGCTGGAGTTCGGGTCTGTTCTCGAAAGTCACTCAATATTGCTTTGATTCGTTCTAGGCTTCGCAAGACGAAGACTCTGGATGGAGCAAAAGCTTGAGAACATGGAGGCCATCGATAACATCAAGTCGCGATTACTTTTGCTGAAGAGCTCTCTTGTGACTTCAGTCAGGATAGCATGGCCAAAAAAAAAAAAAAAGAAAAGAAAAAAAAGATGTAAAATGTGAGTTGTTGGCTCGAACGTGCAGCCAAGACTGCGGAATGTCCGAATTTGCTTCTCGCTTCCAGCAAAATTGCAGCACTTGAGCTGTGCGGTGACTCAGGTGGGTTCGAAGCGTTGCAAGCGTGGGGTGCACTGACGCAAAGCTGCGCCACACAAAATAAAAATAAGAACAAGACGGAGGGTCCGAGGAAAAAGTCACACACACAATTCTGCGCTCTGTCATCCTTATCTACACGTCCAAGCGTTTGTCTCTCCCTTGATCGCTTCTCGAGCAATCTGTTCTCTTTCCTCAACCAACTCAACCCTTTCCTAGACTGATACCCTCAGAATTCCTCGGATACAAACCTCTTCGACACCTCATTCTCCCTGCCTCGTCTACGTCTCGGCTCCTGCTGAGCAACATTCACTGCTTGCACTGGGTGTCCATTCCAACACCTCCCTCTCTGTCGCAAGTCCTTAACCCCCTCCCTCATCTGTAACTCTACATCTACGAACATACATCTTGCAAAATGCCGTCGAGCGATCAGCAGCAGGCAAACTTTGCACGTCGAGCTTCCAACCCTTTCACTAAGAACCAGGATGCGCCCGGATACTATGACAATGACAACAACGTCTCGAACGATGACCGTGCTCAGCTCCACTCACTCGCACAACACATGCGCAAGCTTAGCATGAGCAACAGCGCTGTCTCTGATGGCCATCTCGATCTCGCCAGCTTGCGCAATGCCAATGCACCATCAGGCAGTGGCAGCAACGGCGCTCTCACGCCAAGGGCCGAAGGTGGATCGCGTTCCGGCGCTCTTGGTATCGTCGGTGGTGCCAAGTATACCCCTCACAGCGGCGATCTTCCCGACCCTGACAAAGCTAACGGACAGGACCAAGACAAAGCCGCTCTACTTCCTGCAAGTTTCGGGAAGGCTTCCAACTTCGACAAGTTGCACAACCAGGCAGATGTCTCGGATGAAGATAAGCAACGCATCCTGCAGCGTGCCCCCGGTGTAGTCCGCACTTACAGCATGGGTCAGCAGAAGCGTCGCCCTCAAAGGATGAATGATGACCCCGTCATCCTCTCGAGACGAATGAGTCACGATGCCGTTCAGGACGCACCGCGTCGCTTCATTGTCGATGTTGAGGAGACCATGCGTCTCGTGCTCGAGCAAGAAGACACCGACGGCAACTTCCAGATCTGCATTACAGACAGTGGTCCCAAAGTCCTCACCCTCGGCACTGCCACCTCCAACGGCTACAAAGGCTTCGACATTCGTGGTACCTACATGCTTTCCAACCTCCTTCAGGAGCTTGCTCTCGCTCGTGAACACGGCCGCAAGCGTATCGTGCTGGACGAGGCTCGCCTCACCGAGAATCCTGTTGATCGTCTCTCGCGAATGATCAGTCAGACCTTCTGGCACAATCTCACTCGTCGCATCGACGGCGATGGACTCGATGCCATTCTCTCCGACCCCAAGAACCGCAGCAAGTCTCAGAACCCTCGCATCTACGTTCCTGCTTCCGAGACTGAAATGCTTCGCTACTACCAGAAAGTCGCCGAGGAGCGCCCTGCCCTCAACCTGACCGTAGAATCGCTTCCCCAGAACATTACCGCAGAGTACACACGAGACCTCAACGACCGTCCTGGTCTGCTTGCCCTTGCCATGCGGGATGACATTGACCCAACCACCGGCGAGAAGCGCGGCCTTAAGGGTATTCCCTTCGTCGTTCCTGGTGCTCGGTTCAACGAGCTCTACAATTGGGACAGTTACTTTATCTCGCTCGGTCTTGTCGTTGACAACATGATCGATCTTGCCAAGGGCACAGTCGATCACTTCATCTTTGAGATCAAGCACTACGGCAAGATCCTCAACGGTAACCGCACTTACTACCTCATGCGTGCTCAGCCTCCCTTCCTCACCGACATGGCGCTTCAGGTCTACTCACGACTCGACCCAGCTAACGAGGCCGACAACAAGGAGTGGCTCCGCAAGGCTATCCAGGCTGCCATCAAGGAGTATCACACAGTGTGGATGAGCAAGTCTCGTTTCGACGATAAGACTTGGCTCAGCCGCTACAGGCCCGAGGGTCTTGGTGTTCCGCCCGAGACAGAAGCTTCCCACTTCACTCATATCCTCCGCCCTTACGCCGCCAAGAACGGGTGCAGTGTCAACGAGTTCACACGCAAGTACAACCACGGCGAGATCAAGGAGCCGGAGCTCGACATCTACTTCATGCATGACCGAGCCGTGCGCGAGTCAGGTCACGACACCACATACCGCTTCGAGCACAAGTGCGCCGATCTCGCCACCATCGACCTCAACGCACTCCTCTACAAGTACGAGGTTGACATTGCCACCGCCATCCGCGAGGTCTTTGATGACCGTCTCGAGCTCGAGGATGACTTCCCTCTCTTCGGTCCTCTCCCTCCTTCGCTGCTCAAGGATGGCAAGGGACCTGCCACGCCACCACGCTCCATCGAGACACCACAAACGAGCGCTGAGTGGTTTGCACGTGCCGCTCACCGTAAGGCGCAGGTCGACAAGTTTCTCTGGAACGACGGCATGGGTCTCTACTTTGACTATGACACTCGACTCGAGGAGCCCATCGTCTATGAGAGTGTCACTGCCTTCTGGGCCATGTGGGCAGGCATGGCCAGCGAGGATCAAGCCGCCAAGCTCGTGCAAAAGTCGCTAAAGCGCTTCGAAGAGCAAGGCGGTCTCGTCTCCGGTACCGAAGACTCTCGCGGAAAGATCTCGATCGACCGTCCCAACCGACAGTGGGACTACCCATATGCCTGGCCACCGCACAACGTGCTCGCTTGGGTCGGTCTCGAGCGTTACGGCTACCTCGAAGAGGCCCGTCGTCTTGCCTACCGTTGGCTCTACATGATGACTCTTGCCTTTGTCGACTTCAACGGTACCGTACCGGAGAAGTTTGATGCCGTCAACCTCTCGCACATGGTCGATGCTGAGTACGGTAACCAGGGTATCGATTTCAAGTGTGTTCCTCGCGAAGGCTTTGGTTGGATGAACTCTAGTTTCCAAGTCGGGTTGACCTTCCTCACTACTCATCAGCGACGTGCTGTTGCCGCCCTTCAACATCCTGATGAGTTCTTCAATGTTCGTCGTCATTGATGTAATCTTTTTCTTCATGACAGCACTTGCGAACTCATTTGATTGATATGATACATGTCGCTTTTCATTGTGAGCCGAGTGTCATTTCTGCATGTCGAGACACTCATTGAGGCAACAGAGCGTCGTCATCGTGTGTGCGAATGGCTTATGGCTCCTGACGCTCCGTCTCGTCCTGCTCGTCCTGGCTGTCGTAGACGAGCGAGATGCGACGTTTGTCGCGAGCACGAGAGCTGCCAGATGCTTCGGCACCTACCTCTTCCTTCACCACGCCAGTCGTCATAATTTCTTCAGGCAGACCTTGCGCATTGATTGTGCTTGATGCAGAATACAGGCGGAGAAACAAAAGGAGGCTGCGCACTAATGTCTGAGCTTCTCAATGAGGCGTAGACAGGCGATGTCGGGAGAAACTTTCTTTTCGTGCCAAATGAAGTCGACAATGCCCCATTGACGGGATTGGATGGCTAGGCGCAGATGTGATTGATCAAGCTGAAAAGGCTGTGAGCCTAGTTGTTGTGGTAGGGTATAGCCAGCAGGAATCAGACGTGATTGTGATTGTGCTGCATCAGCGTCGATGCACGGGCCTGAAACGAGGAGTCGCAGAATCTCGAGGAAACCGTTGCGAATCGCAATCTGCACAGCCAACCCTTCTTTGCGCGCAGGATCCGCGCCGAACAGGAGCAGAAGATGGACAAGGGAGTAAGACCGACGATGAACAGCCATTGCGAGCGGGAAGCCCTGGTGCGAAGATGCATCCGCACCGTACTGGATGATCATTGTGAACATAAGCTGGAGTTCGTCAGCGCTGGGCATGGGACCGATGTCCACGTCGGCATTGGCGGTCTCGTGGCGACGTTTTTTCTTCTTTGGCTGTGTCTGATCAGACGTTGCAGACTCCTGCGCTGATTGCTCCGACGACGGCTTGGCGTCGACGCCTGGGTGATCAATGCGACGGAATAGTCTCTTTGGCAACTGTGGCGACGAAACAGAACCCGTAGGATGAATCGATCGAGGGAGAAAAGCACGCGGGAGCGACGAAGCGGACGCTTCTGGGACCAGCCGGTCAAGAACGGCCGCAGAGCAGATGCCAACCTCCGCCGCGAATGTCACGATGTCGAGGTTTGCCGTGCGGATGGTCTGAACCGTGCAGTCGGTGGCGGATATAGCACTGAAAAAGTCGAACCATGAAGGATTGCGATACTTGTAGAGTGAGGCGAGGCGACTCGTTAATCGCCTGCAAGACTTATGCTTGGCTTGACACGGGTTGTTTGTCGTGTAAGCGATATAGTGATCGACCCACCTACCCAGAACGTAGTCCACCTTCTGCTCGATACTGGCCTGATGACACGCTTGTCGGAAGTAGCGGCAAGTCATTGGAAAGCTGCTTGAGCGTGAGAGGACCAAGACTCTATGGAGAAGTTCGATGGGAAGATCTGGCATTCCAACCTGTCGGCCCTGCGATCGGATCTTGAGTTGGTCAAGAGTTGATGACTCAGGGGACTTTTCCGCAACAAGCTCGGCATCTGCGGGACTTCCTTTGCTCGTAGAAGCTGAGGCAGCGGGATCTTGTTTTGTGTAGCCTAAGATTTGTGACCGGGATGCTCGATGAGCTTTTGGAATCTTGGACTTATCGGGTCCGTAGACAAGAGCATCCACATCACCTGTGGTGTCGGTGAAAAAGAGATCTCGATCGAACGAAGGGATTTGGTGGGAGGCGCGAGCACCTTCGATTCGCTCTGACGCTGCGGGAATGGAAGGAGTTGGCGAGCGAGAGCGCTGCCGCTTTGGGCGATGGTGCCTGTCCGATTCGCATTCGCGTTGCCTGTGGGACCGTTTGTGACGCCGCTTCTTGTGCTTGCCGCTTGAATCGCCTTCATCATTGTGAGAAGGCCGTCTCTTCCGTGTCGAAGTCTGCGAGTCATTCTCGTCGGGTTGGTGGCGTCGTTCCGCACTTGCTGAAGCGGAAGCCGGCGGATTGTAAGAAGAGAATCGCGGCGCCTGGAGCGTCACTGGTATTTTGTTCCGCGAAGCATCGCTACCTTGGTCTGCACTCATCTGGCACTGATGTTGGCAGACCGAGTCGTGATGGTTGTCCTGCAAAAGGCCATGTCCGGACTCGTCCTAAAGAAGAGTGGACCTTCCGCTGCAGGTGTTGGTCTTCGGACCCTTCACAACAAAAAAGTTTGGTGGAAGCGCTTTGGGAATTTTCACCTCCACTTTTGTACCTTTGATAAAGTCTAACAAGAATAAAAGATCAATTAACGGCCGGTAGGAAGAAAATCACGTGAAGCTGCTCTGGACAAGTCACAGAGAGAGAGAGAGAGAGAGAGAGAGAGAGAGAGCGCAACTTCTTCGGTTGCGCAAAAAACGAAAGTTGACTGTGCTGCTCACTTCGCTTTGCAGGAACAATCTGGTCCCTTCGACACACCACCACCGACGCCTTTCGAGATCTTGACCACCTCTTCACTTCCTTTTGAAGGTCTAAAGAATCATCTAGCGCTTAATTAGGACGACTTCAAGCCCGTCTTTGCTCGCTAGTCTTTTCGTACAGATCCGGCTCAACTTGTTGCTATAACCGCACACGAAGAGGTCCACAGACAAAATTCGGCATCAAACACCCTTTTCAAATCAATCACCAGCGAATCAGCCAACATGCGTTTCTACAAGAAGGAATTGCCGGACGTCGAAGAGGTGGTCATGTGCCAGGTGCAGCAGATCGCCGAGATGGGTGCATACGTTAAGCTGCTCGAGTACGATGGTGCCGAGGGTATGATCCTACTTTCCGAACTTTCAAGACGTCGTATCCGATCCATTCAGAAGCTCATCCGTGTCGGCAGGAACGAGGTTGTCGTCGTATTGCGTGTCGACAAGGAGAAGGGGTACATCGATCTTTCCAAACGTCGTGTCTCACCCGAGGATGTCATCAAGTGCGAGGAACAGTTCACCAAATCCAAAGCCGTGCACAGCATCATCGCTCACGTTGCCGGCAAGCTCAACCGCGATGTTGAAGAACTCTACAACGCCATTGTCTTCCCATTGCACGACAAGTACGGCCACGCTTTTGATGCATTCAAGCTCGCCATTCTCGACATGGATAAGACTTTCGAGGGCATCCAGATGGACGATCAGGTGCGCAAGGAGTTGCAAGCCAACATCGCGCGAAGAATGACACCGCAGCCCGTCAAGATTCGTGCCGACGTTGAAGTTACTTGCTTCGGCTACGAAGGCATTGACGCCGTCAAGACGGCACTTCGAGCAGGCGAGGCCGTCTCTACCGAGCAGATCCCTATCAGGATTAAGCTGGTTGCACCACCACTTTACGTTCTCATTACCAACTCGACCGACAAGGTCGGCGGCATTGCATTGATGGAACACGCGCTAGAGAAGATGACTGAGAGCATCCGCGCTGCCGGTGGTGAAATCAACATCAAAATGAAACCCAAGACCGTTTCCGAGACGGAAGACCAGGAGCTCGAGCAGCTAATGGCTCGTGTCGAGAAGGAGAATGCGGAAGTCGAGGGAGACGAGGATTCGGAAGGCGACGAGTAACGAGGTTCTCATCATGTATCAGTACTACACACCACAATGCGATCCCTTCCAGCGTCGATGTTTCTTCTGCCTATCTGATTGCCGTTCGCTGAGACGAAGTACGGCCTTTTCGCAAGATCTTGAGATCGCACTTCAGAAGTGCGCATTCCAGGAAAGTGTGTGTGGAGAAAAAGCGCAGAAAGCGAGTCGATCCACTCGGCCAATTCGCGTCTCTGCCGGAATAAGCGCAACCTCGCCTGGACTCAATCGCACGAAACAACCGAAATTGTATATACATAACACGAAAAAAACCAAGTGGATTGCAGGCAAAGACCCATGGGAGGGCAAATAACGACGAATCAGGCTGCTAATAGTGTTGAAATGTGAACAAGTTTTGTCCCGATAACTGACGATCGGGGAGAGTCTGAGTACGATGTCACTACTGTTTTAGGGCAGAAACATATCTACTTGATTGACTGATCAAACATGGTGAGAGCCTAGAACCATCAGCTCGATATATATACAGCTCACACATAAACTGTCCCACAAATTTACATGTCACCATACATCACTCTAATGCTCAATAGCCATAAATTGTATTGCCACACTGTCTGATATCATCTGAAAGCCCTGCTTCTTCTCTCCAAGACTGTGTAAATGATATTGACATTGACTAAGAAAATTGTGCTATGAAGAAGAGCCAACTTTTTTTTTATTGTGGGACAGTTTATGGAGCACTCCTTGACAACACCTTAGTACTTCATATTCCCTCCTTTGGTCTTCAGAACCACCTTGATGTGGTCTGGCATACTCTCTATTAGTGTCCTACATGTCTCTGGAGTGATCGCTGTCCATTCAGCTTCACATCTCTTGAGCAGTTCATCCCTGGACTTTGCAATTATACTATACCGTGAAAGTCACATTTTGAGATGGTGCTGTCATGGGGCTGGATGCGCAAGAAGCAGGAAGATCCATCAACTCATATGAAGGGAGCGCAGGAATCAAGGAATTGGGCAGATCATAGGATTTGCAGCAGAGTTCACTGAGATCTGTAGTAGAGACAGCTCTATTACAGATCTCACCTAGATCAGCACAAGTGAAGTTGATATCACAAATCCTGCCAGAATCTGCAGTAAGCATGATCATATGGCAGATTCCATGGAGATCAGTGGCAAAGACAGTCATATGGTGAACTTCACATGTGAAGGAGGACCAAGCATTGCCAAGAAGGGGACCGAGCTCAGAAGCATGCAGCTGGTTACCACTCAGGGGGCCACAAGATGAAGACCAGGAGAACCATTGCCAGTGGGAGGAAGAAGAGCTGTGACAAGGACACTGGCAAACAAGTTATGAGGAGGAAGAGCAGTGTCAAGGGAATCGACATCTAGTTCAAAGAAGGACAGATAGGAGGGATGAGGAGGAGGGGCATGTCAGGGGTCTCGCGCCTGAAACCCAGGTCGGTCTGTTGAGATACTCGGTGACTATCAAACTGTGCAACAGCTATTGTCTTGGTATTGGTCTTGATGAGTTAGTTGCTTGGCGACTATCAAGTTGCGCAATGACAGCAGGTGGCATTCATTGTATATACTATCATAGGTTTTGGCTGACCTCTGTGGACACTCCATTCAGGGGTAGCTCAGCACAATCAATATCAATATGTAGGTTATGATGACACCAAGGTCTGGTGTGAGTGTTGATGATGATGAGGTTGATGGTGTTGGTGATAAGGTTGGTGGCATCAACACAAGTGTCCAGTGTGTTGACTGATGCTTGAGGTGATCCCCAGACTGCAGTGGACTACTGCCTTCAGTTCTATCTATATCTGGACTGCTGACCTGCTATGGGCCACCTTCAGATGTCAGGTAGTGGTGATACAACACATGCACTACAATGAGGAGCAACCTTGATAGATTGCTACTATGCTGACTGAAACTAATATATACTTATGCTGAAGTGATAACTAGTTATGATGGGTGTGTAGAGTGGATGAGGATCCACTCAACCTTTGATGATAAGAAAGTATGGTTATATACCTCTTCACAGCTGCTTGCTTGGCACCCCTGTGCCTCTGTGTCAACTCCTTCAACACTGCTCCTCCTCCTTGCTATCCTGCTTGCTTGGCACCCCTGTGCCTCCTGAGTGGTGTTGACTCCTTCGACACTGCTCCTCCTCCTCAGGACCTGCTTGCTGGTTCCTTATACACTGCTCCTTCTCCTTTGACCAGTGATGGTTCCTTTGACTCTTGTCTCTTGAGCCCCTGAGTGGTAACCATCTGCATGCTCCTTGAGCTTGGTCCTCTTCATGGCTGTGCCTGGCCCTCCTTGCATATGGGCCTGGTCCTCCTTTGCATGTGAGTCCATAGGAGTCCATGGTCTCCATGGAGACTGCACTATGACCATGCTCTCTACTGGTATCGACTAGATCTCCGATACCTGTGCTCCTTCCATATGAACCAGTGACCCTCCTGCTTCTTGAGCATTCAGGCCCATGACACTCTACATGCTACTTTTTTACTTACTTACTTACTTGACTCTTAGTTTCGTACCATTGCAATAGCAGTGCTCTTGCAATGACCCTCAAATGTGTGTGTTGTATCACTGTTAGGCATCAACTGTAGGTGGTGTCTACCAGACACTTGCAGTCCAGTTCTCAACTGTAGGCAGTGTTCTTCAACACTTGCGGTCCAGTCCCTTGCTGTAGGCAGTGTTGCTCAACACCTGCAGTCCAGTTATTGTAGGCAGTGACTCACACCTGTGGTCCAGTAACTCCCGTTCTCTGTAGGCGATTAACATATTGTGGTCCAGATGACATCCAAGAGCATTATCAACAGCCATGAAGAGGACCAAGCTCAAGGAGCATGCAGACGGTTACCACTCAGGGGCTCAAGAGACAAGAGTCAAAGGAACCATCACTGGTCAAAGGAGAAGGAGCAGTGTATAAGGAACTGGCAAGCAGGTCCTGAGGAGGAGGAGCAGTGTCGAAGGAGTCAACACAGAGGCACAGGGGTGCCAAGCAAGCAGCTGTGAAGAGGTATATAACCATACTTTCTTATCATCAAAGGTCAAGTGGATCCTCATCCACTCTACACACCCATCATAACTAGTTATCACTTCAGCATAAGTATATATTAGTTCCAGTCAGCATAGTAGCAATCTATCAAGGTTGCTCCTCATTGTAGTGCATGTGTTGTATCACCACTACCTGACATCTGAAGGTGGCCCATAGCAGGTCAGCAGTCCAGATATAGATAGAACTGAAGGCAGTAGTCCACTGCAGTCTGGGGATCACCTCAAGCATCAGTCAACACACTGGACACTTGTGTTGATGCCACCAACCTTATCACCAACACCATCAACCTCATCATCATCAACACTCATGTCATGGGCCTGGATGCTCAAGAAGCAGGAGAGTCATGGGTTCATATGGAAGGAGCACAGGTATCGAAGATCTAGTCGAGATCAGTAGAGAGCGTAGTGCAGTCTCCATGGAGACCATGGACTCCTATGGACTCACATGCAAAGGAGGGCCAAGCACAGCCACGAGGAGGACCAAGCTCAAGGAGCAGGCACAGCCACGAAGAGGACCAAGCTCAAGGAGCATGCAGATGGTTACCACTCAGGGGCTCGAGAGACAAGAGCCAAAGGAACTGTCACTGATCAAAGGAGGAGGAGCAGTGTCGAAGGAGTCGACACCAGGTCATGAGGAGGAGGAGCAGTGTCGAAGGGTTGACATCAGGTCATGAGGAGGAGGAGCAGTGTCGAAGGAGTCGACACAGCTCAAGAGGCACAGGGGTGCCAAGCAGGAGAGGCCCCTGAGCAGTACTCGATGAAGAAGGTACTCTCTGGAGAGAGAGCAGGAGCAGCATCGCTGGCGATGCTGAGAAGAGGTATATAACCATGCTTTCTCATCATCATAGGTCAAGTGGATCCTCATCCACTCTACTCACCATATAACTAGTTATCACTTCAGCATAAGTATACATTAGTTTCAGTCAGCATAGCAGCAATCTATCAAGGTTGCTTCTCATCATAGTGTGTGTGTTGTATCACCACTACCTGACGTCCGAAGGCGCCCATAGCAGGTTAGCAGTCCAGATCAAGATAGAACCGAAGGCAGTAGTCCACTGCGGTCCGGGGATCACTTCAAGCATCAAGTCAACACACTGGACACTCGTGTTGACGCCACCAACCTCATCACCAACACCATCAACCTCATCATCATCAACACTCACACCAGACCTTGGTGTCATCATAACATTGATATTGATTGTGCCGAGCTACCCCTGAACAGAGTGTCCACAGAGGTCAGCCGAAACCTACGATAGTATATACAATGAACGCCACCTGCTGTCACTGCACAACTTGATAGTCACCGATACCGAGACAATAGCTGTCGCACAGTTTGATAGTCACCGAGTATCTCGACAGACCGACCTGGGTTTCAGGCACGAGACCCCTGACAACTCACACCAGACCTTGGTGTCATCATAACCTACATATTGATATTGATTGTGCTGAGCTACCCCTGAATGGAGTGTCCACAGAGGTCAGCCAAAACCTATGATAGTATATACAACAAATGCCACCTGCTGTCATTGCGCAACTTGATAGTCACTGAGCGATGTAGCTCATCGAGACCAATACCAAGACAATAGCTGTCACATAGTTTGATAGTCACTGAGTATCTCGACAGACCGACCTGGGTTTCAGGCGCGAGACCCCTCACACCATGCCCCTTGTCATAACAAGTGAGTGGATGGGCATCCACTCTACACCATATAAACTAGTATTACTTCAAGCATAAAAGTACTCATTAGTTTCAGTCAGCATAGTGGCAATCAATCAGATTGCCTCTCATTGTAGCACATGTGTTGTATCACTGCTCACTGATGTCTGAAGGTGGTTCCTAGCAAACCAGCAGTCTGGATAAAGATAGAACCAAAGGCAGTCATCCACTGTGGTCTGGGGATCACCTCAAGCACTTAGTTGACACACTGGACACTCATGTTGATGCCACCAGCAATCATATTCACACCAGACCTTGGTGTCAGTACAAGTTCACATTGTTATTGATTGTGCTGAGCTACCTCTGGACAGAGTGTCCACAGTGGTCAGTCAAAACCTGCAATAGCAAAACCCTTACTGCAGTTCTGAGCAAGAAAAGTGATAGAGACAGCTCTACTGCATATTTCACCAAGAATCTCAATACCACAAGTGTTGTCACATAACTCGACAGGATCTGTAATAGACGAGACTCTATTACCGATCTCAGGTTTTGGGTGCATGACCGCTGACACCACTGCTGAACTTGACTGTTGGCCTGACAAGCTTGCTGTTGAAGCTGGCATTCTTAATCCAACAGAACTGCTTACCATCCAGTCCAAAGAAGTTGATCTTTGTCTCATCAGACCATACCACATTCTTCCAATCCTCAACAGTCATGTCCTTGTGCTCATTAGCAAATTTGTGATGGGCTTTGTAATGTCTCTTGAGTAGCTTCAGTTTTTTCACTAACCTTCATGCTTTGTAACAACAGTAATGAAGTGCTTTTCTTACTGTGGTTGGGCATGCTTTGACTTGAAACATCTCCTGCAGTGCATGACATGCTTTCCTGACTGTGGAGGTTGAATTGAGCTTGAAATAGTGGTCCAGGAAGCAAACATGACAAGGCTGGAGTTTTCTTGTCTGGCCCCCCTTTGACTTTGGAACATCAGTGGAGGTGCTTTTGCTGATGCAATTCACAGTAGACTTGCTCATACCAAGTTGCTCAGCAACTGAACAGGTAGATTCCCCATTTTGGATGTGAAAGAGTGCCAATCAGTGCCTCTCTGGGGTGGTTTTTGGCATGATGGTATAGATATGATGGTGTCAGACTGGAAGCACTGCTGGATCACTCACAGTCATCTGATTGAGCTGAAACTTTCCATGTCACTACTTTCAATGTGTATGAAGGTGCCCACCAAGTTACATTGCAAGTTTCATTGTAGTCAAAAGCCCACAAGGTCAGGAATGGAGTGGTGTTTCTATTTGGGAGCATGCTCCATAAACTGTCCCACAATAAAAAAAAATCTGGCTCTTCTTCATAGCACAATTTTCTTAGTCAATGTCAAAATCATTTACACAGTCTTGGAGAGAAGAAGCAGGGCTTTCAGATGATATCAGACAGTGTGGCAATACAACTTATGGCTATTGAGCATTAGAGTGATGTATGGTGACATGTAAATTTGTGGGACAGTCTACATGCGAGCTGTACATCTATGTGGCACATGCCAAATGTGGGTGCTTCCTACTTAATGACGATGTCTGACAACGAGCAGGATCGTGTTGTACCCGATCTCTGGTGAGATCGGCTTTGCCCGATCTTTTGCGTATCCGCTTACGTCAACTCGCATCGTCATATTGGATCGTTTCCTTCAGCAAAGAGTACGCCTGGCTGCTGGTGAAGATGATGTAATGAAGAGAGGAAAGGAGAAGCGGAGCGAGTCGATTGTTGAGTTCCAGCCCAGACGGGCACGCCTTCCTGACGATCACGTGATGCACACTTTTTCTCAAGATCATTCAGGGCCTTGCATTCCTTCTCGACCATTCATCACACATCATGCAGCTCGGACGCTGAGCAAAGGTTCTGCGATGAATCAACCAGCTCACGCCGAGCAGCCTGGCGCTGCTCAAATCAACCATACCAACCTGATATTGACGGCGCTTACCGCTGGATCGGGCCTTGCTCTGCTGACGATTGGACTATGGAATGCCATCCTCGTCTTGGCGGTGGCTTTGCTGCTCATCTGCAATCCTTGGGTGCGCACATTGCTCGAGCTGCCTAGCACTGACGGTAAGCGTAGTCTCAGCACCTTTGACCCTGCCCGATATCTTCTATCCTATACCTTCAACGGATCACCTGCGGATCAGAAGGATGCATCCCAGGACGAGTTTGCGGCTAGCACCGATGACGATCCACTCCTACGGACAGACCAGCTTCTTGCGCTGACAGTGATGCCCGATCCACTTCGCGAGAGCAGCCAAATCATGATACGCTTCGTTGTCCGCGACTTTGTTCAAGGATGGTATGACAATCTTACCTTTGCTCATCCCAACTTCCCCATCTCTGCCGAGGCCAACGTCTCTCACACTGCTGCTAGCATCTACCTTCGTTCACGCCAGCTCAAAGCCACCAACACTGCTGCAGAGATCCTGCTCACGGTACAAAGTGTTCTGCTCTCTTCGCTTCGTCGACGTCGTGCTTCCACCCAATACGCTTCAGGCGCTGCCTCCTCGGCGCGCTCCACCTGGCCAAGTACGGCCGCTCGCGTCGACGCTCTTCGTAAAGCGGTTCGCAAGCTCCTCTCACGCAACCTTGCGCACGCAGAACGCTCCAGTCCCATCGTCATGCTCCTTCTCACCGAGATCTTGGCCAAGCAAGCCTGGCAGGTCGTGCAGAACATTGGCGATCCCGACTTTATCAACCAGAAAATCGTCGAATGGGCCGAGCCAGCTTCGGAAACCAGCTTGGAAGGCCAGGCCATCTCGCCAGATGAGCTTGAGCGTCTCAAGTCGCTCGATACTGCTGCTCTCAACGATCAAGCCGCAGAAGCTTTGCAGACTCGATCTGGCGCCACTGAGGAGACCGCTTCAGCAGAACACGCCCACTCTGTGCCATCTGCAGCTGTACCACAACCAAAGCAAGCTTCATCCACTGCGCTATCTACCGCATCTGCCGAGAAAACAGTAGACCCTCGCACCGCGTATGTACCTGCACCGCGAACTACAACTGGCCCGCCCCATCGACCTCGGCCGCGCGTCACGCCGCCGAGGAAGTCCAACAACACAGGTCCGCTCTCAGCACTTGGCGGCTTCGCTACCGGCGCATTGGGCGCTTTGGCGGATGCAGCAGAAAGGGCAGTCGATGTAGTTGGTGGTACTGTGGATGAGTTCGGAAACCTTCTCATGGTCCCGGCGGACCCGTCTTCGCGCAACCAGACCAGCATGAGCAGTAGCGCCAATGGGAGTGCAACATCTTCTCCTCGTAGGCGTCATGCACTTCTCGCCGAGACGGAGCAAGACGGACTTGCTCAGAGCACAACATCCCAAACCAGGAGCGTATCGAACCGGAACACAGACAGCTCGGCGCCCGCATACCACCTCGACATGCCCTCAGGCGTTGATGTGCCACCACTCCCCACCTCACTCAGACAGAGTCTCAGAGACAACAACCAACACTCCGAGCAAACATCAGCGCACACAGCCAACGTACCTCCCAGCTCCAGCACGTCATCGGCCAACATCAACAACGCGCGTGCATTCGAGATCCCCGACACTCCCGAGAGGCGGTCAATGGAGGCGCCTTCAATCGTCGCCCCTGCCCCTGTCTCCGCCGCTCTCAACTTTGCCGCACGCGACAGCTTCTCCATCGATGAGAGCCAAGAAGACCAAGAAGCTTCGCTGGCCGCCATGCACGGTCTTCTCTCTGATCGCACCTCTTCCGCCTACGAAGCATTCGAAAATTTCCTCGAGCAGCCCAACAACCGTTACTGTGCCCCGAGCGAGGGCGAGTCGCTCCTCCGTCTTCATACTCAGCTCAATACTCTAGCCAGCATCATGGAATTCGCAACGCTCGATGAGCAGACCTTCCGCGCCGACGCGAGTACGATCTTGAGCAAGGCTCTGGAGCAGTTGCCGATTACGCTGCCGCCGACCCACGACGGACAGCAGCCAGTGCTGGTCCGCAGGAGCGCGCAGCAAGTGTTGACGAATTTGGAGTGGTGTGCAAACATGGATGTGGTCGAGCCGCTAAGGGAGAATATCATTGCAAGGCTAGTGCAGCTGTACAATGCCTATCTCGCGAGCACTGGTCAGCAGCGAGCGAATTTGAGTCAGCCGCAGAGCGCGCAGTCGAGTCCTAACAAATCTAGATTCGCGGCAGCGTTGCTAAGGACCGACTCGCCAGAGCCAAACCAACTTCGTGCCTTCCTGGACCGCGAGAATCATCCAAGCTTTTCAAGTACGGACTCGGAACGACAAGCTTTCCGCTACGAGCCTCGAAGAAAGACCACAGCACCCACTCCGGGTGTCACGTCGCTGCAGCCAGGAGCACAAACACCGCCTCGTGCGCCTTCTGTCCCGCCTCCACCGGGTGGAGCGCCAGTCATGGGCCCACCAGCGGGCCCGTCAAGACCGATGTCGGTACCTCCTCGAGTGCCCTCTGCGCCACCGAGACCGCAGCAGATGGTGTTTCAGGGAGCAGCTTCTTCCTCGCCCTCACACGTTCAGAGGAGCAGCACCGATCTCTCCCCCACCCAAGCAGAGTTTCATTCCAGCGTTGACAGCATCCGCGGCTCAGCATTAACCAGCACCATCATCAGCGTCACTGATATCAGTGCAAACGCGGAAAGCAACAAATCAGTCGATCTGCGCACCTTCGAGGTGATGATCTCGGTCGAAGGTACTGCCGATGCTGGCAGCTCAATGACGAGTCCGGATGGCTTTGTGCTTGTCAGGCGATGGCACGAATTTGAACAGATGGATATCGAGATTCAGCGCCAGCCACGCTCGAGCAACCCTTTGCCGCGCTTGCCGACAGTCAAGGGGAGAAGGAGTCCAGAGGTCTGTCGCATCCTCGAAGCATACGTGTATGAGCTATTGCTGCCAGGCAATAGAGCGCAACTGGCTAACGTGGCTGGTGCGACGAGGTTCTTTGACAGGACGAGAGCTGGCGCGTCAGCAGAAGACTTGCGCAGGAAGGGTGGTCCAGGCGCGTTCCTCGGTGGCATTGGCAAGGGTATTGTCAGTGGTGTTGGGATGGTCGGAAAGCAGGCAGCCAAAGCAGGTGGCACGGGAATGCAGGCGTTGTCGACCTCGACTTCGACGAGTGTGCGTAATGGAGCTGGCGATGCGAGTGCGGTGTGTGTTCCACCGCTTCAATCTGGCTCGACATCCGAAGCCGCTGCGCGAATGCCAGAGGCTGCAGCTACTCGCTTTGTGCCCAGTTCACCTGTCGTCGATTCTGCTTCGAGCCCCACCTCAACATCTGTCTCTGGCACGAACTCATCTTTACCTTCGCCATCTTGTCGACCACGGGACGGCACCTCCACTAGCCAGCTCCCATCCGGCACTGTACCGCCTACACGCACAGCATCCGAACTTTCCGCTCGGCATCTTGACATGCTTCTTTCTTCTATCTTTGCGGTCGCGGATGAAGCCTTTAATCTTCAAGGTGGCTGGACACTTCGTCGTGGCATGCTTCGTGTGCTCGAACAAGTCGTCCGCACCACCTATGCCTCCTCCATCGTTGCTGGGTTCAACGACTCTGCTGCGGGTCTCAATGTGGACAACTTTGCCAAGTGGATCGCGGCTCTCACCGAGACCATGTGGCCGGACGGACGAAGGTGGGGCTCAGAGATTGGTACTCCGGACGAGAAGAAAGAGCGAACAGAAGAGGAGAAACAGCGGACAGCAGAGAAGGCGAGAGAGATTGTGGTGTCGTATGCTCCAGCACAGGCAGGGTATCTTTTGGGACCAGGAGGTAAAGTAGCATGTATCAAAGCACTAGTAGAGGTGCATGCCACGCTGATGGATCCCATCACAGCATGTGACCTGGGGTTGACGGTCGTTTTGAAGGCGTTAGATATGGCTAGTCGTTGATGATCTCACCCTTTCTGTCAGGCACAGTCTAGACTCAACATCAATGTGAAGTGTGAACATGATGTGATGCGTTATGCTATAGAATTACAATGTTTAATGGGAAAGATGCTTTAGAGTTCTCCAGGAAGCTTCTTCGACCAATGCGAAGCGAACCAATCCTTCATGATTTGGTTCACGTTCTTCGTACCTTCTTCTGATTCCTTGATATCGTCGTTGAGACAGACGTATGTGGTTGGCTTCTTTGTGTCTAGGGTCTTGTCGACAGCTTCTAGCTGTCCAGGGAGACGAGACGCGTATTCCACCTTGTAGAAGGTGGACGGAGTCGAGCCGAGGACGTACTGGTATCGCTGGATGAGTCTTGTACACCACGTCCTAAGAGAAATCTCTTTTGTTCCCTGAGGTTGAGCAAGGATGGAAGAGAGCGAAAAGTCTGTCTCTCTCCACTGCTCTGTGAGAGGAAGGTGAGCACGGGAGCCGAGGCTGTCAAAGTCGGCGGGGACGCGCAAAGTGGCCGTCGAGGGAGGAAGGAAAGCCGAGATACCTGATCGACCCGATACTTTGAGAAGTGCTGCAACGATGCAGTCTCCACACTTGGCCGAAGTGGAAGGTGCGAAGGCAATGCGTTTGAAGAATGCATCTGCACTCTCTTCGTCCTTCTGCGGAGCAAAACACTTGCTGTAGGACAAGCTGCAGACTTTTGGCGACTCGTTGCTGGAAGAGGGCAACCAGGATCGAGCGTGGTTGCGCTTTTGTGTGGTAGCCTCGCTAAGATCAGGATAACCGTTGCGTGTGCACTGCCAAGGCCAACTCCAATCAAGGTAGGATAGTGCGTGGCCATCTTGAGACGAGAACGAGTACTCGGTGTTCTTGGGAGCTGGAACACCTGCTGCTTCGAAGGCTTCCTTGTCTTCGTCTCGCGACTTGCGAACCGGCCTTGTTACCTCGAGATCTTCAAGCCCACGTGAGCCGGAAAGCTCCTCCCACATGGCCTGTTTTGTCTTGCTCGAAAGCTTGCCTCCGATACCACCCCACTTTGCCACAATCCAAGACCACAACAAAGCCTCTCGGTGTCTCTCGATGATGTACCAACTAGCCAAGAAGAAAGCCTGGATCGAAGTCGGCACCTCCTTTTGCGCCCGGAATCTGGCCAGTGTCGTGTTCGAGAATGCTTCTGGGAAAGTCTGTGCAGCCTCCTTCAATAAAGGCAGAGACAAAGATCGCGGATGGTGTGTGATGTACGGCAGAGTACGCATGGGGAAGCGCTGGCCCAGGATCCAAGCTGCACGCTTGATTCCGACTTCTTCACCTGCAGGGTTCCAAAGGCGCTGGAAAGGGTGTTCTGAAGGGCGATAGAAGGAGAAGAAGCGAGTGTCGCTCTTGATGACAGTGCCGAAGAGTGGAGAGGTGAGGTCCGAGACAGAGTTGGGGACCATGGTGAAAAAGTCATCGTTCAGATAGAGAAGCTGGTCGGATGATGCACGAGGCAGGTTGAAGAGTTGAGACTCGACTGCAAGACTGTTGAAGCTAGGAATGGTCTGTTGGCGCCATTGATCAGCATCAGCTGACGAGAGCTGCTTCTTCTCATCAGAAAGTTGCATGGGTCGGAAGTACTCGGCGTCGTGATGCAAGTCAATCTTAGCTTCGGTTCCGTGGAGCGAGGCGTTGAGCCAGTAAGGTACTTGACCGGCCATGATGATTGACTCCTCGCCGCTGCTTTTTCGGCCGTGGTTTGGCAAAGCTGCTAGGGTTTGTTCGGGAAGAGGGTAGGCAGAGGCCATGATATGCATCTTGCCAATGGCTTGGGCACCAAAGGAATGGTAGGCAGATCGCATCGAGTAGAGCAGCTCATTGTGATCAGCATAACGGTGGGCTGCATCGACGTTGATGGGCGAAGAGGGTCTGTAGATGTGTCTAGCCAAGATCTGAGCAGGGTCGCTTCCGTTGACCCAAGCCCAGACGGCGTCGAATTTGAGCCCTTGACTCAAGTCGGTACCTCTACATGCGTCGCCCCAACGGTGTTGAACCACCCATTCTTCGATACATGTGTCGCTCAGGGCATCGTATGCTCTGATGGGCAGGACATCACGTGATGCGACTCCGGGTGAGCGGTCCTCGAACAGGCGGTGTACTGATTCTGCGGCCGGGGTTTGTGCATCAAGCCCTTGCGAGTCGGCGAAAGGAGTCTGCGGGTAGGATGGGGATGCAAGCTGCTTACTGAGAAGGGAGAGTGCTTCTGCTCGTGCTTCTTCTGCCGAGGCTGGCGGTGGGAAGAAAAAGTGTCGGACTGCCGTGTGTAATGCATAGGCAAGAGCTACGAGCAGTATCAGGAATTTGATGTGCCATGAGAGGGATCTACGTCGAGGCCCAGACTTCTTGCCAAAGCCTTTCGACGGACTGGCTGTCACGGGTGAGGATGGCGGATCGGATGGTGACGAGCTGCTGCTATGGCTGCCTTGTGTGCTGACACTGCCGCGCGGTGTGCTTGTTGGCAGGGGCAAGTATTGACGATATCGGTCGGTGAACGAGTCCGTCAGTAGACGGAGGTACCTCAACATGTTGAAGACTGATCCGAGGATGTGTGTATGCTATACAGGGAGGAGGACAGTGTCGTTCAGAGAAATGACCGGTAATATCAGTGATGTATGACGGAGAGGTCTATCAAGAAAGGCTGTCTGTCGTGGTCAGGTAAAGATAGATATCAAGGAAAGGGACCTCAGCTGCGAGACGTCGAGTATGAATAGAGGGGCATAGTAAGAATATGGTATGGTATGAAGGAGACTAAGATGTTCAGATCAACACAGCAGAGGAGGATCATCCTAGACCGTCGGACGAGGACCCTACATACACGGGCCTGACAGTCCCTACTCGAGCAAGGAGGACCACAACAGTCCGGGATGGGGAGAAGCAGAGCCGCAAGTGCGCAGAAGGGAGAGCGTTGACAGGCATCTTCATCGCTTCGCAAGTACCGGTCGGGTCAGAATGGTAGCCATGCTGACAAAAAAAGCAAGACAAGACAGGGCAAGACCTTTGAAGCGGTCGAGAAGCCTGGTGAAATGCCATGAGGCTTGCTGCAAGCGTCATAGGGACAGATCGTGTGAGCAGGACAGTTTCTTGGCATAGGGCTTGCAGTTCGAGCAACGAGGCGGTCTTGGTTCGCTCTACCACCGCAAGAATAGCGTCTCAGAGAGAAGAGACGTCCGGTAACTCAGCATCCGGAATGCAAGCGCCGCACTGTGAGGATAGAGAGAGCAGGACTATTCATGACGCAGGGTATCAAGCGACAAGCGAGTGAAGATGGAACCAAACATGTGATGGTCGCTGACAAGTTTCTAATTCCATCGCTAATTCCAGAGCGAACGCTATAAGCGAATGCTGTAAGCGACGACAGTGAGCTACCAGCGGCTGGCGTGTGTGTGTGTGTGTGTGTGTGGGCTGTATCTAAGCATGCGTTGGGAAAGAACACAGGATGTAAGGCTTCTGTCGAGGTCAGTGATGAGCAACGCAGGATCGGATGCTGTCTCATAGAGGAGAGAGCGCGGAATGAACGCAGCAGAGCGCTTTGACATGGTATGACTCTTCCGATGCGACCGATGCGACCGATGCGACTTGGTTTGCTTGGCACGTCAGAAAGGGCGAGCGCGCGAGCGGACATGGAAAACTTTTTCCAGCCAAGCAAGCAAGCAAGCCACCCATCCCGTCCGTACGCCACACCAAGCTTGAGACGGACTCGTGTGACTGTGGCACAGTCGTTCTATTCTTTCCACGCAGCATCATGCTTGCCCAGTCGTGGCTTGCTTTTCTTGGTTTGCTTTATCATTCATACCTTTTGCAGAGCTCTCTTTGGCGACAGCCTCGGCGAGTTGCCACTCTCTAACTGGACTCCGCTTCGAGCGCCTTTTCTTCTTGTGCTTTGCTGTTCCTTCTTCGCAGTGTCCTCGCCGAATTGACCCTCGTCCTCATACCTGATCTAGCAAAACTCGAAGACCCTCTCATGCCCAGAAAAGCAAAATGTTTCCCGCAACTCAAGGAGGTGTTGTGATGTCGCGATGGCGAACAAGCAGTCCTAAGGATCTGCGAAACAGGTGTGTCAGCAGGATCGTACAGTGACATAGACGATGGTTTCGTATCTCTTGCTGGAGCGTGTCACACGATGCAGTCGAACACAATGCCAGCCAATCACACGGTCAGATTCCGCAAAGGTATGGCTCTACATGCGCACGACGATCAACAGGGGCAGCCTATGATGGACTTCGGATGCGATAGGCGGTACATGGGCAGAGGCAGCGGAAAAGAGCTTTTGGCTTTTGGCTTTTGGCTTTTTTTTTTTTTTTTTTTTTTTTTTTTTTCCATGTCGCGACGACCGCATGGTCAACCAAATTCAAGCGAAATCAGCAGCACAACCGAGCCAAGATACTTGGCAACCCGAGTTCTGTTCATCATGGCCCGCGAGCGGAGTTTGCTTGCCAGCTTGCAAGCATAGTTAAGAGACGATGGGAGAGATCTTACAGTACCGCGGAACAAAAAGTTTTGCTTTGATAGCTGTGCATGTGTGCTGGACCGATGATGACGGCGTGCCAATCTGTCTTGACGGCGGGAATAAAGATATGCAAGATGTTAGGCCGCCAATGAATAAAGTTGATTGGAAAATTTTAAATAAAAATCTCGATATCAGTTTTCAGTGAAGCCCGATTGTTTTCGGATCGGGACATTGCTTCGGCTTAACACAATATGAAGGGAAGCAATGCTGGAAAGCTGCACGCAAGGTTAGCCTGGCTAGTGTTAGCCACCAAACAACACTCAGTCGCTGTGCGGGGAAAGAAGCAGAGTCTATCGTGCTGTAATGCAGCAAGAAGAGAGGGGAAAGAGTGCATCTCCCTTGGACCCTTGAGCTGCAAAGCGAGATTCAAGATGGTGAGGCAAAGCGACAGCGGGCAAAGCGGACAAGCATGTGGGGTAAACCCCCCCGTAAACTGGTATAGACAACTTTCTGTCTCGACAAGTGCAGCAACAAAGAGCACACTTAGGCCTCGTCAAAACTCCGCTGGAAGTGTCGTGAAGGAGCAGCTTTCGCGCTAACTCTCTCCGCTGTCGTCAGGGGTTGATGGTTGACACATCAGATCGACCAGAGTGTATGAAGAGAGTGCCGGGACGACTCGCCCGAGTCAAGCCTCGGATGCAGCTTGTGCATTTCACGCGCAAGTTTGAAAAGAGGGCCAGTCGAGGCCAGAGGCCAAAACGATGCTCAGAGAGACGCGCGCGCCTGCCCCCAAAAGGGTCCTTCTTTGGATCGACAGAAAAGGTATGAAAAGAGGAGAGCGTGAAAAGTTCGAGAGAGGAGAGCTGAGTCTGATTACAAAACTGAGCCTCTCTCATTCGCGCACCTTCTACGAGAGGAAGCGAGTGTGACCCTGAGAAATTTAAGCCTCTTGTCCTTCCTGTCTTTGTGCGCGCTGGAATCAGCATAACTTCTCCACTGCTTTCCCCTCCATGCCTTTGTGCGACCTTGATTGAACCTCTTTTGCCCGTGGCAGAGAAGCGAGTGTCAGTCTGTCTTCCAAGCTCAGCTCAAACAGCTGCTTACCCCGCATCCGCGTGAATTGTCTGTTTATTTCCCTGCTTGGCCTCGCCTCGACTGTAGCCCATTTCACAGACAGCTGAATAGCCCCTCTCGCCCATTGAATGCGTTGGACACTGTCTCCCCTTGTGCTGTCCCTGTCGCCAATCAACGACGTTGCTTTACATCCCATCGCCAGAGAGATCAATCCTTCTTCTCTCCTAACCACATCTTCCTGTCTCCTCGTCTCTTGATCTCCTTCTTTTCGCTTCCATCCTCAAAGCACGACAGATTACTACCACTACATTCGAAAGACCATAACGCATCAGCTCCTCCCTTCCTCCATACCCTCGACCGCATACAAAACATGTCCGCTCAGAAGCAGACCTCTTCCACTCCTCAGCGCAAGCAGTACACCCGCGACGAGGTCGCCAAGCACAACAAGCCCGGTGATCTCTGGATCGTCATCGATGCCGAGGTCTACAACGTCTCCAAGTTCTCCGAGCTCCATCCTGGTGGAGAGAACGTCTTTCACGATGAAGAGGTAGCTGGTCAGGACGCCACCGAGACCTTTTTCGGTCTCCACCGCCGTGAGATCCTCGCCAAGCCCCAGTACCAGCGTCTCATCATCGGTAACATCGAGGGTGAGGAGTCCAAGCTCAAGCCCGACCCGATCGGCAGCCCTTCTCGCGTTCCTTACGCCGAGCCCACATGGCTCGCTACTGCCTATCACTCGCCTTACTACAACGACTCGCACCGACACCTCCAGCGCGAGTGGCGCAAGTTTGTCGATGAGCACGTTGTGGAGGTTGCTCAGCGATGCGAGGAGAGTGGCAAGCGCCCCGACGTTGAGCTCATCAAGATGATGGGTCAGAACGGCATCAACGCCATGCGAATGGGTCCCGGCAAGCACCTCCATGGCCGCAAGCTCTTTGCAGGCATCAAGGGCGAAGAGTTCGACTACTTCCACGAGCTCATCCTTACTCAGGAGCTCGTCCGATCTGGTGCTCGTGGTTTCGGTGACGGTCTCAACGGAGGCATGGTTATCGGTTTGCCACCCGTTATGAACTTCGGTTCCGAAGAGCTCAAGAAGGAGATTGTCGAGCCTGTCCTTGCTGGTGACAAGTTCATCTGCCTTGCCATTTCCGAGGCCTTCGCTGGTTCTGACGTTATGGGTCTCCGCACCACCGCCACCCTCACTGAGGACGGCGAGCACTACATTGTTAACGGTACCAAGAAGTGGATCACCAACGGCACTTTTGCCGACTATTTCTCTACTGCCGTCAAGACCGACCAGGGCTTTGCCATGATCTGCATCCCGCGCTCGTGCGGTAACATCGAGACCAAGCAGATCAAGACCTCCTACTCGACCACTGCCGGTACTGCCTATGTCACCTTTGACAACGTCAAGGTGCCCAAGAAGTACCTCATCGGTGAGGATGGTATGGGTGTCTACTACATTCTCTCCAACTTCAACCACGAGCGATGGGTCATGTGCTGTTCCACCATCCGTGCCGCTCGTGCCGTTTGCGAAGAGTGCATGCTCTGGATCCACCAGCGCAAGGTGTTCGGCAAACCTCTTACCAGCCAGCCCGTCATCCGTCAGAAGTTGGCTCAGATGATCTCGCTCGTCGAGGCGGCACAGAATTGGCTCGAGAACATCACCTATCAGATGTGCAAGATGTCGTACGCCCAGCAGTCCAAGTTCCTTGCTGGTCAGGTCGGTCTCCTCAAGAGCTGGTCTACCCGTGTTTCGCACGAGTGTGCTGACGGTGCCGTCCAGATCTTCGGTGGTCGTGGTATCACCAAGACCGGTATGGGCAAGTTTGTTGAGATGTTCCACAGGACATACAAGTTCGATGCCGTTCTTGGTGGTTCCGAGGAGGTCCTTGCTGACTTGGGTATCCGACAGGCACTCAGGATGATGCCTGAGAACGCTCGACTCTAAATTACATACCATCAAATACACACGTTTGTACGAATTGATGACGGGGACGAATCCCAGAATTGATAACCCTCATACTTTGCCCTCTTGATTGGATTGATGCACACTCGGAAAAGTCTACGAGGGAAACGTCTGGGTTGCGTGGTAGTGACTGAATCAGTTGAAGTTGAAAAGTAGAAACACCACTTCCTCGGGGCCACGAGCAGGCTCCCTTCGCACAGGTGTGAAGCAACTGCAACGCTTAAGATACTCAAGTGAACTAAAGCTACAAACATGAGTATATATAACTTCACATCATCTATGAGAACGTCGAGCAGCCTTAAGTGAGTCGAGTGTCTCTCCTGCAGAGCTCCTGGGCGTCATCCTTCGTGTGTTTCACCTGCCTGAGTCAGCTGGTGAATAAGCGGCTTATGCTTTCACCAGCTTCTCCCTGTCGGCATTCTGGATAAACGCTGGAAATTTCCGAAGTATCTTCAACTGAATCAAATGCCATGTGAATGAATCGAAACATGAGTGTGAGTACAAAGGGTACTTGAATACAAGGGCTCAGAAAAGCCGAAAGAAAGCCTTTGTGCGACTCAGCGACGTGACTTGCCCTTTGCCTTTTTCAACGACTTTTGCATCAGCTTCTGATCTTCGGGGTTATCTAGAGAGACCATTCCATCATCGACTACCGCCTCTTCAGCAGCGTCCTGCTCTTCTTCGTCATCGATGGCGGCTGTTGTTGATGCCTTGGTCTCCTTCTTGACACCGGCATTGTTGTTGTTGCAAGGAGGGTTGACCTTGAGCTTGCAAACGAAGAAACCGTCCAAGTTGTGCACGTGAGGGAAGATGCGACGAGCGTATGTCATCCTTTCGTCAAACTTGGATCGACCGAAAGACTTGAATCCATCCTTGCCGAATTGGATGCCGGTGTCGACAATCTTGACGTTGCTGCGCTTGCGCAATGCATACTGCACAACCTCTTCGTTCTCCTCCACCATGACGGAACATGTCGAGTAGACGACGTATCCTCCTGTGCTCGAGCGAGGGTTGACCGAGTCGATGGCGCAGAGAAGGAGCTGCTTCTGAAGGTGGGTGAGGAGAGCAAAGTCGCGTTCGGACTTGTTGACTTTGACAGACTGATCCTTGTGAATGACACCGGTACCAGAGCAGGGCGAGTCGAGGAGGACACGGTCGAAGCCGCCAATCACCTTGGGGAATTGACGACCATCGTAGTTGCAAACAACGACGTTCTTGCATCCGAGACGGTGGATGTTGGCCACGAGCGACTTGATACGGTTCTTGTTCGAGTCGTTGGCAAAGACGGTACCCGTGTTCTGCATGAGTGCCGACAGGTAGGTCGACTTGCCACCAGGGGCGGAGGCCATGTCAAGCACACGCTCGTTGGGTTGAGGAGCAAGTGCGATACATGGCAAGAAGGAGGACGCAGCTTGCAGCATGTAGTGTCCGGCGAGGTACTCGGGTGTAGCGCCGACGGGAACGCTCGACTCGAAGACCTGCAATCCGACCTTGCTCCATGCGCCAAGAGGCTCCAAGTTGACGCCACGGTTGATGAGTGCCTGTGCGAGATCTCTACGTCTTGTGCGGAGGGTGTTGGCGCGGATGGTGACGGGTCGTGGAGTCTCGTTGGCTTCGAAGAACTCGATAGCCTCGGCGGGGGTGAAGAGCTCGAAGAGCTTCTCAGCAAGGAAGGCGTTGTAGCCGTAGTATGTGCAGATGTCGGCAAGGAGCTGCTCGACGTATTCGGATCGCGAACGGCCGTCAACAGCGAGCTTCTTGAAGTTGGAGAGGACTGTGACGATTTCCTGGATGCGCATGTGGACCAGCTGGAGGTCGGCACCACGCATCTTTTCGGCTTGGCGCTCTTCCAGTGTTGGGAGCATAAACTCGGCGCCTTCGACCTCGTCGTCACCCTCGTCGTCGTCACCATCTTCAAAATCTTGGCGGTCCTCGTCGTCGAGCTCCACCTCATCACCCTCCTCGCCTTCCTCGTCTTTGTCACCAAGGTCGAACACATCTCCGAGCTCCTGCTCTGCGCCCTCAACATCATCATCTGATCCTTCACCAGCCCCGTCGACCCCCTCATCATCCGAGCCAAGAGAGAGACCTTGGCTCTTGAGGAGCTCTTCGAGTCGCTCAGCTTCTGCGAGTGCCTTCTTGCGTTGCCTCTCCGTGAGCTTGCCATTCTTAGGCAGACCCAAAGCTGCCAGTGGGTCTTCTTCCTCTTCTTCGTCCATCTCATCCACATGCTCTTCATCATCGTCACCCTCGAGCTCCTCATCATCTAGCT
This sequence comes from Ustilago hordei, assembly GCF_900519145.1. NCBI lineage: Eukaryota > Fungi > Basidiomycota > Ustilaginomycetes > Ustilaginales > Ustilaginaceae > Ustilago > Ustilago hordei. The sequence goes on from NW_024545261.1 coordinate 2,151,400, forward strand.
CTTCTTCTTCGTCATGATCTTCCTCTTCTTCTTCCTCCTCTACCTCGACCGGTGCAGGACGAGCCTTGGCCTTCGCTTTCCCATTTGCGCTAGCCTTGGAGCTGGAAGGCTTCGCGGACCTCGATGTTGAAGCGGAAGCACGTGCCAAGCCGTTTGCGGCAGCTCTTGAAGAGGCAGCTGCTTTTGTGTTGGTTGTAGTGCTGATTGTGGCAGTCTTGACCTTCTTGACAGTAGCTGTGGACTCCTGAGCCTTACGCTTGCCCTTATTGACTGGACGGTCCTCAGGCAAAGGCTGGGGAGGTGCCTGCTTGTTCTTTGATCTGCGTCCCATCTTTGTTTGTGCGGGATACGTGATATCAATGGATGATTGATGGTGAAAGGAGGGTTAGCGTCCAGATCAAATGCCCGACTGTTGTTCGCGAAGAAGTCTTCGAAAAGAGGGTCTTTGCAAAATTTCTAGACTGAAGCCAAAAAGGAAAAATTTGGACGTGCTCGTGCATGAGAGCTCTCTTTTGCCCGACTTCAGGCAAATTTTTCGAGAAGATAAAGATATGTTAGGCCGATATTATTTACATTCGACTGCCACGTCAATAGATCGGAGCCGATCTCAGCGTGGATCAGGCGGACACCCGACAGCACCTCGTGGCTGTATTGCCGAAGACGCCGGTTGCGACCAACTTGAGTCAGATCATACGGGCACAGACGTTGGTATGAAAAAGATGCGGGATGCTTACGAAGTGCACAAGCGGGGTTGATTCTAATCAATAGTCCCGATCGAAAGCAATCCGTGCCAGTACCTCAGATATCGTTTTCCCCTTCTCACCACCATCCCTCTTTGCAGACCTCCTCTGCATAGTCAAACTTGTCAACATGGCCAACCTTATGTCTGTATTCGCCCCTAAGGGCGGTCTCGAAGCAACAACAACCGCCATCATCCTCCCCCCTTCTTCGCCAACCCCCTTCACCTTCACCTACGACCGCCTCCACCAGCTCGTGCTCGACCTTCAATCGCAGCTTGCCTCCTTCAATCTGGCTCCTGGTGCTGCAGTCAGCTCATCGCTCGTGAACGGTATCGAATTCACCCTCGCTTTCCTGGCTACTGGTGCCGAGAGACTGGTCGCCGCACCTTTGAACCCCAACTATTCGCAGGGTGAAGTCGAGTTCTACTTGCAAGACGCCAAGTCGCAGCTTCTCTTGCTGCCCAAGGGCGCGCTCAAGGCAGGTCACCCAGCTGTTGAAGCAGCAAAGAAGGTCGGTCGACTCGAAGTTGTTGAGATCGTTTTCGACAACAGCGGAATCGGCAGTGTCTCTCTCATCCGAGCTGACGGCAGCAAAGTTGGCAGGAAGAACCAGATTCGCAAGCCACAAGATGAGGATGTAGCTCTCGTCCTTCACACCAGCGGTACCACCGGTCGACCAAAAGGTGTTCCTCTCACCCACAAGAACCTCTACACAACCATGGGCAACATCATCTCGACCTACAGCCTCACTCCCCAAGACCGCACTTACCTCGTCATGCCGCTCTTTCACGTCCACGGCTTGCTCTGTGGTCTTCTTGCCACGCTACTTTCAGGTGGCAGTGCTGTCATCCCGCCCAAATTCTCTGCCAGTGTATTCTGGAACGAACTCAGCACGAACAATTGCAACTGGTACACAGCCGTTCCCACTATCCACCAGATGCTTCTCAACTCGCCTATCCCCAACCCTGTCCCTAACATTCGTTTCATTCGATCATGCTCCTCCGCTCTTTCGCCCTCCACCTTCCACGCGATCGAGAGGACATTCAAAGCACCCGTCCTCGAGGCCTACGCGATGACCGAAGCCGCTCACCAAATGACCTCCAACCCGCTCCCGCCCGCCAAACGCAAACCTGGCACCGTCGGTATCGGCCACGGAGTCGAAATCCGCATTCTCAACGATGCAGGTCTGGAAGTCCCCCAAGGAACTATCGGCGAAGTCTGCGTCCGTGGAACAAACGTCACCAAGGGCTACCTCAACAATCCTAAGGCTAACGAAGAATCCTTCGTCACCAACAGCCAGAACAAAGGTTTCTTCCGCACGGGTGACCAAGGCCGTAAAGATGCTGATGGATACGTTGAGCTCGTGGGTCGTATCAAAGAGCTGATCAACCGTTCCGGTGAGAAGATCTCACCACTCGAAGTTGACGCGGCTCTACTCGCTGTTGAGGGCGTCAAAGAAGCAGTATCCTTTGCTATGCCTGACAAGCTTTACGGCGAGAAAGTCGGCGCGGTTGTCATCTTGCACAAAGACAGCAAGTTGGATGAGAAGGCGATTCAGAAGGCTATGGAAGGTAAGATCACTAAGTTCAAGATTCCGGAAAGAATCTGGATTACCGACGCTATTCCGAAGACCGCTACAGGTAAGATCCAGAGGAAGAATGTTGCAGCTACCTTCGTTAGGAAGGATGGTGCCAAGTTGTAAAAGATCGAGCGCATAGAGATGGAAAGATGCCGTTACCTTGTACGATTCGCTCTCACGTCACATTGCACGAACAAAAGAGTTGTTTCACTGCCCAATGGATCATTGCTTGCTGAGAATTACAAGGAAAGCTTGAGCCCTTGAATCACCACGTGGTATCGAAGCGCTGAACGACCTGCACTGCATCTTCAACATCCTTCTGAGCCCTTTTTCTCTTGAAGAAGATCGGACAATCCTTGTTGGTACACAACACATCCTGTGCCAAACTACCTTGACATCTCTGACAGCATGTCCACAGCCGCGCAAACTCAACCTCCAATGCCGAAGCCCTCGCTAGCTTTTCGTGATACAACTGTGCCACTCTCGGTCTGCAATTCTTGCACACGGGTATGTTTTGGTCGCGCAATGGTGTTCGACAGCCCAAACACTGTACCGTCTTGACCGCAAACTTCATGAGCGCACCGACGTTCGATGTCGCCACTTGGACGACACGGGTATGTTCACCGTTGAGCATGGTGTTCGCTTTAGGTCCCATAATAGGTTCAAAGATACGAAGGAGAGGCTTTGCAAGCTGGTTTTCGAGGTAGTATCGAGTGTCGATGGGGATGTTGTGGTCGAGAACGTAGATCGGGTCTTCGGATCGCTCGTATGCTGCAGCACCCTTGGCGGCCTTGACGATGACGTAGGCGACACGATCACCCAGTGCGGGTGCGGAACCAGCATCACGCTTGCGCATACGCTCTGCGAGCTCGACGTGCGCTTGCTTGGCTGCGTAATCAGACTTGGCCAAAGCTTTTGTAATAACGAGCTGCGACATATCGACCTTGTTCTGCAACAAATCCGAGATGATGTTCTTGGCATACTCCTCGGCGCCCTTGACATCTCGGTCGATCAACATCTTGCGGAGGCAAGTATCGATAACAGTCTGCACGAGTCGACAGTTGTCACGACGGACCGTCTCGATACCTTTGGTATCCATCTTGTCGTACTTCTCTGGGCGTGTCCAGTAGAGACCAGCGTAACGCTTTTTGCTGATCAAAAGGTAAGGGAAGTAGACTTTTTCGAACTCGAGCTTGATGGGATCGATGAAGGTCTTTGACACCAAACCAGCAGCTTCAGCACCCAGCTTCATGGCTTTGGCCAAGTCAGGCGGACCAAACTTGATCATGACGGAATCGGTATCACCATAGACGACCTCAGCATCGTGCTCGTATCCGTTGGCAATAGTATAGTGCTTCTCGACGTATGTCTTGGTCTGCTCGATCATCTGTCGACCATAGGCAGTGGTACTCATCGAGATCTCGAGACAGGGCAACTTGCCGATGGTCGCACCTGTGAAACCATACACCGAGTTGGCACTGATCTTGAGCGCCAACTGACGACCGTCCAGCACGGCACGCCTGAAAGGGTCAGTCTCCTTCTTGAGATCAGCCTTTGCCCTCTTACGCGCTGCCAACAGGTTCTCCAGGACAGTGGGCAAGAGACCTTTGCGGAGTTTCTTGGTTGCAAAGTAGTTGTTGTTGGGTGTGATAACAAAGTCGTCATTCTCCTTGAGCTCCAGTCTGTCGATCGTCTTCTTGTCAAGCAGCGTTGTGTAGCAGAGATTGTGTGCCATCATAACGGAAGGGTAAAGTGATGCGAAATCGAGTGTGGCAATGGGTCGATCGTAGTAGCCTGCTTTGGGTTCGAGCACAGTAGCTCCCTCGTACTGATCTTCGGTGCCTTCACCTTTGTAGGCTGGGACGAGGTATTTGTCTTCGTTGGCCTTGCGGAAGAGCTGAGAGACGACCTTGATCTGCTGACCACGTGAAAGGAGGTAGTTGAAGGGAACACCCGTTACTCTTGCCATCTCAATGTAGTTGACGAAACACATCAGCTTGTCCATAAGACGTTGTGGAAGGTAGGCGTCCTTCAGACAATAGACGGCAAGACGTCGACGCGATTCTGGACCTGCGTTTTGAAGTTCAGTAATAAGCGAGTGGTGCACGTCTTCTTTCTGCTCGCCGAGAAACTCGAACGAGACCGAGTTGAGCGAATAGGAACGGAGCTTGTAGTCACGCTGCATGACTTGGAGCATGTCGAGCTGGAGACGCCCTTGGAGCTCGGTGTTCTTCGAGTCACGGGTACCGTACGCTTTCGAGGAGAAGTGGGTGTCCTTGGCTTCAGTGCGAACGCCGCGCTCACGACCGAGGTAGGCGAATTTGGTCGACTTGAGTGCTTTGGCTCGGTCGAGAAGGTATGGGAAATCAAAGTTGGCAATGTTGTAGCCAATGATGACATCGGGATCGACCTCTTGGACAAACTTGGTCCAAGCCTCGAGCATGTCAATTTCCTTGTTGAAGGACAGGACTTGACTGCCGACGATGTGGGAACATGTGTTGAGTGTAAAGACATTCTTGACAAAGGGACTGGACTCGCCCTGGCGTGTGACCATGTTGGCGATCTGAATGACCGGGTCCATGGAGGCTTCTGGAAAGACACCTTTGCGACCGGCACACTCGATGTCGAAACTGAGAATACGGAGAGGTGCAAGCTTGGACCATTCGTCATCAGGAGCATGCGAGAGGATGGCATCACAGCTACAGTCGAGCTCGATCTGGCAGAGCGAGACCTTTTGACTGTCGGGACGAAGTTTGTAATTGGCAGCCTTGACGCGAATCCAGTTCATGCCGACAATCTTGAGGTCGATCATGAAGCGCAGAGTGTAGGCGATATTCTCGTAGGTCAGACAGGCATCACCGGGAGTAAAAAGGTCACGGAAGCCGACTTCGCCACGTTCGAAAGCACCACGAATCTTGGAGACACCTCGAAGATCAGAGATGGTGAGCTTGATGAAGGCGACATTCTCATGACCAGCATAGCCCATGAGACTTTTTTTGCTGACAATCTCGGACCTGTTAACTGCGCGGCTGCCAAAGAGAAGGTTAAGGTGATTGGTGAAGTCATTGCATGTGTTTGCTGTGAAGCCTCTCGGCGCGTGAATGTAAAAGTAGGGAAGGAAGCCATAGATGTGAGCGCAGACCGAGTGACCCTCGACGGTGACACCGTACATGCGAATAGCTGGAGGTTGGCCAACGGCTTGATGCTCTTCAATATCGATCTGCTGGAAGGTGACGGCATCGTAATCGACGTCGAGCGGTTCGAGATATGGACGTGGCCATAACGCTTGATCGTCCACTTCTTGATTCGAGTCGGCTTCCTCTTTGAGCTTTTTCAGTGTATCGGTAAAAGCCGAAGAATGGTGTTGATCGATCTTGCGCTTGTGCGAAGACGGAGGTGCCGATGGATGTGTCAGCGTCTGTGTTGCTACGGGCGCCATGATGTGGTGAGTGTCGGCAAGGTGCCGAAGATGAGGCGTGGGAAAGACGATGCTACGTCGGCTGAGTCGAGGGCATGGACAAGCCGATGGCTTGCTGGACGGCTGCTATCGTAAGGGTGCGCAACGAGCCACGAAAGCTGGCATGTATAGCCTGAGCTGGTGGAGGCAAGAAGGCGAGAGGGCAGCGGAAGATATGATGGACAAAAGTCGAGAAGATGCTGAATGCTACCTGATCCTTCGTCTTCAAGGGACAAGTCAGGGTCTTGACAAGCTTCAGCCCATCAGTCACACAGCACAGCAACAGTGGGGAGGGGTGTTTGGGTTGGAGTTGAGCTGAGCTTCTGAGCTGAGACTCGCTGAAATTTCATTTCGGCCTCTTTGCACTTTGCGCGACGCGTGAGTAGCCGCTGCGCGAGCGAGACCAACACTGAGGGATTTACGGATCTCTGTCAGATCGCAATTCCGGACATGAGCCCGTTTTTGAAACTCAGTCTAGCCGAGGTGTCCCTTTGACAGTTCTGACAGCTCGGGATTCTGCACAACGTTGGAGCAGATTCACGTTACGATGACGACGCAGGGCGCGAATCACCGCGTCAACTGCAAGACTATGATCGCTCCAAGACCAGAAGCTACGAGAAGGGAAAGAGCTGCTTAAATTGCGGTGACGCTCAAGTCTGCCTCCTTCCTGTGCATGACTGGCTGCTTCTGCCGATTGGATAGGATCATCCCGATCCACAACGGCCGAGACTGCAATCGAGGTAAGATTCAACTGTATGATGCCGATGAACAAGCTTGGTTTCACTCGAGCTTTACCTGCAGCGTCTGGAAGTGTGATAATTCAAGGTGAGAGAGAGAATAGCTTAAGAAGATAGCACTTCACCAGCAACGGGTGTTCTGCCCTTTCCCTTCCCTTTGTTCTCGGCGTTCTTGATTTTTGAGGCACTTTCTCGGTGTCCTTGCGGACCCACACTTTGGGTCTGCACCTCATGCAACATTTGCAGCAGACACAATCAGCTTGGACCCTCTCTTTCCTTTGTTCTAAGAGTTCCTAGCGTCTTTCCGCCCTCTATCACACTCCTTCTCATCTTGCCTATCAACGCTCAGCAAGTTGACATGGCGGACAGGAATAGGGCACTGTCGGCTGCGCCGTCCCGCACAAGGTCCAATAGAGCTAGGAAATAGGCGTCTCGGCGACTTTAGGTTTCGACCATCTCTTCTTCTCGCCGCCCTCACATGCACGGTTGAGCGAGTCACATCGCCTTTTCCGACTGTCAAGAGAGCTGATACCCACCATCACGCCTCTTCGAGCCCCACCATCACCTGCGATTCTCTCTTGAAGCTACAACTGCTCAGGGTACCAACTGGACCTGCAGTCTCAGCTCCCCACCTCTCTTCATCTGTCACACTTTCGATCAACACTCTCCTGCACGCGCAACACATCGAACCCTAAAACGCTTCCGCAGATCACAACCCTCATCTCGTGATCTCCTAGGTGATAGCCTGTTGCGCCGCCGCTTCCGCACAATCCCATTTAACATCCTGTCCGCAAATCACAACAGGCTTTCTATTTCAGCATCTCACAACAGGACAGTACAGCTCCACAGCTCCACAGCTCGCTGCTAACATCGTGCGGAATTAGCTCGGATGAAGCCGATTCTTGTTTAAAAAGCGGCTCTGATCTGAGCTGCTGCCGCTGGAGATCGCACTTCATTATCTCCTTCTTTCTTCATCGTCTCACTTTTTCTTCATCACAGTGACAATTCCGAAGATATTCGAAACAGGCCATATCACCTCCTCTTCTGGTATTACCTTTTCCTATCTCGATCACGATCACATTATCTTACTTTTATATCCATCTCTCTTCATCATCCTTCACCACGACACTGGAGCTCTGTTCGCTTATCACCCTTCGCAATCTGGCTCTTCCGTCTACGATCCATCGCAGAAAGATTTGTCCCTACATTTAAGAGTGTCCCCAACTCCTTCTTTCTATCAATGGAGAGATGTTCATTAGACAGCTCCAGCAGGGCTGGTCCATCCAAAACACCACGCAAAACTCGCTCTCGCTCACAGAGTCTTGCTGCGCTTCAAGATGTCACCCCTCAGCCAAAACAGCCATACAAAATCCCAGAAGCACCACCTCCCGTCCTTCGCAAGATTCCCCGACCTCCCAATGCATTCATCCTTTACAGATCCAATAAGATGCGCGAGCTCATGAAAGAATCCCAATCGCAAACCGGAACCGGTCTCAGCAAGCTTGACTATCAACGACAGCTCAGTAAGCGCATTGGTGAGCTTTGGCGCAACGAAGACCCCGATGTTAAAGCAGAATTCTACGACAAGTCTCAGCAAGCGGCAAGGGAGCATGCTGAGAGGTATCCCGAGTACCGCTACAAGCCAAAGCCTCTGTCCAAGAAGGCGCAGGAGGAGGAGCCACTGCCAAGCGGTGTGCAGGAGACAACACCCGAAAGACGAGCAGACACGGATTTCGCACCGGGCAACCTGAGCGGCCCCATCTCTGGAACTGGCTCAGGAAGTGGACGCAAAAGGGCATCGCTAGAAGGCGCCAGGGCGAAAGCTTCGCCTTACTCGGCAGCGAGTCGACATCGTCGTACGTCGTCAAGCGGTCCCACATCTCCTTCCATTCGTCAAGCGTTCAATAACCATGCAGGTCAAACAATGCCTGTTCTTCTCTACTCTGCATCAGACACTCGCCCATATCATAACGGCACAGCTCCAATGCAGCGCTCCGTCTCACAAAAGTATACCCACGAACGCAAAGCAAAGATTGCAGCTCGAAGATCTCTTGACGGTCAAATGCCTTGTGCCTCTAGCTCAAATGACGGATTCGATACTCTCGTGCCGCAATACCTAAGAGATCTGTCGCATGTCTTCCTCGCTCCTGCTGCACTACCTCCCCTTCCCATCGGACAGGCGATCACGACCGACGATACGGCATCAAGGGGTGATGAGACTCAGCAAACACGCCCTCACAAGCCCAAAATGAGCCTGGGTCAGGCTGTCAAGCAGGCCCTTCCACCCGAGCGACGCGCATTGCTTCAAGCTTCGTTGATCAAGAAGGGACTTGTACCGACAAGTGAAACGCACCAAGACCAGAGACAAGAGGTCCCCGAACCAGTCGAGACAATTGCGAATCAGACGCAGTCAGGATGGCACTCAGCCTTCGAACAGAGCTCGTCACAGTCCTCCTTCCTGCCAACACAAGAATCCGCCACCACCTTCAACTCGACCCAAACCACCTACTCCGACTCCCAGCATTATGCTCATCCTCAGCTATCGTCAGAATTGGATCCAGCGAACCAAGCAAGTCTGAACATCAACATGTCCCAGATCCAAGCAGAAAGGTACGGCGGGCTTGCCGATTGGACTCAACCTGACCCTTGCTGGTTGGACACTTCCTTCTCCCAAGCTACTGATGGATCGCTTAGCTCTGCAGCTCAGCCACTCACTCAAAGTGACTACTCTGGGCTTGAACAAACGCAGATCGGCTGTGCTACAGCTCACTTTGGGACACTCGACAATTTCACGACATTCGAAATGGGGCAGTATGCTCACCCGTCCCTCGACTTTCCCGTCACAACGGCGAATTCCGCGATTGTGGCATTGTCCGATCCGAACGATGCAGGACAGATTCAAGGTCATTTCTATGGGCTGAACGGAGAGTTCATCGCGCAAGGAATCACAGCTGGGTTTCAAATCGGGCAAAGGGAAGTGGCGTCGTACGTGGAGGAGGAGCAAAGACAGCAGAGGGCCGTTGAAGAGCTGCTGCTACAAATGATGCAGGCTCCTGCTCGTGCAGATGGAGGTTCAGGCGGAGCAGCAGAGTCAGCCTATTCGGTTTATCCAGACTACAATCTCCCCGTTCAGCAAGAGCAGGCCCAGGGGCCGTCATTACAATGGCAGCAGCATTGGCATCCAAGAGTGTACGCTCAGCCGCAAGTTGACACGCAGCAGTCTGTGCCGCCGACAAACGAAATGGTAACGTATACTGACTACATCCAGCAGCAGCCGAGCTATGGTGATATCGAACCCACCCTATCCCCCTCTCAGATCTTTGGCGACAGTCAGAACTGGATCGAGACACACCAGTCTGGTCGTTTAGCGTTGTCGGATCCGACAGGCGCCAACCTTAACTTCAGCCGACCACTGGGCCATGTAGTGCCCTCACAACAGCCCGGCGAGCAACACGTTGGCAGTGGCGAAGGAGCGGAACCATTTGGGCATTGTCTGAGCTTGGCCACTGCTGGACTCGTCAACCCCCACAGCCTTCACGAAGCTCTGCCTCAGGAAGAGCAGGAAGCAGAACGAACCGAGCCGAGAGAAGAGGAGGCAGAGGCTCAATGCAAGGCAACGAAAGGCCTGAGAAGCTGGAAGACTCATCAGCTGTCGTCGATCAAAGAGAAGCTAGCCAAGATTAAGTATCGAAACCCTCAGTCCAATGCTCAGGCAGCTCAAGGCGAAGGAGAGGATGGGTTACGGGTCAAGAGGGAGCGTTGAACTGGCTACGAGACTATATTTTCATTCGGTTGCTGTAATACATATTTCGATTGTTGACAAGTCTGGTCAAGGATGGTGAGGATATGTTTTTCTGTAGATGACATGTCTCGCAACAGGCCAGCGCGGAAAGCTAGTACAAGATCTGAGCGCGTCAGTGGCGCTGTTGATTCATGAACCCTTGCAAAAGGCCGACCACCATCTCTTCTTGGTTTGGCTCCAACGGTGGAGGCGGCATGAGCTGAGTCGCCTTCGCTTCTGAGTGCTGTTGTTGGTGTTGATGTTGATGATTGTGCTGCTGCTGAAATTGAGTCGGAGCCTGAGACTGAGATTGAGAAGGTAGAACGCTGAGAACCGACGTCTGATCTCTCCAGAGTTCGCTGAGACCTGCTCCAAAAAGGAATGGACTTGGCATGACCACTCCATCGCAGCTACCGTGACCATTGTCAGACCATTGTATAGCACCGTTGGTGAGCGGGGACGGACTTTGAGCGGAGAAGGTCGAAGGAATCGCGCCCTGAGGCCTAAATGCCTGAGGTGCACGGAATGCTTGAGCTATGGGCGGTTCTCTTCGTTTCCGAGAGTCATGTGTAGGAGGAGCCGTCTCGGAGCGGGAAATGGACGAAGCGGACACCAGAGATTCGTGTCGAGGTAAAGTGGCCGATCTGATACGTTTGCTAGAGCTCAATTGTCCAGCTGAGATACTGTCGTTGCTAAGAGAGGGAGCAAGCCTGGCTTCTTCGGGCAACCTGCGCTTCACGTTTCGAGCGTTGTGCGTCTCTGACGTTGACGACAGTGTCTCCGTTTCCCAGCTCTCAGCCGTCTTACCTTCGAAACAAGAATGGACGCCTGTCGATTGCGAGTTCAGCCACTCGCCGGCGACCAAGCCGTTGTCTAGACCGTTTGGTGTATGCTGTGGTGTCGGTGATGTCAATGGATTCAGCGCTTCTGTCGCCCACTGCATCTGCAAACTCGTTGATGCACCAGCTCCAGGATCGCTCGCTCTGCGCATGATATCCTTGCCGTCTCTCCATCGACAGGTACCCATACAGCCTCCCGACTCGAATGCTATAGCCCAAGCCCGTTCCAATCTCTCGAGCCTCATCTCTAACGACTCAACATATCTGCGGCTGTAGGCGGAGCGATCCTTGACATCGACGTAGATGCATTGTTCCGCAAAGGCGACGCAATGACTGCACGGCTTCTGACCATTGCATTTGACCTTTTTGCGACGGCAAACTTCGCACGCTCTGACGACTCGTTTGCGAATGGAACCTTCATGGGGCATGACGCCAGATAAGGATGTGGAGGTATGACAAGGTGGCTGTGCCAAAGGGTGTGGAGGAGGAGTCGAATCGCTGGAGGTGGAAGGGGAGGTCTGTGTGAGCGAGTTGAAGCACATTGCTGCGGGTTGCCGTTGTTGATCGTCTTTGGCGTTGCGGTCGACGTGTGGTTACGCTCTCGAGAAGGGTGAACATGGATGAATTTTATGGATTCTAACCACGCTGAAGGAGGGGTTGAGTCAAGATACATGAAGAAGCTGCTACTGACCCTCTGCAGGCCATCGCTCCTCTCAGGTGGTGGGTATCTATCTCTTGTACTGAAGCGCCAATGCTGAGCTTCTGCTTTCTAGACCGAGTTCGAGCCTATTGAGCCCTCAGGAGAATTCATTTGCTGTGAGTCTGTTCGAAGTAATCTCCGCTGCCGGCGTTCTGTACCGCTGCCTTGGAGGCCTTGAGAATCTCCGTCTCTTGCACTTTGCCGGTGACCTGTTGCCAGACCAAAAAGGCGCGATCAAAACGAAGAAGGGAGTAAGGCCTGGCTTCTTCAACCTTATCGCATTACAACCAGCCACATTTGCTCATTTATGGTTAATTCGTCAAGCCAGGCGTCATGCTTTGACCTTGATGCACAAAGATGAGAGACTCGCACCACAACGTACCTGACATGCAGAGGTTTCAAGCGCATGTCTGCGAGGATCGTTGGAAGAAACAAAGCGCCGAAGTAAGGCCGACGTCGGCTTCGTTCTCTCAGTGATGTTGTTGTCGAGCTCATCAGACGACCAACCTTGGTCTCCACCGGATCACCGTGGGGCAGTAGAAGCAAGACGAGGCTTCCGTCGGCTTCTGCTTTCCAGCGAATGCTAAAGAGCATATGAAGAAGAAAAAGAAGCTTGGCGATGCCATTGGCTTTCTGGCATTTTGGCTTGATGGAGAAGAGCAAGAGCAAAGATACAGCTTGGAGATGGAGATGAAATGTGAAGGACAATCGCTGACTCTGCGCAATTTCCTTTATAGATGAAGCCTGGCGGAAGCTGCTGCGCTGCAGTTGATGTAACAAATGCAGATGCAGGCTCGTCATTCATCACGGAAGGTTGCTACGCCACTTGACCGACAAAGCCTATTGCTCCTGACGTTCGAAATCAGGCAAGTTAGCGACCCACGCTCGAACAGAGCCACGAGTCCACACACCGGATTGATAAATCGAAAGAAACAGTCCAGTGGCTTGCCCTCATCTGTGGCGCGAGGTTAGCACGAATAGAGCTTGATGTTTTGTCAATGCTTGGTGTCGACGAGTGAGATGGCTTCAACGGTGGAGCCTAGTGCGTCAACGGACAATCTCAGATGTCCGTTCCATTTGATGTCGGACCGTAGCTCTTCGGCCTACCCCGAATTCAAGGTCTCAGTATTGACACGGACCGCATGTTTTGTCAACTAAGGTTCGGGATCTATGCTTCAACGAGTAAAAATACAAATGCATCCTAGGAATTAACGTAACGCTTGCGACCAAAGGGACGGAGTGAAGCGGGGCAGGATCAAAGCTCCTCAATCTCTAGATCCTCGTCATCGCTGTCTTCTGCCTCTTGCTGCTCAGCACCGACGTCGTCTTCATTTGCCTCTGCATCGTCCTCCAAATCCTTGGTTGTGGAGGCCGATTCATCTCTCTTGAGGATGTTGACCAGCCTGAGCACTGCTTCGGCGATCTTCTCGTCCGGTTCAACCAAGTGTGATGATCGAACAACAACGTAGGCGCCACGTGCACGCAGACATTGTCGGCCGTAGAGGTTGGTGCACAGAAGCAGAAGGGACTCGACGAGCATCAGTCGAAGTGCAGGATCCTTCTCGCGCTTCTTTTCCTCGGGAAGCATTTGACACTCCTCTGGCAGCTCCTCCTGGTCCTCGAGATCGACCTCGGAAAGCTCCTTGCCATCGCATAGCGAAAGCAGGAGATAAGGGAGGATATCTACAGAGGAAGGCGGACGAGTGGTGGCACGAAGGGCGCCCGCAAGCATCTCGTTTTCTCCGTCACGAAATGCTGGTGGAGCGACGAGAAGCTTGTGTGCGGATGTGACGAAGAGGACGTTCTTAAGCGTGCTGATAACACCTCCTCTGCGGATGAGGTTGGGGTGTTCTGTGAAGGCCATGATACGAGCGACAGGGTATTCGGTAGCAGGAGGAGCGGTACCCTGCTCGTCAACACCACCAGCCAAGGCGGCCTGCGCTGTGGCAGAGGCAGCGGCGGACGATGCTGACAAGGGAGCGACAAACCAGTCTCGGCCTCTTGGAAGCACTGTAACGTTGGCAAAGACACTAGCGAGGAAGTTGCAGTTGGTCTTGCGCTTGATTCGTGGCCTGCCGTCTATTCCGCGCTCCACCTTCTCTGGCTCCTTGTCCTGATCCTGTTGGGCCTTTGTCGCAGCATCCTTTGCACGTTGCTTCATTGCCTCGAGATCGCTCCCCTGGGAAGCGACCGTTGCACCCTCCTCGAAAGCATCTAGCAGCCTAGCCATCGCCGGTACTTTTTCTTCGATCTTCTTTGCTTCTACTGCCACCTTCTTGGCATACTCGTCAGCTTTGACCTTCTTGGCGGCGTATTCGGGGTCATTGGGCTCAACGTCCATACCGTTGAGTGCACCTTCCATCTCCTCAGAGGCCATGAAACTGTAGAAGGGACGAGCCTGAACTTGGAGGTCGAGGAGCATGGCACAAATGGACTCGAGCTTGGTCAGATTGGAGAGGAGCATGCATGCGAGATCTGCGAGGAGCGAGACAGGATCGGCAATGTAGCGAACGAGGAACTCGAGGAAGGCCTTGTCGCCGATCTTGCGTGCCAGCACCAGGCTGTCAGAAATGTTGATGAGTGCGCTGAAAGCATCGTGAGCGGTGATAGGCTGGTCTTGGCAGAGTCGCTTCAGATCTTCTATGGTGTCGACCTCCTTGCCATCGCGGCCCATGAGGGGCGAGCCATCACGATTCTTGTACTTCGAAATGAGGAGAGAGCGGTGCGGGCTGTCTTTCGCACTGAAACCGACAATGTTGTTGAGAGCTACCTGTCGAACCTGAGCGTTAGGGTCCGACAAGAAGGTAAGCACCTCCAGCTCAGGTGGCGTTGTGACTGTCGGAGGCATTATGAGCAGATTTGTTGCTCCAGGTGTATGGTAGATAGAGTGATATGAGAAGTGTTGGCGTCGAAAGGACGTGCGAAGAAGAACCATGCTCAGTTGCGAAAAATTTCAAGAGCCGAGGTTCACGCCAACAATCAACTCTCAGTTGAAGTAGATAAAGCCGCACAAAGCGTGGAGACAGTGAAGGTAGTGCTTACGGCCGAGTAAAAGGCCTGAACATCTTAGCATGGACCACATGTGTCACAACCTACTCAAGGCAAATGCTTTGTTATGCTCCGCAGTCAATGCGGCTCTCTGCCGCTCTTCTTTTGTATATATAGACTCCTAGCTCTCTTGCTCTCTCTCTCCTACCATCATCATCAACTAGACGCCTCAACTCCAACCACTGACAACTGACTCCAACGCACTGACGAATGACTTCAACGTACTGACGAAGGACTTCAACTGATTAAGAGTCTGACACTCAACGCAATGCCGCCATCGACAAGAGCTGGACAGACGGGAAGGGGCAATGATGATCAAACGACCACAAGCAATGGACAGGAGGAAGGATGGCTCACGCAGGTAGTCAGGCTCCTCCAGCTGGCAAACCCGGCACTATCGGCAGAGGAAGCAATAGTACGGGCCATGGGTCTGGTCAACATTAGCAACCAAGCTCCACATGGGGAGACCAAAAAGATCCCCAAGGACGTATCGAGCTCCATTGCTCACATCAAGAAGCTCAGTGATAGCAATTGGCACACCTGGGAACCCACCTTTATCGACTGCCTCCAGAGAGTGCACAACGCGAAGGAAATCCTGTATGGTACCGTTGTACCCAGGAGCGAGGAATACGATGAAGACCTAGACAAGGCACTCGTGGGCCTCATCCACGCCTGCTGCGATAACAGCCCGGATAGCTGCATCGACACCTACACTGTCAGAGGGGTGGATGAAGAAGTTCAACTTGGTAGCACACTCTATGCCAAACTCAAGAAGGCACTAACACTAAACGACGCTGTAAAGCAAGCAGGACTGCAGGATCATATCCACACAGTGCGCTTGCACAATCGAGACGTTGTCAGACTAGGCAAGGAACTTGATTCGATCTGGAATGATGCGGCACGCCTCGGAAAGCATTTCGATGAGGACCTCAAGAAATCAACTCTCTATCGCTGCAAGGCTCAAGATTGGTTCTACGCCAACACCGTCGATGCACTGAAAATGGCCAGACCAGACTGCAAGTATGACGAAGCCTACCATGCACTGGCCAAGAAACAGCAGGATGGTGAGATCACTGGTCGTATTAGAGGAGCAGCAAGGGTTGCCACAAACGCGGAACAGGGGAGTGCCAACCAGGCAGAGCAAGGACCCAGGGGGAGGCGCAATCCTCGCAATCCCTTGGCCCCTCCAAAGTGCTATGCTTGCGGAGGACCAAATCACATTGCTCGAAATTGCACAAATGCACGAGGCACAAGCGAACCTGTCGCTCATATGACACAAGAGGTGAACCACTAGGAACTCGGGTGCACCTTTCTAGCAGTCGACAGGGGTGAGCGATCAGCATGCGACACCTGGATCATTGATTCAGGTGCAACCCATCATATGGTAAATGATGAGAGAATGCTGCTCACCTCAACGAACAAGGTCGGCCAAATCAGTACGGCAGGGGACGAAAAGCTTCAGGTGAAGGCTATAGGAGATGCCTCCCTTCGGGTTGGTGAGGCCACCATCCAACTATTGGATGTGCTTTATGTACCGAAACTGAATGCTAACTTATTGTCTGTACAAGGCTTGATCGAGTATGGTGCACGAGTAATCTTTGATGAGTTTGGAACTACCATAAAGCAGAACGATGGTACCCAAGTACAATTCAAAAGGGACAGAAGACAGGGCCACTTCAAAGTGCGAGGACAAGCACTGGCTTTGGAACTGGAGGAAACATGAGATGGCGTCCCAGAGGACAACCAGAACACAGGAAAACTAGATAATGCCCCGGAGGGCAATAAGGACACGAAGCATCGAGACAGCTACCTATGGCATGAGAGGTTCGGACACCCAGGACGAGACAAAACGAGACAAATCCGGGCCCATTACCTAGGTACCGATGAGGAAATGGAACATGAGTCGAAGCACTGCAATGCGTGCAGTCAAGGAAAACAGACTCGAGCACGGATGAGCCAATCAGAGTCGGAAAGAATGGAGGCACCATTAGAGCTGGTACACATAGACCTGATGACAGATTTCAAAGGACATGCCAACTACCACTACGCACTAGTTGCTGTAGATGACTTCTCCTCTCTGATCTACGTGGAACCACTCTGCACAAAGAGTGCCACACTCATGGTGCTGAGAAGGTGGATAGCCAGGATGGAACGGGCAACAGACAGGAAACTCAAAACACTCCGCAGCAACAATGGAGGAGAATGGTGCAGCATAGCAGCCGAAGACTGGCAAACTCAAGAGGGTTTTAAGTGGCAAAAGAGCGTCCCGGGGATCAGTGTCCAAAATGGACGGGCGGAGAGAGCAATCAGATCGGTCCAAGAAAAGATGCGCTCGATGCTGATTGGTCGAGCTTGCCCCAGAGAGTTGTGGCCGTACGCAATCACAGCAGCAGCACACGTGATGAACCTTACCCCGTCAGCCACCAAAACCATTCCCCACGAGGCCTTTTATGGAACCACCGCGCACAAGCTGGCCCAGCAACTGCGAGTCTTCGGATGCTTGGCATGGGTTCATGTTCAACAGAAGGACCAGCAAGGCAAGCATGGAGCTAGAGCAAAGCCAGCCATCATGATTGGGTATGATGATGAACACAAAGCATGGAAGTTTTGCAACCCGGACCAGCCTGCGTCAATTCAATGGAGCAACTCAGCAACGTTCCATGAGGACAAAGGATGGAGTGATCGCCAACAAGAGGCAGTCAGGCCCGTGGTGACCGTGGAGGTCGAGGAGGAGGGTGTCACGCCAGCCATAGTAGAGGAGGAGACCAGATCAGAGGCTGCAGTGGAGGATCTCCTACCAGCCGTAGACAGCACAGTGGGTGCCACCAACACAGCAATACTGAACCTGGACCCAACACTTGGGGAAGCAATGAATGGTGAGGACGCCCAGCTCTGGAAGGAGGCAATACAAAAGGAGCTAGAAGGACTTGAGGCAATGGGGACTTGGGAGGTGGTGCACCAACCACCAGGAGTACCACTTGTGGACTCTAAGGTTGTGCTTCGGCTGAAGCTTGATGCTGATGGTGTACCTGTTAAGCACAAAGCGCGACTGGTTGCAAGGGGCTTCACACAGAGAGAGGGGATCGACTACCAAGAAACCTTCTCTCCAGTAGCACCCCTCAGAGCGATCAGAGCCATCTTAGCACTAGCAGTGCAGAACAACTGGGAGGTACATGCTCTGGACATCACTATGGCTTACTTGAACTCCACGTTAAAGGAAGCAATCTACATGAAGCCGCCAGAAGGATCAGGAGTAGCACCCGGCAAGGTGTACAAGGTAGTCAAGGGCCTATATGGTCTAAAGCAGTCTGGGCGAGAATGGAATCAGGAGTTCGACAGGTCTTTGCGATGCATGGGGTTCTTCCAGGTAGAGTGCGCTCCCTGCATCTACACCAAGGGACAGGGTGAAGATATGGCCATTGTGGTCATCTACGTCGATGATACATTAGTCATAGCACCACGGCTGGAAACGGTCCTAAAGGTTAAGAAGCAGATTGGTCAGAGATGGAAGATGGAAGATAGTGGTGAGGTCTCTCACTTCTTGGGCATCAAAATCAGTCGAGACCATGCGATGTGCACCATGACGATTGGTCAGTCAGGGTACATCGACCAAGTGCTGGCAAAGCACCTGGACAAACGCACGAAGCCGACCATGGTTCCAATGCAGAGCATACCAGAGGGAACCCTTGTCGCAAGCGCAGCACAACAGAAGGAGTATCCAGTGATTGTTGGCAAGCTGCTCTGGGTTGCCAACAGCACCTGGCCCGACCTTAGTCTCACCGTGGGTGTTCTCGCTAGGCACATGCGTGAACCATCGCAGGAGCATTATCAGGCAGCACAAAGGGTCTTACGCTACCTCGAAAGCACAAGGCAGGTTGGATTGGTTTATAGGGCAAGTGAGTCGCAAGAGCCACTGGTTGCACACAGCGATGCAAACTGGGCAAGCGATGCCACCATACAGAGAAGAAGCACATCGGGGTCAGTGGCGTTAGTGTACGGGAACCCAGTAGCCTGGAAGTCAGCGACACAAAAATGCGTGTCATTGTCTGCTGTCGAGGCAGAGTTCATTGCAGCCACGGAAGCAACACGTGAGGTGCTCTTCCTCAAGCAGCTGCTACGCTCAATTGGCATTGCCACAGGCACACCGACGGTCTACTCGGACAACACTGGTTGCATACAGGTTAGTAAGGACCCAGCACAGCACTGGAAGCTTAAGCACATCAACACCAAGTATCACTTCGTCCGTAACAACGTACAAGAGGGAAGGGTGCAGATCAAGTATGTAGACACCACAAGAAACTTGGCAGACGTACTCACGAAGCCCATTGGGAGGCAGGCAATGCAGCAAGCAAGATCTGGGCTACACCTGCAAATACCAGCAGCAGTGTACGGAATGGGGTCCCCGAGCTATGTGACAGTGTTGAAGAACGGAGGTCACACCTTGAAGCAACAGCATAATGAACAGGGTACATATGCTGTTGAGGGGGGGAGTTGAAGTAGATAAAGCCGCACAAAGCGTGGAGACAGTGAAGGTAGTGCTTACAGCCGAGTAAAAGGCCTGAACATCTTAGCATGGACCACATGTGTCACAACCTACTCAAGGCAAATGCTTTGTTATGCTCCGCAGTCAATGCGGCTCTCTGCCGCTCTTCTTTTGTATATATAGACTCCTAGCTCTCTCGCTCTCTCTCTCCTACCATCATCATCAACTAGACGCCTCAACTCCAACCACTGACGACTGACTCCAACGCACTGATGAATGACTTCAACGTACTGACGAAGGACTTCAACTCTCTCAACAGTGAGTTATCGCCCGTGACAACGCGCGAAAATTATTGGAAAAAGGGGGGATGTTAAATTGCCTAACTCGAGTGAGTCGCTTGCGAGCTCCCAGCTGTGGCCACCTAGAGTGCAAGCAGTGTACCACATGGTGAGATGGCTGCAAGCTGAGACTGGAGGGAAGGAAGAGGCAGTCCCACATGAGAGTGGTAAGCCAAAAGGCCAGAAATCTTGCCAGGCAGGAGTGGAGAGGTCAAGAGGTTGGTCCACATTTGTGTAGAGAGCCACTGCTGAGGAGGCTGCTCAATTGACCACTGGCTTGTCCATGTACCACCTGAAGCAGTCACTGTGCCAGTGTCCAAGCCCTTGGATGGTGGCATTGTTGGCACAATTGGCCACTGCCCAGATGGCAGCTCCACATCAGATAGAATGCCCAGAGTAGCCCTTGGGCAATATGCCACAAGCAGTGAGGCAGTCAGACAGGGTGTCAAGGAACAAACTCCCAGCAAATGGGAGGCTGTCTTTGAGAGTGAAGAACAGGGCAGAGGACGAGCACCCTTTGAAGATAACTTTAAGCACTTTGACTGCACACATTTGTCATGAAACCAGATGCACAGGAAGCAGGAAGAACCGAAGCCATATGAGAAAAAGCACAGGAATTGTGTCAGAGGTCGCACACCTGAAACCTGAAATCTGTAGTAGAAAGACAACTACTACTGATCCTATCAAGATCTGTGGTAAAAGGCCTTTTATTATTATTCTTGCTGAGATCTGTTGTAGAAGCCTTCTGTCATGGGCCTGGATGCTCAAGGAGCAGGAGGGTCACTGGTTCATATGGAAGGAGCACAGGTATTGAAGATCTAGTTGATACCAGTAGAGAGCATGGTCATAGTGCAGCCTCCATGGAGACCATGGACTCCTATGGACTCACATGCAAAGGAGGATCGAGCCATATGTGAGGAGGGCCAGGCACAGCCATGAGGAGGACCAAGCTCAAGGAGCAGGCACAGCCACGAAGAGGACCAAGCTCAAGGAGCATGCAGATGGTTACCACTCAGGGGCTCGAGAGACAAGAGTCCAAGGAACTGTCACCAGTCAAAGGAGAAGGAGCAGTGTATAGGACACTGGCAAGCAGGTCCTGAGGAGGAGGAGCAGCGTTGAAGGAGTTGACACCAGGTCATGAGGAGGAGGAGCAGTGTCGAAGGAGTCAACACCACTCAGGAGGCACAGGGGTGCCAAACAAGCAGCAGGATAGCAAGGAGGAGGAGCAGTGTCAAAGGAGTCGACACAGCTCAAGAGGCACAGGGGTGCCAAGCAGGAGAGGCCCCTGAACAGTACTCAATGAAGAAGGTACTCTCTGGAGAGAGAGCAGGAGCAGTGTCGCTGGCGATGCTGTGAAGAGGTATATAACCATACTTTCTCATCATCAAAGGTCAAGTGGATCCTCATCCACTCTACACACCCATCATAACTAGTTATCACTTCAGCATAAGTATATATTAGTTTCAGTCAGCATAGCAGCAATCTATCAAGGTTGCTCCTCATCATAGTGCATGTGTTGTATCACCACTACCTGATGTCCAAAGGCACCCATAGCAGGTTAGCAGTCCGGATATAGATAGAACCAAAGGCAGTAGTCCACTGCAGTCTGGGGATCACTTCAAGCATCAAGTCAACACACTGGACACTCATGTTGACACCACCAACCTCATCACCAACACCATCAACCTCATTATCATTGACATTCACCAACCTTATCACCAACACCATCAACCTCATCATCATCAACACTCACACCAGACCTTGGTGTCATCATAACCTATGCATTGATATTGATCATGCCGAGCTACCCCTGAATGGAGTGTCCACAGAGGTCAGCCGAAACCTACAATAGTATATACCTGAATGCCACCCATTGCACAACTTGATAGTCACTGAGCAACTAACTCATCAAGACCGATACCGAGACAATAGCTGTCGCACAGTTTGATAGTCACCGAGTATCTCGACAGACCGACCTGGGTTTCAGGCGCAAGACCCCTGACATTAGAGTGGATCGTTCAAGCAGCTCCTCATGATCACCATGATGGACCCAGACCTCAACAATAAGCTTGATAGACTACTCACTCTATTGGAAGCACAGCTAGAGCTTACCAGGCAGGATCAACGGGAGGAATGATTACAACGAGCTCACCTGAGCAGAGAGGAGATGATTGACCTCTCTCACTCAGAGGACCAAGCAGGAGGAGGAGATGAGTCTATGATAGGAGACCCCCATACTCCTACTCTGGCTCCACGACCAAGACAATCAGTCTCATTCGTCAACCTGGATGAGCAGGATGACGTCAATTATGAGAAGTATGCTTCACCCACCAGGCCAAGATATGTCAAGTCCAGGGTGGATCCATACAACAAGAGCAGGACAGAACACTACGTTCTTGATCAGGAGGAGGATGTCAGGGGTCTCGCGCCTGAAACCCAGGTCAGTCTGTCGAGATACTCGGTGACTATCAAACTGTGTGACAGCTATTGTCTCGGTATCTGTCTCGACGAGCTAGTTGTTTGGCAACTATCAAGTTGCACAGTGACAGCAGGTGGCATTCATTGTATATACTATCATAGGTTTCAGCTGACCTCTGTGGACACTCCATTCAGGGGTAGCTCGGCATGATCAATATCAATGCATAGGTTATGATGACACCAAGGTCTGGTGTGAGTGTTGATGATGATGAGGTTGATGGTGTTGGTGATAAGGTTGGTGGTGGCAACACGAGTGTCCAGTGTGTTGACTGATGCTTGAGGTGATCCCCAGACTGCAGTGGACTACTGCCTTCGGTTCTATCTATATCCGGACCACTAACCTGCTATGGGTGCCTTCGGATGTCAGGTAGTGGTGATACAACACATGCACTATGATGAGGAGCAACCTTGATAGATTGCTGCTATGCTGACTGAAACTAATATATACTTATGCTGAAGTGATAACTAGTTATGATGGGTGTGTAGAGTGGATGAGGATCCACTTGACCTTTGATGATGAGAAAGTATGGTTATATACCTCTTCACAGCATCGCCAGCGACACTGCTCCTGCTCTCTCTCCAGAGAGTACCTTCTTCATTGAGTACTGTTCAGGGGCCTCTCCTGCTTGGCACCCCTGTGCCTCTTGAGCTGTGTCGACTCCTTTGACACTGCTCCTCCTCCTTGCTATCCTGCTGCTTGTTTGGCACCCCTGTGCCTCCTGAGTGGTGTTGACTCCTTCGACACTGCTCCTCCTCCTCAGGACCTGCTTGCCAGTGTCCTATACACTGCTCCTTCTCCTTTGACTGGTGACAGTTCCTTGGACTCTTGTCTCTCGAGCCCCTGAGTGGTAACCATCTGCATGCTCCTTGAGCTTGGTCCCCTTTGTGGCTGTGCCTGCTCCTTGAGCTTGGTCCTCCTTGTGGCTGTGCCTGGCCTTCCTCGCATATGGCTCAGTCCTCCTTTGCATGTGAGTCCATAGGAGTCCATGGTCTCCATGGAGACTGCACTACGACCATGCTCTCTACTGGTATCGACTAGGTCCCTTCGATACCTGTGCTCCTTCCATATGAATCAGTGACCCTCCTGCTTCTTGAGCATCTAGGCCCATGACACATCCTTTGCAGTGTCACCTGCAACACTGCTCCAGCTCTCTCTCTCTCCAGAGAGTACCTTCTTCGTCGAGTACTATACAGGGTCCCTGTAGCACTGCTCCTGTCTTTCTTGAGCTGTGTGTCAACCTCCTTGACACAGCTCTTCCTCCTCATGACCCATATGCTGGTGTTAGTGACACAGCTCCCCTTCCTCCTAACCAGCAACTGTTCTCCTGACTCTCATCTTGTGAACCCCTGAGTGGTAACCAGCTGCATGCCTCTGGGCTCAGTCCCTGTCCTTGGCAGAGCTTGGTCCTCCTCATATGTGAAAATGTCATACAATCATCCTTGCCACTGATCTCTGCAGAATCTGCCATACAATCTCTTCTACTACTGATCTTGGCAGAATTCATGATACTATCCTTGTTTGTGCAGATCTTGATGGGATCTGTCATAGAACTGTTTCTACTACAGATCTCAATGAATTCTGCTGCAAATCCTACAATCTGCCCAATTCCTTGATTCCTGCACTCCCTTCATATGAGTTGACAGATCTTCCTGCTTCTTGTGCATCCAGCCCCATGACACCGCCTTCAGTGTCAATCGATATCCGGACTGCAGAATGAACTGCCTCCAGACGATGTCAATGAGTGGTGATACAACACATGTGCTACATTAGAAACAATGCTCTGCAATTGCAACTGTTGATGGAATACTAATGTATACTTATGTGAAAGCTATAACTAGTAATATATGGTGTAGTGTGGATGGGGATCCACTTGACTATCATGACTGGAATGCATGCCTTATATCTGTTCCTCTCACCAAGTCACCTGCAACTCTGCTCCTGCTATATCAGGAGGTGTACCTCCTCTTTGAGTGCTGCTTCTCCTGCTCCTTGTGGATGAGGAGACTATTGTTGTGCACCTTCATTGTCTGATAGGGGTTATCCCACTTCATCCCAGTGGTAGTGCCCCTCCTCCTTATTCATCTTGCCCCCTTGATGTTAGTGCCCACCTCCTTGCACCCATTCCATTGTCATGTAGGGCCCCTACCTCATCAGGTGGCAACCTGTGCCTTGTCTGGTGTCCCCTTGATTTGGGATTGCCAATAGAAGCATCTTCTAATTGGTCTCCATGAGATCTGTCATACAAGCCTGATGCTACTTATCCCACTGGATTCTGTAGTAAAGCCTCACTACCACATATCTTGACAAGTTCTGCCATAGAGCCATTGATCTTACTGATCTCACTGAGCTCTGCCAGAACCCTCACATAGCCTGATCTACAATTGTTGCACATGGTCACTTCATCTGACTCCAGTTTTTCCTGCACATCCATCTGGTCCTATGACACAGTACCTCTACTGTGGTCCGGCTTGTCAACCAAATCCATCCATAGGCAGTATCTCTACTGCAGTCTAGCTCAATCTATCCATAGGCAGTAACTCCATTGCGGTCCAGACACTTCTCACATGTCTGTTAGCATTACAAACACTTGTGTTAGAACAGATGGGGTCTTATCATACTTCAAGAACAACCAAACTTCAGAACATTGAATGTTCCACACCACCTCTGAACAGAGTGTTCACAGTGGTTAGTCAAAACCCATCAAAAGTCAGTCTTCTGCTACATCTCACTGAAATTGTTCAGAAGGACCTTACTCGATAGGTTTCACTGAAATCATTCAGAAACAGCTTTTCCAATAGATTCCGGGTTTCAGGCACACGGCCGCTGGCACAGCGCTGGCTGGGTGTGTTGGCAAGCAGTGCAGCGCACACAAGGGCAGTTGCGCAGGCTGATAAAGGAGTGATAGGCTGCAGGAAGAGCAGGTCTGTGAGGCTGTCATGCCTGAAGAGAATGAGAAAGCTTGCAAGCAATACCTGCCGAGATGAAAAGACAAGAAAGATTGGCAAGGTTGATCTTGAAGCGACACTTGCCGAAATGAGAAGGTGATGGTGGGAAGGTGACGGTGGGAAGGTGATCGTGGGAAGGCGAGAGGAGTGAGGAGCAAAACAAAGCAAACGAAGCCAATCGAGCGGGTTGCGATGTGTGCGGTCCAGCTCAGATGCGCACACCATGTCACGTGCATCAGAAGAAAATATCGAGTTTTGATTTTGGATCTTTTAGTCTGAACAGATATCGGGCAGATCGGGAATCAGATTCACGTCAGTCTTTATGTCTGAGAGCTAACACGCTTGGACCACAGGTGTTCATGACGCTGCTGCGAGTGACTTGGCGTGAAGCTGTCAGCTGCAACTCGAACGACCCTGACACTGTGTGGACTCACACAACCGTCGTAACCTGAACGTTCACTCACACGACCAACCTAACCCTCCGTCCACTACCATTCACAGCCTGACCGCCCCGTCTCGAAGGCTCCTGCCGCTTCGACTTGATCCAGTGAAAGGACAGGCCGTGCAGGGCAACGTGGCATCGGAGCGCCGCGTTGGGATGGACCGAGACCATGTTCTCCAACCTCATCAACAGCCGCAAAGGCTCAGGAGACCGAACCACCAACCGCCTTTCCAATTCGAGCCAGCACGTCACAGCAGACCGCATCCGCCATCCACAGCACGTCTATGCACAAGAGGGATCCGGCTCGCCTTCCTACGAGTCGAGCTCACACGGCTCCATCTACATGTCAAGACAAGATAGCGCAGGATCGACTTCAGCTCTCGCATCCGGAGCAGGATGGAATAGTCCAGGTGGCAGCCAGTACGCACGCTCGCCAGCTCAGCTACCGGAAGAGATGCGTGCCCGTGAGAAGCAGAGGCAGGTAGAGCGAGAACGGGAACGCCGAGAGCGACAGACGAGCCAGTCGTCGGTGAATGCACCTAGCCCAGTGCCCGTTATCGGATCCAGCATCGCTCAGGACTCGCTTGCCAAGTACTCGTCAAGCCATATGGAGTCATCTGTGACTCGTCTGCTGGTCGCGACAAAGATGCTGCTCGAATCGCTCACCAAATGGTCCATCGGGCAGCGCAGCGAGGAGGATGTATCCGACATCTATGTTCGACTCGGTAACGACTTCAACTCTGCTAAGCTCGCTTTTGGCTCCTACGGTATCGACATGAACGATCTCAACTCGGTCCCTGATGACCTGCGAGACTGTTTGGAGCGCTGTCTGTCGGAAGAAGCCTCACCGTCGGTGCTCGAGATTCACCTTCCACGCATTCGCGAGATCATCATCAACCTTCTGCAAGGTCTCAAGATGAAGCAAGCCGAGTACAAACAGTTGTTGGTACAGCAGCGTGCAGCGAAGGAAGCGAATAGGTCAAGTAATTTGCCCAATGCTGCTGTCCCGTCTACACCACCGTCATCGCAGCAACCTCAGCCCACATCTAACCGCGTGCTGGGACCGCGAGCCTCTCGACAAGGTTTCAGTGAAAGTGCTGCAGCCGCAACGACACTAGAACAGCAAGGCACCACCGATGCAGGTTCCTCAGCAGCATCTTTGCAACGACCAGAGTCTCTTCAACGTGCCAGCTCGGCAGGTGCAGCTTTGCATTCGGATCGCGCTTCTCTACCAACGCACGTCGAAGACGAGACTGCTGACACCTCCGCCACACCGCCGGCAAATGCTCCAGTCGGCCGAAGCAGCATCGTTCGTCCACCCAGTCGAGTGTCACGCACTCCCAGTGACAAGTCACCCAGTAAAAGAAGCGGCGAGCAACAATCACCCGCTCTGCCACAGTTTGCTCTGTCATCGTCGGATGCTTTCGAAACCGAATCAGGTCAGGTGACGCCACAAATGCCAAACGTAGAACGGCACACTCTCATTGACGATCCTACTCCAGCTACATCCAACAACGATACCGAATCGGGCGACAAAGAGCGTCTGTCCGACCAGCCTGGTCCACTCAACGGCATGACCCCCAAGCGACTCAGCACCAAATCAGCACGACATACTCCCAAGTCTTCCGTCGACACTGCCGACTTTACCGAGCACGATCCGAGCCTGAGAGCGTTAAAGAACCGTGACGCGCTAGAACGTCGAGCTAGTAAGCGATTCAGCGCTTACACTTTCAACAAGATGGGCATCGGCCAGAGTTATAGTCAAGGTCTGGGCATGAATATGTATCCGCCTGGTAGCGGAGGTGCAGGCAGTCCCTTGGCCGAACGCAAGTCGACCGAGCGACGTGGAAGTGGAGCTCGTCGGGTCATACGTCCACCTCTTCCCGAGGCAAGTCCAGCGCTCGAAGGCGCCAACAGTCCATCAGCTCTCGCACGAACCACAACAGATTACTTTGGCTCTTCAGGAAGTAGCAGCAGCATCAGTTCTAATGCACGTCCACTGCCTCGTGCTAAAAGCTCTGCCACAGTCGACACTCGCTTCGAGTCAATTGAAGAAGTCAAAACACCCACATCGTCCACTTTCAGTCGTGAGGGTCGCTCACCTTCGCCTGAGCCAAGCAGCATGGCTTCGGAAAAGCTGGCGACTGACAGCACTGCGATTGCTGCTGCGCACAGAGGGTCGAACGATCTGCTCTCGCCAACACCGCCTGGACAACGCGTAACATCACAAGCTGTCAGCTCAACTGACTCGTTGCCCTTTGTTGACGCGCAGGCACCTCCATCAGAGCTCGGCGATGCTCCGGAGACTACGAAGAACGCTGCCTCTGCAACCGAGCCTGGCGTCGCGTTGACCCCTCAACCTGCCGCAACGCCGCGTAGTCGCTCCAGCAAGACAGCGACGTCACTCAATGTCTTCCTTCAGCTTGGTCGTCAAACCAGAAAAGCAGTCATTGACCTCGATCCCTCCAATTCCGTCACACGCGGTATCAGCGTTGCCAGACTCCGCATGCTCTTTATCGACCGCTTTGCTTACTCGCCTGGTATGGATGACTTCCCTACCATCTATCTTAAGGATCCTGCAAGCGGCGTCACCTATGAGCTTGAAGATCTCGGTGATGTTCAGGAAGGGAGCTTGCTCACACTCAACATTGAGCCGCTTGACCAGGTCAAGCAGCACCTGGACCTGTCACTGGGTACCATCTCGCGTGAGATCCGGGAATTGAAGGCTGCGTTGGCTGAGCGCGATCGAGATATGAGGAGGATGTCGTTTGCCAACAATGACAACTTGCTGACGGCGCCAGCAGCGCATGCTACACCGACAAAGATCAGCGATTCACAATTCCAAGCTGCCGGGCAGCGGGTTGCCCAGCTCAAGAGAGCGAATACTCGAACTGCTGGTGCGCAGAGTGAAGACCCTGCCGCAACGTTGCCTCAAGACGGAAGCTCAAGTGGCGCTCTTGCCCCTACGGGATCCTCAGCAATGGCGGGATCTCGCATCGCCCACGAGCTCAAGGTCCAATTTGATGAGCTGCAGAATCTCCGACGCGAATTCGCTGTCACTCGACAGCTGCAGACAGACTTCGAAGGCGATGTCAAGTCGATCCTCTCTACTGTTCGTGAGCAGGCAGGCAAAGTCCGTGCTATTGCATCCACCAAAGTTGCCGCTGAGCGCAACTTCATCGTCGCTGGTAAAGCTCGTCTTGACACCCAGTCGCAGGACCTCCTCACGCTCATCGAAGACCTCCAAGACACGGTGGACGATCTTCGTGTCGATGTGATCCAGCGTGGTGTCAAGCCAAGACCCGTGCTGGTCAAGCAGATCGTTGAAGATGTCGATAGAGCAACCAATGGTCTTTTGGAGCTCGAAGGATACGTGCAAACCGTCAAGCCGAGCTGGAAGAAGACCTGGGAGTCAGAGCTGCAGAACATTGTGGACGAGCAAGAGTTCCTCAACCACGAAGAGGGCTTGTTGTCAGATCTTCGGGATGATCTGGGCGCGTTGAAGGAGGTGTTCAGCAACATTCAGCAGGTGGTCAAACTGAGAGGAGGTAGTGGGAAAGGCGGGAAGTATATTCCGCCGTTGCCAGAAGAGGGACACGGGGGCTTATCGACAGTGATGATGGAAGTCAAATCTCAGGCGGTAAATCATGAGAAACGGCTTCGTGCGTTGCAAGCAGCGGAGAGACAGAGACAGAAGGATCTACTCGCATCAAAGACAAATGACGAGTTCAGCGAAGAGTTGGCTGGATTCGTGGACAAGAAGGTGCTGAGGAAAACCGGCGGTGTGTTGGAAGCCGAGAGGGTCAGGCGGAGGAGAGATCATGCTACGTGGAAGGCGATGTTCGGTGGCGGCGGACCGGGCGGTATTCCGATGGCTCCATCCGGGACCGGAGGCGTAGAGGCAAAGCCAAAGAAGTTGACCTTGGGCAGCAAAAAGGGCAGAGACGGGAAGAAGCCGGCCGATGCTGCAGGGGCGAATGCTTCTGGAGATGCAGCGGCTGGAGAGAATGCCAGCACAAATACAGCTGGCGACGATACCACCCTGTAGATTCTAACGCAAAGACTTGCTCTCTTCGTTGACTTTCTTCGTCTCGCAATCGCAGCAATTGCATCATATATCAAAGCTTGCCTAGGTGTCTGAACTTAGATTCCGTGAGGTAACGGCAGCAATAGCGAGCGTGGGAGGTTCAATAGCCTTCCAAATCCAACGCTTCCAGCGCGAGATCGTCTTCATCCTCGTCGTCGTCCTCTTCTTCTTCATCCTCGTCGTCGTCCTCTTCTTCTTCATCCTCGTCGTCGTCCTCTTCTTCCTCGTCTTCTTCCTCCTCGTCTTCTTCTTCCTCGTCTTCGTCCTCTTCGTCAGCTTGTCTCACTCCCCCTTCGTCTTCTTCTGCTTCAGCTTGTTCATCTGCGTTCTCAGCCTGGTCTCCGTCAGATCTCTCTTCAACTTGGCCAACAGAGTCAGTCTCTTCTGGTTCGTCCGTCACCTGTTCCGTGTATCGGTCCTTAGCGAAAACTGCTTCAGCTGTACCGCCGGCCTTTTCCGGAAGTGTCTGCACTTCAGCTTGTGCAGCTCGTGTCTCGGACTCCTCCTTGTCTTGTTTATCTCGTACGATCCAAGCCTGAGTTGAGAGATCTGCTGTCAGACCCTGTTCGTTGGTTTGAAGAGTCTGTTTCCTAGCCAAAGCGTTTGCCTTTGTCGGCGTCTGTTCTCCGTCGGCTTCATCCAGCGCCAGCTGCATCCTCCGCTTCTCCAACGGCACGGCCATTCTAGCACTACTTGTATCACCTCTGCTGAATAAGCCACTCGACCTTATAGAAGCCGCCTTATAGTTAATGGACGAATGACCTTCATGATCGGTGATATCGTCATCATGGTGAAAGATGGTGCCTGCGATTCCGATATTGAAGTTGTTATGGGTGGTGGGGCGAGCACGAGGAGTGCTCACGTCAATTTCATCAACGTCTGCTACATTGCCAGTGCGGCTGGACAGAGCTTTGTCTGTTATGAACCTGACTTGATCTGGGCTGAATGGCGAGTCTCCTCGAGGAGACAAGTCAATACTGTTTATGAGGCCGAGATTGGATCGAGTACGTCGAGTTGGGGACTCAGTCGCACCTTGACTAGCGAAGTCGGATGAAGAGCTAGCTGCGTCCTGGTCTTGTACTTGGTCTTCGAGGAATGCAGCGACTGAAGGTACGACGCTTGCAGGTGCTCTTAGAGCCGCGGAAGCGGGGCTTGGGCTGATGAGTGAAGAGGTCGTGCTGTCTTTCGCAACGCTGGTGGCCCTTCTTGCAACATTCGAAGCTACTCTGTCTTCGTCTGGAGCTAGTAAAGCCGATCTGCTGGCTAGTGGATGGGCGCTGCCGGTAGAAGGTCGGCCTGCTCGGCTTGTAGGCCGTGAGTGTGGAGGCGTGCGTAGACTGGCATTGCTGTTATGCGATGACGTACGGGAGTGGAGATGGAGTGACCGGGAGGGGGTCATTGGCCGTTGTAACGAGGTTGAAGCTGCCAAGCTTGAAGTTGATGCTAGTGGAGGGCTGGGCCCGGGCGGAAGGTCTGGGTCAATCTCGAAGTGCAGCTTTAGGGTTGGATGGTGGATTGGAAGTTGTCGATTGCGATGCAAGTGGGGATGTATAGATGGTTGCGGAGAGACTCTCGGTGGTAGAGCAATATTGTCGTTCTGTTCAGACGAAGGAGGCAGTGAGGTGTTCCTCGACATGGAACCTTCGACGATAGAGTTGCTGCTCGAACCCGCCCCATTCTGATTGTTTCCATTGGCAAGGTTATGAATGTGTGAGGTCACTGCCCAAGCGTATGGATTAGCCAGAATTGAAAGCGGATTCGGAGCAGGCCACAGCCAAGATGGAATATGATTACGTGGAGGCAGACGAATGCCATCAGGTTGAGCGAACTTGTTGAGGAATGACGACAAGTGCGACGGCACTTCTGTCCATTCAGAAGAGTTGGAGTCCCGCAAAGCTCTCCCCAGCTCTGCCAGAATTGCCGGATTCGACCATGCCTGCACCTTGCGCATGCAAGCCACCAGCGTGCTGGTCACTTCGACGCCATCCAGACAGTGCACGTAGATGGGGTGATTGCGACGGTCGAGCAAGATGGAAAGCGCTCTCGCTGCTCCTTCGCGAGTGAGACCACCGCTTTCGTCCTTTGGCTTTTCAGATCGCACGTGAAGCAGCTTGATGCCCATCTGAGCTGCCCTTTCTGCTACAGGTGTCGTTGATGTAGACAATAAAGAGGATGGACCGCTCTGCGAGGACCACGCAAGAAGAGCCGCATCGTTGTCGAGAGGTCTTGGCGTGAGACTGAGGACGGTGCGAAGATGCAGCCGCGAGAGAAAGTATAGATTGCGAGTTTTTGGGTATGCTCCGCGGTAGACGGATTCGCGATGATGTGAGTGTAAACGAGGGTCATCTTCCGTGTTGGACGGATCGTCGACACAGGAGAATGCCACCGTAGAGAAGCGGAGCGGTGGAGTGAGAGGTTTGAGGGACATGCTCACGAGTAAAGCGCCAGTGGGAAATGCTCCTCGTCGAGCGAAGGCAGTGCAGCCTCCAAGCGGTCACGTTGACAGCTGAATCGTCAAGAGCTCAACAGCATGCTTGAGCCCTCTTCGTCTTTGAAAAGATCTGTGGCGAGAGTCAAGTATAGGCTGGACAAAGTTGGCCAACATAAGTGAGGGAGAGTGTCTCTGAAAGCAACGTTTGTGTTAGGAGCGACATCAAGGCTTCCATCACCATGTGGAGATTCTCAGAAGAAGCTTGTTAGATCGAGGCAGTCTTTTGGTTTTGACAAATTCTCGCTTGCAGAGGGACCAACACTCGACACACACGCGACCCTGAAAGCTTGTTGAACACAAGAAAACTCAAGCTTGTTCACACCTTGTCGCTCAGCATTCGACACCCAACTCCTCTTGCAACTGCTCACTACGGAGCGCGCAACAAGCATGCTTTGGCAAAGAGGTACTGAAGCACCGATGGACACCTCGCCTCCAGGGCCTCCTCCACGTACGTAATGCAGCAATCCTGTGCCACACATAACCGCATGAGCTTGATACTGACCTGCCACCTCAACCATGATTCATTTTCTTCTCTTTGTTCTCGCTCGAGTAGCCAGCATATTTGATAGCAATGGGACTCAACAATGGTCAAGTCAACCTTCCACTTCACAGCTTCCGATGGACATGGACATGACCGATGTAGAGATGTCGAGTCTAACTCCACCTTCCAACAAAGTCACTAACCTTCGTGCACACGTCACACACCAGGCCGACGAGCTAGCGGACGACTCAATGACCAACATCGAAGCTCGTTCTAACAGCGCATTCTTCAAAACAACACCGTCGCAGCACATCCGTCGTAAACGTAGCGTCCTTAGCAGGAAGGGAAAGCGACTAGCACATCTCCAGAGTCGCGAGCTCATCCCAACGTCTCGCGGGTTGCCACCGAATGAAGGCGAGGACAGCTACGGCACCGAAGAAAGTGATGACGAGGACGAAGACGAGGACGAGGAGGAAGATGGACAGCAGAAGACTGTAAGCCGTCGGAAAGGCACACCGAGTCGGATGCGATCCATCACCAAGTATGCCGTCAACTACATTCTCCCAAACTCGGTCGCACCGATACCGCATCAGCCAACGGCGTCCTCACCATCGGGTGTGCATCACATGGACAAACCAGAGCTCTTGCTGGGCTATGCACAGCTTGTATTCAATGCCAGCATCCTCTCGGCCTTCCTCTACCTCCTGTTCAGTATCTTTCGCACCGTGCAACGAGATGTCGCTGAGAAAGTGCGAGCATACGAGATGGGTGAGTGCAGAAACGTATCGATCGTTACCTTATATGCCAAGCCCGCTGACAATGATCTTTTGGCCCACTCACTTCTGATTTGACAGACACGCTCTCGGAGATTACGGCTTGCGCAACAGCCTACGCAGCCAATCGATGCGGTACCGACCTGCAGGCTCCAGCACTTGCGCATGCCTGCAAGAATTGGGAGCGATGCTCTGCTCGTGATCCGGCTGTTGTTGGCACTGCACGCGTAACTGCCGAAACATTCGCAGAAATTTTGAATGGCTTTGTCGACTCGGTCAGCTGGAAGAGCATGTTCTTCACGCTCATCTGTTTCTCAATTGTTGTAGGTGCCACCAACTCGTTCTTCTCCTTCTTCCGTATCAAGACTCGTTCACGCTCTCGAGAGTCCGATCACAGTGCTCAACGATCACAGCAATCAGCAGCATCAAGTAACCCAGCGCCAGCTTCGCATGCAATCGCCGGGGGCCGTGATCAAGGCAGCAGGCATGCCAGCGACATGCATCCATACTACCATCCACAGCACGCTCCACACTATGCCTACCCAGCATGGCAGCCACTTGCTCCATCAACGCCTTCACGCAGACGTACACGTCACGACGCCTAGACTGGCTGAGCATCATTCGGAATGCACATTTTAATTTTCATTCATCAGGGGTGTTCGAGCACGTTGGGGTAGCCTAGAGTGAAGAGATTAGAGAACGCCTGACTGGTTCGTGTGTTATGCAGCTTGCACGGCGACGATCCTGGCACGTCTTGGTGACCAAAATTGCTGCGCTTACTTGCCGGGCTGGTTCTGGGAAGCATGCTTGGCGTTGTTCAATGCCTGTGATCGAGTGTAGAAGCATGATTTGGAATGTCAAGGATGTCAGAAGCTGTCATCAGTACGGAGCCGAGAGGCTGAAATGAGGTAGTTTGTGACTGACGTTCTCGAGGTTGCCTGCGCCGCTGTTGTTGTCGCCAGCTTGACCGGATTCGCTACCCTTGTTCTCGCCGCTGCCGAAGATACCGCCACGCTGCTGCTCGTCAGGAACAGCCTGAGAGGACTTGCCGGGAGCCGACTGGAGGTGCCAAGGCAAAAAGAAAGAGCTTCCAGGTTAGCCATGTGTTGCGACAAGATCAGATCTATTGTTGCCTTCCTCGCGATGCTCACCTGACCGATGGGGTCGTTCTCGCGGCCTTGGAGAGGAGGAGACTGAGTGCCACCCTGGTTCGACATTGTTGCTGTGACTCTGAGTTGGAGATGAGGAAAGAATATGAGAGTAGTTGAGAAACGTTGTGAAAGTTGTGAGTCTGAGCCTGCCTTCGTTTATATACGGCCGGGCTGAGGTGGAGAGAGCCACACGCACAGACCAACACAAGCGATGGAAACAGCGTTTCGGATCTTCAGATCAGGATCAGGAATGACGATGTTTGACAGAGGGTCTTCTAGTCTGCGCTAAGTTATGAGCAACATTATGCAGCCGTCGATTCTCTCCAGCCTCACGGCATAGAAACTGCACAGGCCTTACCAACCTTCTAGCAGACATGCCGGCCAAAGCAATAAGTTTGCGGCAAGGACATTGGCTGTGCTTAGAGGATACAGTTTCATTTGAAGCTGAACAGTAGAAGAATCAACCGAGCAAGAGAGGCTCGATTGCAGGCTTGACGGCCTGAAGCAGAGGATGAATCATCTTGCCGAGAACGCAGGAGCGAACCTCTCACGTCACACCAAGGTGGAGGCTTGGACCCTTCTTGGATGAGACTGTTATCTGTTATGTTAGAGCGAACCTTCTGATCGGCTCAAGAAAATTAAGCGATGCGCTGGATGCGCTCTGCACGGGCCCGTGACTGGAAGAAGGTCAGGGTCCTGCTGACAGCCAAGATGACTACTTTGCAGCGCCATTCCATCGCACCAGCCACATCGCAGCGATCTCATCTCCGAAGCCAGAGCTCTTGATGACAATCTCTTGATCATGGCAAACATTACGACCACCATCTAGACGATAGACGTTGCCTCGCCCTTCAAGCTTGGCTGAGGACAGAGCTTCAGAAGCTCGGCTTTGATCGCTCCGACCATGCCAGTCTTGACTCTTCGAATGATCCGACCAACAGGAGCATCGCGAACAATAGCAGCGATCTGCTCAAATACATTTCAAGCCAATGCTGTGCCAGGCCCATCAAGACTTGCGCCATCGACCCTCCCGACACCCTTTGTAGTTGCAACGCGGCTGTGTGGAATCTCTTCAAAAGCATCTCTGCGTAGCGCTTCTGCTCTTCTACTTTCAAATCGAGACAGTGCTCAGTTTCAGAATGGCCAACGCTCCTCTCGCGCATTGCTCCCAAAGCCTAGTGTCCGCACCTACTCTACCACTCCTGCTGGCGTCAAGACCACCTATCCAAGTTCAGTACCACCAACCGACGAGAATAGCCAGCATCACAATAGGAACAAGCTCGGCAAGGAACGCGATCAGGGCTACCTCGCTTTCACCAAGTCCAGTCTCTTCAAGCTCACACTTCCACTCCAACCGCCAAGTTCTGACCCCGCCTCCCCCTCCTCCAAGAGCTCTTCGGCCAAAGCCAGGGCAGAACGGAAGGGCACCCCGCAGAGATCAGAGGTTGAAGAGAAGCAACGCAAGAGCATCTCCGACAAGCCTTGGGAACAGGCTGCAGAGACGCCAGGCCCACCTGTCTCGCAAGTCAATCATCGTGCGCATTCCAACCTCCATGGTCCCGAGAATGGCGAGCCCTCCGATATCGAAGCCGATGAATATGATGCCGAAGCGCCCGCCCATAGCGTTGTCTTTCTTCTCCACAGTGCACAACCTCTGAGCTATGTTGCCAGCCTCATTCGTGCCGAGGGTCCGAGTCCAGAGCCGAGTCAGTATCAGCTCCAAGAGGTGCAGCAGGCAAACGCTTCCTCCGGAGATCAAGGCGACAAGAAGGACAAGGTCAGCATTCCAGTGGGACCAACATCTTCACCGGAGCGAAAGGACAAGCGTATCACCTTGACACAAGAGCAACTCGAGATGCGCGAAACGCTGCTTCGACAGGGCTTCGTCGATCCCCTCGGTGATCCCCCCATTTCCTTCCATACTCGTGCCGCTGACGGCAAGCGCTGGTCGCCTGCAACAGGCATCGGTGACTTCCTCCGCGACGCTGCACGTATCGGCTCCTTCGTCATCCGCATCGGAGAGCGCAACGTCTACGTCACCGTCCCCTCCTTTGAGGACCGTACACGTTTCCTTCGTGCCAGCTTGTACGCCAAGACAGAGCAAATCGAACAGCTCGTCAAGCTCAAGGCAGAGTGCGACCGCATCGCCCACATGGGAACCAAGCGACTCTCCTTTGCTGGTGTGGCCATCCTGAGCGCCTGGTGGGGCTCGGTCGCCTTTCTCACCTTCTGCACTGAGCTTGGCTGGGACGTCATGGAGCCTGTCACCTACCTTACCGGTCTTGGCACCATCCTGGGTGGTTATATCTGGTTCCTCATTCATAATCGCGAGGTATCCTACCGCGCTGTACTCAACGAGACTACATCTAGGCGACAACAGAAGCTGTACATCAAGAAGGGGTTCAACGTGGAGCGCTATCAAGAGCTCATCGAGGAGGTCAAGGATCTGCGAAAGGCCATCAAGAAGGTCGCTGAGGATTACGACCTCGAATGGGATCAAGGCGAAACCAGAGCAGGCAAGCAGAACAAGAAGGCACTCAAGATCATCCGTAACCACGAAGCGGCATCTTTCCGCTCCAAGAGGGAGGACGTAGGCGAGGATAGGGATGGAGATGACACCGGCAAGGACAACAGGCATGTCAGCAGCGCTGAACACGAAGCTGAGGATAAAGATGGCGATGGTCAGCCAGACAATGTACAGGAAGATCACTCCAAGCTCAAGATCAGGAAAAAGAAGGCCAACGAGACCGAGCCTCGTCGTCACTATTCGACATCCGCGCGACGACCCACCATCTCCGCCTCTGCCAGGGCAACGTCTCAAGTGAGATATTACAGCAGTAGCTCGGAGCAAGCATCTGCATCGTCGGCCTCGAAGGCAGCTGTCGCCAAGTCCACCTTGGAGGCTACCACTAGGAGCTCTGCAGCTGCACCAACCTCACAAACCAAGAAACCATTCAGCATCAAGCCTTACATGGCTCTGAGCCGCATCGACAAACCCATCGGCACCTGGCTTCTTTACTGGCCTGGTGTATGGTCCATTGTTCTCGCCTCGCACACACTCGGCCTGCCCTTCACCACGCCACTCTTCTACACTTTGCTGTTCGGCGTCGGTGCCATCGTCATGCGTGGAGCCGGATGCACCATCAACGACATGTGGGACGTCAAGATGGACCGGATGGTTGAACGCACCAAGACGCGTCCACTGGCTGCTGGTGACATCAGCCAGTTCCAAGCTCTCTGCTTCCTTGGTGTACAGCTCAGTGCTGGTCTCGCTGTTCTGGTCAACTTGAACCTTTACAGCATCATCCTTGGTGCAAGCTCGCTAGGCGTTGTCGTGCTGTATCCACTCATGAAGCGCGTGACCTACTGGCCGCAATTGGTGCTGGGCTTTGCGTTCAACTGGGGTGCCATGCTCGGATGGTCCGCCGTCGCGGGTGCTGTTGACTGGTCCGTTGTCTTGCCATTGTACGCTGGCTCCATCTTTTGGACCTTGGTCTATGACACAATCTACGCACACCAAGACAAGACCGATGACGTTCATGCCGGTGTCAAGTCGACTGCATTGCTGTTCGCAGACAAGGCCAAGCCGGTCCTTTCAGCCTTCTCAGCTGCGACCATTGGACTGTTTACATACAGCGCATCGAAGGCCATCCCCCCTACGATTGCTGCTAAGCACACCACTGCAGCTGAAGTACTCGCTCCTGCCCAGAGCACTTCGGTCGGCGACCTCGTCCTGTCGCCCTCCATTCTTGACAGTCTCGCTTCTGTATCGCCCATGCTAGATGCGCTTGCTCATCACCATCCCTTCTTCTGCGTAGCACTTGCAGGCGGTGCATCGCACCTTGCCTGGCAAGTCCGAACGGTCAAGTTGGACGATCGTCCGGACTGCTGGCACAAGTTCTGCTCCAATACGACATTCGGCTGGATCATCGTTTCCGGTCTTATTGCCGATTATGCGGTTTGGCTATATCTCAATGAGGGGCATGCGGAGTCGAAAGGAAACGAAGAAGGACAGTGAAGCATGAGATCGCCAAGCTTCACAATACAAAAGCATAGAGATAGCTACATCACAAAAGCATTCACAAGCATGAACTGACAAAACGTCAAACGTCGAAGTCTGATGCGACAAAAATGGTTTGAGAGGCGGTTGAGATGCGGACGATACATGGACAAATACAGGCAAGCGTGCAGACAGAAGAGAGGATAGAAAATCTCGGAATAATGGTGGCAAATGTAACTTCTTGATGGAGTGATGGAGCAAAGCGTGTACGATCGCGACTAGCTCTACGCGTTTGACGCAGTTGGTTTGGCCTCATTGATGTTTTCCGCAGCGAAAGCAGAGAAGAATCCTTGGCCCTCCTTCCACTCCTGGAAGCCCTTCTGCAATCTGACGCTGAGACTCTCGAACGAGTCAAGAGCAGGTCGGACGTCGAGCACGAATTCGGGATCCTCCTTGTCCGGATCATCGGGAACGCTGTAGTAATCGATAACGTATCTGACCTCCTTTCCATCCTGGTCTGGCCTCCTTACGACCCAATCGTGACGGTCGAAGGGTGGCTCGGAACTGAAAGTGTTGGGCATGATCTTGGCCATCATTCCAAACAACCTTGCTTTGGGTGTCTTTGTACCGGGCTTGCCCTGGAAACGAGCGAGTTCGGCACGAGAAGCGTCGGCACCTGCAAGCTTCTCCCATTCAAGCACTTCGAGCCATGCCTGTTCATTGAGGAAGTTGTGCACCATGACCATGGTTTCGACGTGCTCTTCGGGAGTCTCCCAGCCCTTACGGACAAGTGCGTTGTAGAATTGCTGTGGAGACGGGTACTCCCACTTTTCGGTCTGCTCTTCAGAGGGCTTGCTAGCATTGTGCTTGACTGGGCACGCGGAAGGCGCATCGTATGGAGAAGCACCGGGTGCAGCCGAGTTTCGCGACCGAGGGATGGAGGAGACGACTCGCTCTGTGGAGAGGGGCGTCTGCTGTTCTGGTGCTTTATCCTGACCGAGGGTGGGCATCATGTTGAGAGGGTTCAATGTCGAAGACCATGGCTTGGAGGATGAGGAAGAGGAAGAGGATGAGGATGAGGATGCTGATGTTGATGGAGTCATGGCACCGGCAGACGTATGCTTTGCTGCTGATTTAGAGGCGAGATAGGCGTCGCGATTTTCGTGAGGGATAGGGCACTGGCCTCCGGACGAAGGGACCATCTTTATTGGCGACGGCTTTGGTGGTGCTGGCTGAGACGGCACAGCAGAGCCACTGCCACTGGCATGCATGGGGCAGCCAGGAGGTGGCGATGCAGACGACGAGGACGAGGACGATGCTGCAGATGACGAACTTGCTTTCATAGAGCGTAGGATCTCATCGCGATGCTGCGAAAGCTTGTAGGCCATGAATCCAGCAACAGCAGCCTGGTTGTTGGTGTTGGGGTTTTGGTCCAATGCCGCTTGGGCGCGGATGGCGCGCACGATCTCTGCGGGGTTCATGTTGTTGTTGTAAGTATGGATGGCGAAGAAGGGAGACTGGCCTGTTGTGTGAACAGGTTGTGACGTTGTGGTAGCACGTAAGTAAGTTGACGGCCACGGCGAGGTTCATGAAGGTTTGAAAGCGAGAGAACCCTTCTTGTTGTCCGCTCCTGTATTGCGGTGGAGGGAGAGGGTTCGAAATTCAAGCAGGCTCAGTGGCTGCCACTTTCTGGCAAATTTTCGAGTCAAATCTCGAACACATTCAAGCCCGACTTCCGAGAGACCCTTTCTGACAAATCAAGGCCCGGAATGTTCCTGCTTTAGCCGGAGTTGGAGGGAAGCAAACCGTTCTTGACAAAGCCGAGGAGGTGACATGGGGGATTATGTCAGCTTCGGTCAAGCCAAGTTGAGTTGAGTCCTTTTTTCCTCTCCCATTCTTCTCCACAGTCACATTGAGGAGGTGTGTTTCTTTCCAAAGTCACATCAAGCAACACAGGCACACATGCACACATGCATGGATGGATGGACACACACACGCACAGACAGATGCATGCACGCACACACGGACACACACATGCATGCATGCCAGGCAGGCAGGCAGTCAGTCTGTGTTTGGCCTATTCTTCCTCCTTCCTCCTTCCTCCTTCCTCCTTCCTCCTTCCTCCTTCCTCCTTCTGCCTCCTCCTCTTGTTCTTTTCCATAGGCTACTCCTTGTTCTTGTCAATCTGGCAGCTGAGTCATCTCATTGCCTTGTCTCAAGCCAAGGCAACTTGACTCAGCAACTCAAGTGTCACAATGGTGACTTTGGCTATGATGGGTTGGCCCAGCTTCAGCTTCGACTTCTCTCCTCTTCTTCCCTTTGGCACTTCAGCCAACGAAGCCAAGGCAACTTGGCTCAGCAACTCAAGTTTCACATTGGCAACTTTGACTCAGCACCTTGATGAAAGGGATGGGATGGCTTGAGCAATTCAAAACAATGGTTTAGCTCAGCTTCAGCTTCTCTCCTCCTCTTCTTCCCTTTGGCACCTCAGCCAACGATTAGTGGTCCAGGCTGGCTAGCTGGACAGCTTGGGTGAAAGCATCAACCTTGCTTAGTCTGGCATGGTGCCAGTGTTGCCCTTGGGAAAGAGAATGATGCTCTCCCTTTGGCAGGACTTGCTTGCTGCTGGCTTTTCATGGCACATATAAGAGGCCCAGATCATTCCCACATCCCAGGTTTGCCCTTCCTTTCCCTCATCTTCCTTGACCTTCATCTTCTTCCTCTCAGCTTCACTCTAAATTTGTCTGTAGCATCCCTCTTGCAACCAACTGAGCCAGCCAAATTCACTTCTTCTCTCTACCATGTCCAATGCGCCTTTGTGCCCTGTTGGGTGATTTGGCCAGGTAGTGCCAACAGCAGCAACTTGCATGGGGAAGTTCAGTGACCACACCTCCCTTACAGAGGAGCACCTTTCCAGGTGGGCCAAGGAGGTATCAAATTGCTTTGATGACAACCCAGCCTTCTTGGAGTTGTGCAAGAATCTAGCTGAGGTGGAGCAAGACCTTAACAGTATGTTCCATGCACAACACCTCTCACCTGGCACCCACTTGGGGAATGCTGTGGTGGAGCAGTTCTTGTGTACTTTTTGCAACAAGGTTTTCCTCCCACATGCTTACAGTCCTCACTCAATCATCACTGCTGATGACATCCTCTCATCCCCACCTAGACATGATGTCTCAGCCAATTGCTTGTTTTGGAAGATGGTTGCCAAATTCTGCATCTATCATCAGAAAGAGTCGTTTCTCAACCCAGAGCAGAAGTGATACGGCCCAGTCCATCGAGTCAGCACAGTGGATCCTTGTCGGTGACAGGCTACTGTATGCAAATTGCACCATGTGACGGAGGCTGGTCTGTATTTGACGGTGTGGTACAGTACTGTACAGTCCCTGTCCAAAGTTTGGGGACAGGGTCCAATAGACAATAAATCAACCGTCCAATAGCATACCTTCCATCTGCTTGGAGGAGTGGTTGTAAGCGGTCACGTGCCAGAGACTAGTTTTGGGTGTTATTTGTTCAGTATAGATGGGGTTGATTGAGTAAGGACTACTCGGTATGTTTTGACTTAAAATGTAACCAGATGTCTTTGACTAGCAAGTCTTGGCTGACCACCTTGAACACTCCATTCAGAGGTTGCACAGCACATATGCTGTTTGTTGGAGAGTGAGTGATACCCTCTCCCTACAGTATGAGTGTTCACAGTACTGTTGATAATGCTCTTGGACATCATCTGGACTGTGATATGTTAATTGCCTACAGAGAACAGGAGTTACTGGACTGCAGGTGTGAGTCACCACCTACAATAACTAACTGGACTGCAGGTGTCAAGCAACACTGCCTACAGCAAGGGACTGGACTGCAAGTGTTGAAGAACACCACCTACAGTAAGGGACTGGACTGCAAGTGTTGAAGAACACTGCCTACAGTTGAGAACTGGACTGCAAGTGTCTGGAAGACACTGCCTACAGTTGATGCCTAACAGTGATACAACACACACATTTGAGGGTCATTGCAAGAGCACTGCTATTGCAATGGTACAAAACTAAGAGTCAAGTAAGTAAGTAAGTAAGTAGCATGTTGAGTGGATGAGGATCCACTCATATGCTATGGTGAAATGGGAGTATTTATGTGTTCAATTGGTGTCACCTGTGACACCTATCCCATTCCTCTTGAGGGGCCTTCATCCCCCATTTGACACTGTCTCTCCTGCTGGTGTCGATCCCATTGATGCTGTGCCCCTACCATCTGCACAGCATAATGGTTATGCATCACTGCCCTTTTGCCTTCATGCTCCCTTTCTGCTTGATGATGTGTGATGACCCCTTCGACACAGCTCCTCCTCTTTGTTTAACCAATCTGTTCACTGCTTCCTTCTTTCTTCACCAGCAACCACCTTCCCATCCTTATCTCATGAATCCCCTTAGCCACCTGTTGGACCTCATGACCAAACCCCTTGGTCATGCAGTCGCCCCCTGTGCTTGGTCCTGTGTGGCTAT
The DNA here is from genome assembly GCF_900519145.1 of Ustilago hordei. NCBI lineage: Eukaryota > Fungi > Basidiomycota > Ustilaginomycetes > Ustilaginales > Ustilaginaceae > Ustilago > Ustilago hordei. The sequence goes on from NW_024545261.1 coordinate 2,194,444, forward strand.
ATGCATGCACCCCTCAAGCAGTAACTGTCTGTGTGATGCTGAGCTCAGTCCCCTGCTCCTACATGTGGTTATCTCTGTGTGCTTCTCCTTCTAAAGCCAGTACCTTCCTTCCTGAATCTCCTGATACTTGCTTGTATCAGCTGACTTGCTGAGGCATGCTGATCTGATTGATCCTCATGAGATTAACCTGGAACCCAGAGTTTGGTCAATCTCATAAATCATATGCACTACCAGCCCAATTAGCTTTGTCAATTCCTGATGACTTGGTGCTGATCAATTTTGCACCCCCTTCATATGTTGATCCATTGATCCTGTGACATTACCATGAATGCCATCAGTCAATTTGGCACACCCTTCTTGCGCTGGCCTGCTGGCCCTGTGACAGTGGTCTCTAATAAGTGTCAGACTGAGCAAAACACACAGTGAGCAAGCTTGGAAGAAGAGCTTTTGATTGCAGTGAGTCTCAGAGCCAACTAATACTTGAGCAGACCTCCATGCTTAGTAAGCACTTGCTCCATGCAATGCTCCATTGACTTGATCACAGGTTTGATATGTTCAAGCATGATCTGGGTGTTCCACACCTCCTCTGCAGCTCTGGCAAGTTCATCCCAGGTTTTTGGTACTGGCAAATGCTTACCAAGCAAGTTTTTGAACACATACCATATGTTCTCAATAGGGTTAAGGTCTGGAAAAGCTGGTGGGTGTTCCTGCATCTGTATGTTGTATTTGACCCACTGTTGCTTGCAGATAGCAGCCTGATGACAGCTGCTGCCATCTTTGACAACTGACAGGCTGTCAGGGTATGCACTAACAGCAGTTATGGCATCCTGGAGCAGGCTGTCAATGATCCAATCATGATACCTGACAGCTGTGAGGTTCTTGGCAGGATCCCATTGATTACCCAACCCCAGTTGCTTCTTCCTTGGAGCCAATGGGAGCACAACCAATGGGGCTTTAAAGTTGAATGCAATGCCAGCCCATACCTGGATGCTGAAATGGCCAAAATGGAATGTTGGAACCATGTTGTTGATGTCTTCTTGAGTGTTTTTCCAGCAACTAACCCATGTGCATCTGGGCTGGTAGCCAACCTTGACAGCTGCCTTGTCTTTGAACAGCACTTGCTTCCAACCAGTGGAGCTGTTAGCCTTGGCCCATTCTAGACATTTATGCCAGTTTTTGGATGTCAGAAATGGCTTTCAAAGCACAATCTGGCAGTTAATACCAGCCTGGTATGCTGCTTTTTGGAGCTGCATTATTGGAATGCTGCCAAGTGATGCTGACAGCTGCTGCCATGATAGAAACAGGTTTTTGAGTACCTCACACTGAAGGTATTGGTCTGAGGTAGCTGTCCAGGAGCACAGATGGCTGGATTGTGCTTTTGTTTCAAAGGAACCATGCTCCTTAAAGTTATGGATGGTCTTGTGAACTGCTGTCTTGGAAACACTGCTTAGCTCTGCAATTTGTCAAATTGGCAGCCCAGTATCATGCATTGCAATGATTGAGGCATGCTTGCTTGAAGAGAGCTCATTGCCACAGACCATGTCAGTGTTTGAAGTGTTCTTGCTTAGTATGATGGGACTGTACTGTACGGTTTTGATGCATGGCATTGAAGAATGCTCAGAGCAGCTAAGAGGGCAATGCCACGGGGAGCAGTGGATCGGGCAGATCAACGGAAGCTCGTCGAGGATCCCGATCTGGCCTGCTAACGCATTGGATGCAAGGATCGTCAAAATGACGGCACGCCGAAACCCACAGGCAGACACACACAGGCCAAAGGGACGAACCTGCTTCCTCATTGAGCTGTCCGGATATTCAAAGACATCTTTGTATCGGCACAAGAGTTGTCCCAATTTTGCAGGCTAGGCAGCAGAACCAGATCCAAAAGAGAGCGTGGCGTAGTAGCTTGCAGGAACACCTCGGATTCGACTCCCGATCTTTACGTGCAGGATCATTCGTATCACGCTTCTTGGCCTGTGTCTGTCTGTGTGCCTTTGCTGTTCGGCAGTCAGTCTGCGCGCGATCTGTTTCGGATCTAGCCGCCTCAAGCCCCTTCCACCTTCCACCCCCCCACAAACACACACACAGCCAGCCAGCCAAGCGATGCTGCCTCGCTACTCTGGTACTGAGCAGCCGAGCGAAGCAATTACTCGCATCTCTCTTCTCGAGTCTTGGACGGCAGCGAACTTTTTTCGAACAGCTTGCAATGGCTACCGGCATCGTCTTGATCGACACTATTTTACATCTCCGGTCAAATCCGAAGCGCAGCCTTCAATGGTACCGAGTCTCAGCTTCTTGCAGAGTGACGTTGGTACACTGGCGAGTTGACTTGCGATCAGAAAGAGCCAAGAACATCGGAGAAAAGCGAAGATAGAATCACAGCTATCATTCAAGCAGCTGATGGCTTGGCGCTTACTATCTGTCTGGCTGACGTGCTTATCTTCGGATGGATGCCGACTCACAAGCAAGCAACATTTGATACAAGATCCGAGCGTTTCGCCCTTCTCGATTTTGTGTGTGAGTTGTTTGTTGCAGCAAGTCTTGCTCCATGGCCGAAACGGGCGATATCCCCGAGCTTTCAAGGTTGAGCCAAATTTACGCTCTCTATGTATGGGTTGCGTGCTATGTGTGTGTGTGTGTGTGTGTGTGTGTGTGTGTGTGTGTGTGTGTGATGTTGCAGAAAATCACAAATCAAAATCACAATTCAGGGCAAGAGAGCTTCCTGCGACGCTCAAGCTCGCCTCGAGCTTTCGTGTGTGGTTTGCAGAGCGAGAGAGAGAGGGAGGGGAAATTCGAGCAAGTCCTCGCTCAGTCGCCAGATCCGACACCTTCTCAACAACAGCGCACCCTTTCCAGTCGAGCTTCTGACTGGCAGCTGCACCCCTCTCTACTCTTTCTCGACCTGGCGGTTTGGGTTTGCAATTCTCGCTGCTGCTTTGTTCGAATTCACTCGGCTCTTTCCAGGTTGCTTGCTCCTCCACCGTCTCCACACCCACATCTCATGCTCTCGTTGCAAAGCCACACGACCGATCTTGTCGAAGCGCCCACATTGTAGCCTCCCTTTCATCCACCTCATCATCACTCTCGCTTTCACTTTCTGCATCTTCCAACACACAGCAGCAAGTTGGTCTCGCGCACTTTCTTTGAGCACATTCTTCAGATCATCGACCATCACCGACACTCGCTAGCCGCAACAGTAACGCTTCGCCTCTTGTCAGTCAATACCATGCAGCTTCTACACTAAAGCCACCATCGCATCCGCAGCTCTGTTCACCTCGGTGTCGCGGGTCTTCAGGTCTGCGGGAGCTCCGACAACAAGCATCGAGATCTGGTGCGCCTATTCTTGAGCGAGCCAGCTTTGTGATTGCAAGCATGGCATCGCAGAATGCGGAAGAGCCGATCGGATGGGCCGCTCCTTCAGCCATCGACACCTCACTGTCCATTGCTCCTGAACAGAATCCATCCGACGCTCCAGCTACAAGCCAGGTTGAAGGTGCGGTCTCTGACGGAGCCTCTTCCGATCGCAGCAGCAGCACATCTGCTCCAAGTCCTGCTTATCCCTCGCTCAGTATGGCCACGGCAGGACAAGGCTTGAGTGCCGTCGGTGCTTCCTCAACGGGCGCGTCGGTCGACCCCAGCGTCGAAAAGGAAGCGACGCTACCTTCCTCTCAACTGTTTAGCTCGCCTGCTTTGCCATCAGACACCAAGGAGCTTGCCCAGCCCATCTTGATAACACCCGCTTATGACTCGAATGCCCAATTCTCACCACAGAAACCAGCCGACCCTACGCTTCTTGGCGTCGAAGCTGCTTCCCGCAGCTCCACCCCCGCCTCAGCTTCGCCTTCAGTCATCTCTGGCACTTCCACACCAGCACGTTCTGCCGCCAACGAGCTCCATCTCTACGCCCAGCGCATCCAACAGCAGCTCCTCAATCAACACGTTCGAGATCGGTTGCATGGAGCATCAGCTCAGGACCCATCGAGCACACCGCCCTTGCTTCCGCATCAGCACGGCCATCTCGCCTCAGCAACCGCCAGCGCCTACAACTCGCCTCCTGGGTCCGGTCGATCCTCTCCCAATCTGTCAGGCTCCACTCGATCTCACCAAACACCTCGGGTACTTGAGACTCGTCGTCTTGACATCCAAACCCATACCAGTGGTCGTCGCATGGTCAACCAATACCTCATCGAGGGTGAGCTTGGCCGCGGTGTCCACGGCAAAGTCCGACTGGCTAGAGATCTGGAGACCGGCGAGCGCGTGGCTGTCAAGATTGTAGAGAGGGAAGCTCGCAAGCGTCTCGGTGCTGGTCTCGGTCTCCTTAACCGCAACAACCGTCACAAGATTTCTTTCCCACTCTCTGGCCCCGCCCACCGCCTTGAATCGCCACCAAACGAGCGCCAGCAAGGACAAGATGCCCAGAGCAGCAATGTCAATGAACAGGCTCAGCAAGGCTCCGACTCCCCTCATGACGACACCGACTCCGCCTCCACCGCCGTCAATGTCGTTTCAAGCACAACTTCCACACAATTCGCCCCGCTCCCAGATGTGCAACGCCCTGAGCAGTCGGATATGGAAGCAGAGCGACGCCGCGAGAAGGAGCGCGAGAAAGCACGCAAAGCGCTCCTTTGGACCACCGACCAAAAGGTACGACGCGAGATCGCCATCATGAAGAAGTGCAGCCACCAAAACGTCGTTCAGCTCAAAGAGGTCATCGACGATCCCCAGAGCAAAAAGATCTTTATGGTGCTCGAATACATGCAAGGAGGCGAGGTTGTCTGGAAGGACGAGCAGGGACTGCCCACATTAACTGTAGATGAGGCGCGCTGCATCCTTCGTGATGTCGTTTGTGGCCTCGAGTACTTACACTATCAAGGCATCATTCATCGTGACATCAAACCTGCCAACCTCCTCTGCGACAAAGATCGCAGAGTCAAGATCTCAGATTTCGGCGTCTCCCACTTTAGCTACGCCATGATGATTGCCAGCGACCAAGCTGCAGCAGCAACTGCAGTGTCCTCGTCCGCATCCTCTTCCTCCAGCAGGCTAGGTCAGCCATCTGGCTCCACTTCAGATCCAAGTCTCATGGACGATCGCGAGCTGGCAAAGACCGCAGGAAGCCCTGCCTTCTTCGCGCCCGAACTCTGCATGTCGTCCTTCTCTTCGACCTCTCCTTCGATCGAGCCGGCGTCAAACAGTGCCTCTTTGGCCGAAGCTGCTAGTGGCAAGATTTCGACAGCACCGATCCGACCCAAGGTCACCAAAGCCATCGATGTTTGGGCCCTCGGCGTTACCCTCTATTGTCTTCTTTTCGGCACCACCCCTTTCACCGCCGAATGCGAGTATGCACTCTTTGCTGTCATTCCCAACACCGACTACTCGCTCCCCACCTTCATGGGCTCCGACCGTGTCCGTGTTGGCCCAAGAAAGCAAAGGTGGCAATCCCATTCGCAGTGGACCGACGAAGAAGCCGACGCACAGCCAGCAAGCCCCTCAGAGCTCTGCCCGGACGCCGACCCTGACAGCCTCAGCCAAGATGCGAGACAACTTCGCGACTTGATGGATCGCTTGCTCGAGAAGGATCCCACCAAACGTATCACACTTGAAGAGGTCAAGAAGCATCCTTGGGTCACTCGCGGCTTGCAAGACGCACCTGCATGGCTCTCCGAGACGGATCCGCAGCATCTGCCTTACGTCGAGATCTCGCATGCCGACGTCGAGGACGCCTTGACCGGCTTCTCCAAGCTCAAGCAGCGTGTCAAGAGGTGGCAATCAAAACTGTTCGACTCATTCGTAGGCGGACGACGACGTAGTAAGTCGGTTAACCATTCCTCTGCCTCTTCCTCGATCCATGCGGATGGACGCACCGATTCTGGCGATAGGTCGCTCCATCAAAGCCGACAAGGTACAGAGAGCAACGCCATCTCATCCCCCGCTACTCCTTTCGACTCATCGAGCCAGTCTGGTCCCTCGACATCGTCTGTACGGACCCCACGAACCCCGCTCAAGGGACCCGCTTTCTTTGGATTCCAGAAGAGCACAAGTTCTGTTGGTCGACGCGATGGTGGTACCACTCTCCGTGCCCTCACCAGCGCCCATCCAGATGAAGATGCCGATTTTGTGGCCTCCGGATCATCTGCAGTCAAGGCGTCTGAGTATTTGGGCACTTCGCCGCGCCATACGTCACCTCGGACGTTTGAAGAGAGCGTCGCAGAAGCACATGACCGAGTCTCGACCCTCTCACCCGTGATGCCGCCTCCCGTGCTGGTCGACAGTATCGATCATGATGCAATGAAAACCCCAGGCACCGTCGCGCAACGAAGAGCTTCCGCGCAATCCTCGAGCAGTGCAGGGCTGCGACCCGACGCAGGCCCACAGATTCCACAGCGCACTTCTTCCGACACGCATGGTGCAGCAGCACGAAGAGTCAGTGCCACGTCGGCGTCGTCTTCGTTCCACACTTCTTCTCCATACATGCCTTCTATGCATCGCATGCCCAGCAGACGAGATTCTGGCAGCAATGACTCGCATTCTCGCCGCGCCGCTTCACCCAGAAGATCTTTCGATTCGGAAGGAAGGTCATCGACGCTGAGTATCTCGCAGACTTCGCGAGTCTCGGGTCGTCACCGACTCGGCGGCTTCCTTCGTGGCAGTTGGTTGATGAACGGCGGCGACGACCGCAATCGTAGCTCTTCTCGTCCCAGCACTCGTGGTTCTCGCGATGCACAACCTTTCTCATCCGGCGTCAGCAACGCAGGTTTCGCCAAACGCAGCGGCAGTATTCGCAGCACCGCAAGTGTCGTCAAGCCAGGCCTAGCGCCTCCCAGCGCCTTGGGACCGCTCTCTGTCGACACGCAAGGCGCCATTAGGCAAACCGGAGTTCGCGCTGAGTCAGGCACGCCAACCAGTGCACCTGTACTGGGCAGCAATAGCAACAGTGCCCTCACAGAGTCTCCAAGCCTGTCCACTGAGCTGCTTACAGAGCCAATTGAAAGTTCGAGCCTGGCACGAAGCGCATTCAGCACCGCCAGTCAGCCGTCTTCGCCTCTCTTCGATCTTGGTGCTGTTCAACCTTTTGCCTTTGACAGCCTCGGGCGTCGCCGCCATGTCACCGCGCCTCTGGACACCATTGATCTTGAGACGGACGATGTGGACCTAGAGCTCGAACTTTCGGATGATGATCTTTCCGATGGTCTCGATGAGGCTGGCGGCGCGCGTGGTGCGATGCTCGTCAACTCTGGCAACGGCTGGACGGTTCGAAACGATGAAGACACTGACGGTGGTGATGTTGACGATGGCGGTGCGGCTTTTCTTCCCGAAGCCTACGTTCGGAAAGGGTCGAGTGGAAGTGAAAGTTCCAACGACATCCTCACGCCCTCGGTCGAAGGCGGCTACAATGTCTACAAGCCGCCCTATCAACACATCCTGTCGCCCTCCGAGTCATCCGTGCCTAATGAGAGCGGTAACACGGCAGCAACAGACCTCAGCAGTACCAACAACGTCGCTGCTACCAGCAAAGCTCCTAACGGCGCTCAGCCCACAGCACCCGCGTGCCAGACCTTTGCCATGGATGCCACCCTTTCGACGGAGGCCGCAACTCTCCGTAAAGGTGAGACCCCGTCCGTCCCAGTGGCGGAAGAGTCGCAGTTCGCCGACGTCGACGAAGAAGCTCCTCGATCCGACGAGCCTGAGTCTGTGGCTGCCAAGCTTGCTCAGACAGTCTTGGCGGACAAGGATGACGAGGATAGCGACGAGCAGTGTGTAAGCTTCCAAGCTCGTCGGAAGAGGTCCACACGTTTCCACGGTCCTCCAGCGTCGGCCGCATGAGTTGCCTTGGTTGATCAGCTTTGTGCCGATCGGCGATGTTTATTAGATTGGTTCTCCTTCACGACCTGTAGCAAGCATTGTACTTTTGACATTTCCCCATCTCGTTTACGCACGTTGATGAAGTTATACCACCTTTATGTAGCAAAGTCTCTCCGCACGCTCACTGTGAAGAAAGATTGCAGGCGACAGACTGTCCGGTGAGAAAGGTTGAGGACGTCGAGTAGTCGTGTAAGGACGAAAGTTGAAGATGCGTCGGCATCCTAAAACTGAACCACGTGGTTCGCGGAGCACAAGCGAGACACCGGTGAGTCAGAGTTGCATGTCAACATGCATTGATATGCATGTGGGACATATAAGTACTTCAACAATAACACTCAGGAGATGGCAACCCTCAGAAGGCGACAACACAGGGGTGATATGAAGAATAGTTCATTATGATCTAGTATGGGCTGAAGATAGCAATCAAGTATATATATGTTCACATTGTAGCACCTATCAATTAAACACATGACAACCATTATATGCCTGAAAAGTTGAGCTTGCTAGTAGCTCCTAAACAGTCACGTTTTACCTGTAAATCTTCAACTGATTAAGAGTCTGAAGCTCTACCGACTGAGCTAGCCGGGACCATTGATAACATGGTACAAGAAACCAAAGCTCAAGCCATAGCAAGCAAGGTCAAAGGAGGAAGAAAGGGCAAGGCAACACAACTGTGTGTCACTGATAACGAGGCCACCAACGAGTCAGACACCGAGGCAATCGATGACAACACCGATGAAGAAACTGACTCTGACTCAAACCATGACAACAATGATGGCAAGCAATACAACTTTTGTACCCTAGTGAAGCTACTTGAGCCAGTTCCAAAACTCACATCACACAACTACTATAGTTGGAGTGCCCATATCAAGTCTTTCCTATGATGTGTCCCCCATGCTATGAAGCATCTTGATGGAGCGTATGACAAGAAACATCCCAAGTGGAACCACACGTTCGATGATGCCTTAATGAATGCACTACGCAGTACCATCGATACCACTGGAGAGTTTAACATAAATTACTTGATTCTTGACATCATCAGGGAACATCATACGTTCCATAATGTATGGAAGAAGATTGAAAATGGACTCACCAATGAGGCCACCACCATATCTCATCATATTGCATTGATCACTCAGCTAGGAGAACTCAGGATGTACAGCTCAGATGTACGAAAGCTCATCCAAGAAATAAGAACCATCCAAACGGAGAGCAGCTTACTGGGAAAGCCATTCGCTGATGACACCCTGTTTTCAAATCTACAAAAGTGCACCATCCAACACCCAATGTACAAAGAAACTGTTGCTACTGTAAGCCAGCTTAGTTTCAGTGCCCTCACCACCGCCCTATCCATCCAGCAATCGGCGATCGAGAACAACCCTGCTTTGAGGGTTGATCCACACCAAGCTAGTGCCAGAGTCGCCGACAGCGATGACCAGAATGAGACACCCGGAGATGATGAAAAGGATGCCGACAGCACCAGTGCCAAGGTCGCCGCCAGACCCCAAAGGCTTCGATGTTGGATCTGCAAAAGACCTGGACATGGGATCAGTCAATGCGATGCATCAGTGACTATACCAGAAAATTCTCCCCTTGCCAGGCCCAAATAGGAGATCTGGTGCTCCCTCACACATAGTTGGCCAAGCACTTTAGATTCAAAAGAGACTTCTCATTGGATCTTAGACTCAGGTGCCAGCTATCACATGGTAAACGACTATAGCATGCTCATTGGTCCGAGGACCTGCCGAAAGCACATACTCACCGCTGGAAGCGAGGTTCTGGAAGCAACTGCTATAGGAGATGCTAGCATATCAACAAACACCGGAGATGTTCCTCTCCAAAATGTATTGTATGTTCAGCATCTCAATGTTAACCTATTGTCAACAAATTCTCTGACAGATGAAGGAGCACAAGTGATACTAGATTCAACCGGAGGGAAAATATACCTAGCAAACAGCATGTTACTCAAGATGACCAAGAATCGCGAGTGAGGACTTTTGGAGTTCCAAGGCGACACATGGCAGGAAAATGCAATGATCACATCAGCATCATTATTTGAAGGTGTTGATGAAGATTTCGAGTGTATTGAGAACAAAGTCAAGATATCCAAACAACAATTATGGCATGAGCGTCTAGGCCATCCAGGCCGAGACAAAACGAGAGCCATCATCAACCATCTAAAAGGTGACCACCCAGCAAACCTAAGTCCAAATGCTGCTTTGACATGTGAGCATTGCATCCGAGCTAAAAGCACAGCAGCTCGAATGGGTCAGGGTGGTGGAGAAAGGTCTGTCTCTCCACTTGACCTCATTCATATCAACTTGATGGTCGATTCATTGCATGCAACAGAGTACATGTGCACTTTGGTCTTGATTGATGACCACAGCAAGTACGTGTATGTATGACCTCTATTACGAAAGAGCCACGCTTTTAAGGAGCTAAAATCATTAATTGTGTATCTAGAGACACAGGCAGGAAAGAGTTTAAAAGCAATACAGTCTGATCAAGGTACTGAATGGAGGAGTAACGATGCCCATGAATGGGCACATGATAAAGGCATAGAGTGGCAAATGACAGTAGGATATGATAGCAGACAGAACGGACATGTAGAAAGGACGAACAGGAGCATAAGTGAGAAGATGTGGGCCCTACTCATGCAGAGACGATTGCCGAAGAGGTTCTGGCCATATGCAATATGGGCCGTGGCATTCAAGATGAATCTCACCCCAAGTATAGATGGTGAGGTCCCATATCAGGCTATGTTTGGGAGATCGCTGGAATGGCTTATGAAGCTTCTACATGTGTTTGGATGTTTATCATGGGTAAATATTCCTAAAGCTAAAAGAGACAATAAGAAGCTCAACCAATGGGCCGTAGCATCCATATTCCTAGGATATAGTTTGGAGAGAAGAGGCTGGCTCTTCTACAGCCCAGATTATAGACCAAATATTTTCTGGAGCAATTCAGCAAAGTTCATGGAGACCAAATGCTGGTCCAATAGGACGGAGTGGCAACCAGTGATTACACAGCCACCACCAGCGTTAACAAACGAGGAAGACTTTGGCGATCTGAGGTACACAGATGAGAACCTTTTTGACGAGAGGGAAGAGGAAGCATTGCAGGAATATACGGACATGGATAATGTCGATGAAACAGATGGAGGACAGACCTCAGATGAAGTTGCCAAGGAAGCGATCGAACACAATACCATTGCCAACAGATGGAATGATAATAAACTTTATGGATTTATGGCGACCAATGACAATGAAAGAAAGAACCTGGACCCAACCATTAGCGAGGCGCTATCCGGAGAGGACAAGAAACATTGGGAAGAAGTGATGCGTAAGGAGCTGGATGGGCTTAAGGCCATGGGCATGTGGGAAGTCGCCGATCTCCCAAAGGGTATGAACACCATCGACACGCATTGGGTACTAAAGATAAAGATGGATGCCAACCTAATCCCAACCAAGTTCAAAGCAAGGTTAGTGGCATGGGGCTTCACTCAAAGAGAGGGTATTGATTACACAGAAGTTTTCACCCCTGTAGCACCCATCCAGTCAATTCGAGGAGTTCTAGCCATGGTAACTGTATGAGACTGGGAAGTAGATTGTGTCGATGTTAAACAGGCGTACCTGAACTCGATGTTACATCATAGTATCTTCTTAAAGCCACCGCTTGGAATGAAGGTACCCCCTGGAAAGGCCCTAAAGCTAATGAAAGGCCTATATGGATTAAAGCAATCGGGTAGAGAATGGAATATGGAGCTAGACTCACACCTACAAAAGATAGGTTTCTATTGCATGCCGAGCACTCCATGCCTATACTCAAGAGGAACAGGCGATAGCATGACAATCATCACAGCCTATGTAGATGACATGCCTATAACATCACCCAGTCGCACGGAGGTAAGCTGCACTAAGGATGAGATAATGGCAAAATGGGGAACGGAAGATAAAGGACCTGTGAAAGAGTTCTTAGGCGTAAGGATAGATCGAGACAGAATATGGAGAAGGATGACACTCAATCTAATGGCTTACATTAAGGCTATGGTGAGAAAGTGGCTACAAACAACTGATCTGAAGTCATAGGTACCAATGCAGAGCCTGACAGGTATTACAGGTGGCAACAAGTGTGACTCATTGGCAGCAAAACAGTACCAAGAATTAGTTGGACAGCTTTTATGGGTATCTAACACAGCATGGCCTGACATATCATTCACCGTAGGAACACTAGCAAGATACATGTCGAGCCCAATGAGCAATGCATGGAAGGCAGCATTGCATTTGGTGAAGTACCTCAATCAAACCAGCAAATATAAGTTACTCTTCGGAGATGAAGTGAACAAACACTCGGGACAGCAAATCATTACATATACTGATGCAAATTGGGCATCAGACCCAACGAATGGATGAAGAAGCACATCAGGGGGAGTAACATACATGTATGGGTGCCTGGTTAGCTGGAGGTCACATGTTCAAAAGTGCGTGGCATTGTCAGCAGTCGAGGCTGAATTCATAGCTGCTTCGGAGGCAACGAGAGAGGCTCTTTTCTTCTCATACCTTCTCAGGGACCTGGGAGTTGAAGCCCATCCACTGACATTGCGGACAGACAGTCAAGGATGTATCCAAGTAAGCAAAGACCCCGCCAAGCATTGGAAGTTGAAGCACATCGACACAAGGTACCACTTCGTCAGAGACCATGTTCAGGAAGGAGAAGTCAAAATCGATTTTGTCGGGACAACAGACAACGTTGCAGACATCCTCACGAAGCCGCTGAAGGGCTTGGCCACATCTCGGATCACATGCCAAATAGGATTGATGATGCCATCGAGGGGGGGAGTTGAAGATGCGTCGGCATCCTAAAACTGAACCACATGGTTCACGGAGCACAAGCGAGACACTGGTGAGTCAGAGTTGCATGTCAACATGCATCGATATGCATGTGGGACATATAAGTACTTCAACAATAACACTCAGGAGATGGCAACCCTCAGAAGGCGACAACACAGGGGTGATATGAAGAATAGTTCATTATGATCTAGTATGGGCTGAAGATAGCAATCAAGTATATATATGTTCACATTGTAGCACCTATCAATTAAACACATGACAACTGTTATACACCTGAAAAGTTGAGCTTGCTAGTAGCTCCTAAACAGTCGCGTTTTACCTGTAAATCTTCAACTACGAATTATAGGGTGCTACCCCTGCACGGCTCGTGTCTCCTTGGCCATTTTCGCGACCATTATTCTAGACGTTGCATTATCAGAAACAATTTTGACACAATTCAAGCGCAACGATCCAAGAAGAACACCTTAACTCGTCCACAGAGCAATCAATGAAGGAGACACAGCTCTACCTTGACCCTGGTACCCTATCTTCTGATCATGGCTTCACACTTGGAATGGGATTGAAGTTAATATACAGTAATGTACAATACTGTATCAACGGAGTCACGTTTTAGAACATCGCTATTGGTTACATTGTAAGGAATGTCAGGGATTGACTGCCTATTCAGCCAATTTTATCTCTAAGTGAGGGTGTGAGAGTCTAGGCCTTGGCCTTGAGGTCGTCTTGATCGCCACTGTAGCCCGAACCTGCTGCATTGGTCAAGCACAAGGCGCTCGCAGCGCAAGCCTTGCTAAGCTCCAGAAGCGGGCCAGTATCTTGGGTCCAGCATTCTCGGAGCTCACGCGTATCGGAACGATGAGTGCCTTTGGAGCCGATCAGCGCGGCTTCCTCGATATCAGCATCAGTCAGGCTTGGTTGCTGCAGCAGCTCTTCGGCATAGGATTGGGAAGCTTGCTGAGCGTAATCGAGGTGATATCATGACCGCCATTCGTCGTATGGGTCTGCTCAACATGCCTAGCTTGCGCCTCAATGCATTTGATCAGTCGCCAGACTCGATCAATGAAGAGGTACTCGAAAGGAAATGGCGCTCCTGGGTAGATTACGAGAGCCGAATGCGCTTGGCTTGGTTTGTCTTCCTCTATGATCAACTTTATGGCTGTACATGGACATCTCTCCGATGATCCTATACACAGAAGTGACTTCACCATTCCCCTGCGACGAGCAGCTTTGGAATGCGAGACTGCTCGTGAATGGTACAGCCGGCTGCCTACCTACCAGTCTCAAGTCATGTCCAAGCCGTCCTTCGTCGACGTGCTCAGAAAGCGCCTCGATCCACCTCGTCACGAAGAGATTTCACTGCGTCTCAACCGAATCGAAGCACACATCCTTGCTGTGAATCTATATCGCATACGCTGGGATGCGAGCAAACGTTCAGTCCTCTTCGATATGGAAGCTTTCGCTCATGCAGAGGTGACACTGGGAAAGAACCAAGTGGTGGACGCCGCCTCAAGTACTGTGGCGTTGATTCAGCAGCAGAGAATGCTCTCCAGGAACTCTTGGAAGCAGCTCCGTCCGCAACATGACCAGACGAGACTTGATACGATGATACCACAGATACGAAATTGTATTTCATTGCTCCTCTCACAGGTTCGCGGTGAGTGCTAGCTCGTCAATGTCGTCCGTGCGTCCATGAACTTGCTCTTTACCTGACGGCGCAGTGAAAAGCTCTGAGCCATACGCAAGAGCATCAATGAAGAGCGGAAGCCTTGTACCACCGTCTGCACCAAGAGAGGGTTCGCGCTGCAGGGGTTGATGTAGAGAAAGCAAAAGAGGAACAGGGTCGTTAGCATGTCGAGCGTTAGCCGGCCGTTGCACAGAAGTATAAATCAACTTACGGTACGAATGCTGTCGAGCTCATCTTCAAATTCATTAGCGATGGCTTTGAGCCAGAGCGAGCGGAAGGCCTGTCGACGGCGCTCTTGCTGGGCCTTGGACTGCTGCGTGTTGGACGTGCTGTCGCCCTCGAAATCTCGTTTGCTCGAAGGTGACGATTTCATTGCGTTAACGATGTGCTGCCATCGCGAAGGAAGTTTAAGTTTTGCCGGTTCAAGAGCTTTTATGGCCTGCTCTCTGTGACTCGTGCGCTTCTTGACGGGAATGGAGTCCGCCTCGTCCAATTCTGGCTCGGGTGTTAATCTGAAGACATGCCTGTGCTTTCCTGATGACGAGGCTGCCGCTGAAGCATGCATGATATCACTCGGTGCAGTAGTGCGATTCTTTGAGGTGCGTTTGCGAGCAGCGGGTGAGTCCGGGTCGGACCCGTTACTCTCTGACGACGATGTGGAATTCGCAGAGCTGGATGAAGAAGATGACGACAAAGATGAGGAAGCCGAAGGCGCCCTCTTGGGTGGAGGTGACTCCCTATTCGCAGACTTCGTATTTGCCTCATCGCTTTCCGAATCGTCGTTGCTGGAAGATGAAGATGATGGGGAGGAGTCGGAGTCATCGCGTGAGGAAAGGGCAAGAGTTCTCGTTTTTCTCTGTCGCCTGCGTCGAGGTCCGGCCGACGCCTTGCCTGACTTTGACTTTTCTACCGCCATAGCTTCGCGAGCTTCTCGCTGGACTTAAGATAATATCTGACCACAAGACCGTGAAGTGGTTATGAGTATGGTGGTGATAAAGCGAGCCTTGCCGGAGATGTAGGAAGAAAAGTTTTATCGGGAGCCAAAAGGGGGTATCAAAGCTTTTGCGTTTTTAAAAACCCGGGGTTTTCGAAGAGCAGGAGGATGCGCATCCGTGCATCCGCACTTCATTTTGGAGAGTGACGAAAAAGTCAGTCCATTCTACCGGGTCCAGAGGCGTGTATATTTTGGTGAGCTTACGTAAGGTTTTTGTGCGAAATAAAAACACGTCAAAATCGAGAAACACGTGTTTCTAAAAACACTCGAAAATTGATACCCCCTAATGTTGAAGTTTGGTCCCGATAACTGGCGATCGGGTAGAGTCTAAGTACGATGTCACTGCTAGTTTTAGACAGAAGGGGGTATCAAAGTTTTTGCGTTTTTAAAAACCCGGGTTTTTTTCAAGAGTGCATTTTTCAAAAAACCGCAAAAGCTTACATAAGCTCTGCAAAGGAAAAAAAAAAACCGCATTTTCAAAAACATGGCTCAGGAGGCACATTTGCGAAAATGCGGTTTTTTTATCACTCCACATTTTCTCTCCTTTCCTCACTCTCATTGCACTTTTGCTCAGTCTCATCACACTTTTGCTCACTCCCTCTTCCTTGCACTCATTCAACATGACCTCCTCCACTGATGATTCTGGTGACATCTCTGCAGAGTTATTATGCCAATCCTCTACACCTACAATCTCTGCAACTCACATTGAAAGTGTGCCTGCACTGTCTCAATCTGGTTCTACAAGCACTCCTGACATCTGCACTTCCTGTCCAACTCGAGCCTCTAGATCTGCCACAGGCAAGAAGAACTTCACATAGTCAGGTGCCAATGTTCTTCACCTTGTCACGATCCTCTACAACAATGACTCCTACCAGTGCACTCTGCTGCCATCTTGAGAATTGGCTGAGAGCAATCCAGCCCTCAAACTTTGCAAACATCCCATTTTTCAGGATATCTCCAAGATGATTTTCCCAGGTGCATCTGTCAATCCCAATCACATCAAGTCCAAGCTGAGGTGGCTGCTAGAGACATACTACAGGGAGAAGAAGAAGCTTTCACTCACTGGAGCTGGTATGCTGCTGGAGGACATGGATGCATGCAACCCAGTAAGTTTTGGTGATCTTCATTGCTTGCAATAGTATGCTTGGATGCTGATGTCAGGGGTCTCGCGCTTGAAACCCAGGTCGGTCTGTCGAGATACTCGGTGACTATCAAACTGTGCAACAGCTATTGTCTTGGTATCGGTGACTATCAAGTTGCACAGTGACAGCAGGTGGCATTCATTGTATATACTATCATAGGTTTCGGCTGACCTCTGTGGACACTCCATTCAGGGGTAGCTCGGCACGATCAATATCAATGCTATGATGACACCAAGGTCTGGTGTGAGTGTTGATGATGATGAGGTTGATGACGTTGGTGATAAGGTTGGTGGGTGTTGATGATAATGAGGTTGATGGTGTTGGTGATAAGGTTGGTGATGTCAACACGAGTGTCCAGTGTGTTGACTTGATGCTTGAAGTGATCCCTGGACCACAGTGGACTACTGCCTTCAGTTCTATCTTGATCCGGACCACTAACCTGCTATGGGTGCCTTCGGACGTCAGGTAGTGGTGATACAACACACACACTATGATGAGGAGCAACCTTGATAGATTGCTGCTATGCTGACTGAAACTAATATATACTTATGCTGAAGTGATAACTAGTTATGATGGTTGTGTGTAGAGTGGATGAGGATCCACTTGACCTTTGATGATGAGAAGGTATGGTTATATACCTCTTCACAGCATCACCAGTGATGCTGCTCCTGCTCTCTCTCCAGAGAGTACCTTCTTCATTGAGTACTGTTCAGGGGCCTCTCCTGCTTGGCACCCCTGTGCCTCTTGAGCTGTGTCGACTCCTTCGACACTGCTCCTCCTCCTTGCTATCCAGCTGCTTGTTTGGCACCCCTGTGCCTCCTGAATGGTGTTGACTCCTTTGACACTGCTCCTCCTCCTCATGACCTGGTGTCGACTTCTTCGACACTGCTCCTTCTCCTTTGATCAATGACAGTTCCTTTGGCTCTTGTCTCTCGAGCCCCTGAGTGGTAACCATCTGCATGCTCCTTGAGCTTGGTCCTCCTCATGGCTGTGCTTGGCCCTCCTTTGCATGTGAGTCCATAGAAGTCCATGGTCTCCATGGAGACTGCACTATGACCATGCTCTCTACTGGTATCGACTAGATCTTCGATACCTGTGCTCCTTCCATATGAACCAGTGACCCTCCTGCTTCTTGAGCATCCAGGCCCATGACAGCTGATTCATACTTTTGATTTTAAACAGTCCTACATATCTCACATTGCCCTGTCAACAAAGTATGCTTGGTTTGAAAGGATGCATGAGATGATGAATGGCCAATTCAATGCTGATCCTGCAGCACTTATCACAACTCCCAGTCTTGACTTCACCAGCAATGATGAGCCTGACATGCCTTTGAACAGCTCAGCTGACATACCCATGGATATTTGTGGCAGCGAGCTGTACAATCACAGCACTCATGGCTGTGGTTTGCCTCCTATTCTTGACTTGATTGAACCCACCAACCCCCTGGCTGCTGTTGCATCCACTTCTGGTGCATCCTTTGCTGGCACTGGTGATGATGACATCTTTAACACACCTTTGCCTCCACCTTTGCAGGCTCAACCACCTTCCTCCACTGCTGGCAGTTTGGATGTCTTTGATTCCACCTCTTCTCAATCTTCAGCCCAGCTCTCTCCCAGCACCAAGCACAAGCAAGGTGCCCTTGATCACAAGCACAATGCACTTGCTGAAGCTTTCTATCATTCTTCCATTGATACCCTTCAGATCTGCCTGCAGCTTGAACAGGAATGCACCAGATGTGAGAAAATACTGGAGGCTGAGCATACCAAGTGCAAGGAGATGCACCTGCATCATGAGAGGGAGGAGAAAGAG
This sequence comes from Ustilago hordei, assembly GCF_900519145.1. Classification (NCBI taxonomy): domain Eukaryota; kingdom Fungi; phylum Basidiomycota; class Ustilaginomycetes; order Ustilaginales; family Ustilaginaceae; genus Ustilago; species Ustilago hordei. The sequence goes on from NW_024545261.1 coordinate 2,212,786, forward strand.
TGTGATGAATGCATTCATGTGTGTGATTGTGAAATGGTATGGAGATGGTGCACCTCCTTTCTTCTCAGGCCAGCATCAAACAGGATGCTCATCAGAACACCAGCAACAACAACAACATGGACTCTTCATTCAATCTTCCTGTCTTGTAGCATTACATGTACCATCATCTGGTCTCAATGCAAAGTCATTTCTGAGTGTTTTTCTGTAGAGTGCAAGTATGAGGTGAATAAAAATGATGTGCAGCACAGTCACATAATGAGCTCAAAAGCATTTAAACAAAAATTTCCACTCTCACACCTCTTCTGTTACTACCACCACTCCACTCTGCAACCTTTCGGCATCGCTCTTGCTGCCATCTGTCATGGGCCTGAATGCTCAAGAAGCAGGAGGGTCACTGGTTCATATGGAAGGAGCACAGGTATCAGAGATCTAGTCAATACCAGTGGAGAGCATGGTCATAGTGCAGTCTCCATGGAGACCATGGACTTCTACAGACTCACATGCAAAGGAGGACCAGGCCCATATGCAAGGAGGGCCAGGCACAGCCACGAAGAGGACCAAGCTCAAGGAGCATGCAGATGGTTACCACTCAGGGGCTCGAGAGACAAGAGTCAAAGGAACTGTCACTGGTCAAAGGAGAAGGAGCAGTGATAGGGAACTGGCAAGCAGGTCCTGAGGAGGAGGAGCAGTGTCAAAAGAGTCAACACCACTCAGGAGGCACAGGGGTGCCAAGCAAGCAGGATAGCAAGGAGGAGGAGCAGTGTCAAAGGAGTCGACACAGCTCAAGAGGCACAGGGGTGCCAAGCAAGCAGGAGAGGCCCCCTGGACAGTACTCAATGAAGAAGGTACTCTCTGGAGAGAGAGCAGGAGCAGCATCACTGGTGATGCTGTGAAGAGGTATATAACCATACCTTCTCATCATCAAAGGTCAAGTGGATCCTCATCCACTCTACACACAACCATCATAACTAGTTATCACTTCAGCATAAGTATATATTAGTTTCAGTCAGCATAGCAGCAATCTATCAAGGTTGCTCCTCATCGTAGTGTGTGTGTTGTATCACCACTACCTGATGTCCAAAGGCGCCCCATAGCAGGTTAGCAGTCTGGATATAGATAGAACTGAAGGCAGTAGTCCACTGTGGTCCAGGGATCACCTCAAGCACCAGTCAACACACTGGACACTCATGTTGATGCCACCAACCTTACCACCAATGCCACCAACCTTATCACCAACACCATCAACCTCATCATCATCAATACTCACACCAGACCTTGGTGTCATCATAACCTATGCATTGATATTGATCATGCTGAGCTACCCCTGAACAGAGTGTCCACAGAGGTCAGCTGAAACCTACAATAGTATATACAACAAATGCCACCCACTGCCATTGTGCAACTTGATAGTTGCCGAATGACTAGCTCATCGAGACCGATACTGAGACAATAGCTGTCACACAGTTTGATAGTCACCGAGTATCTCGACAGACCGACCTGGGTTTCAGGCGCGAGACCCCTGACACCAGGCAGAAGCATGTTGTCTCTCTCCCTCCAAAGCAAACTGCATGACCTTGTTGTTTAGCTCAAGGAGGCCAGCAACTGTGTGATTGGTGTATCCAACAATGCTCCCAACACCACAGCCACATTGCAAAGCAGCATCATGTTCACCACCTCTATTTCCAGAACAGCTGAGTCTGTACAGAGCCACTGAAAGAATCTCTTGCACTTTGTTGAGAGACATCACACCTGAGCTGCTGTAGTTCCACCAGAAAGCCTCTGTTTGCTGGAGTCAGATGGCCAGATTGTTGAATGCTTCAGGCAACATATGAACAAGTCCATGATACATCCTATGATTGCTTGATTCATACCTGTTGAGAAGGTGGATAAGCTTATTGGCATGGCCAAGAGGAGTGTAATGTGTGATTGCATACCTTTGCTTGCATATGAAAGTGTACAAGCAGACAAGGTGTCATGAGAGTGGAATTGGGTCACCATCATTGTCCAAGTTGTTGATGTCAGTGCTGCAGGAGTGCTGCACTCTGTCAGTGTTTTGGATGACCTCTGCAGATATAGAGAGCTTGAGAGTGCAGACAATGTCATTGAGAATTACTTGCTTGTCACTGTAGTGCACCATGGCTGGAAGGAGGAAGGGAGTTGGAGAGGGAGCATGGAGAGAAGGGATGGAGAGGGGGGATGGTGTCAGGGGTCTCGCGCCTGAAACCCAGGTCGGTCTGTCGAGATACTCAGTGACTATCAAACTGTGCAACAGCTATTGTCTTGGTATCAGTGACTATCAAGTTGCACAGTGACAGCAGGTGGCATTTGTTGTATATACTATCGTAGGTTTCGGCTGACCTCTGTGGACACTCCATTCAGGGGTAGCTTGGCATGATCAATATCAATACATAGGTTATGATGACACCAAGGTCTGGTGTGAGTGTTGATGATGATGAGGTTGATGGTGTTGGTGATAAGGTTGGTGAATGTCAATGACAATGAGGTTGATGGTGTTGGTGATGGGGTGGGTGTTGATGATAATGAGGTTGATGGTGTTGGTGATAAGGTTGGTGGCGTCAACACGAGTGTCCAGTGTGTTGACTTGATGCTTGAAGTGATCCCCGGACTGCAGTGGACTACTGCCTTTGGTTCTATCTATATCCAGACTGCTAACCTGCTATGGGGCGCCTTCGGACGTCAGGTAGTGGTGATACAACACACACACTACGATGAGGAGCAACCTTGATAGATTGCTGCTATGCTGACTGAAAACTAATGAGTACTTATGTTTCTAAAGTATTGACTAGTTGTATGGTGAGTGTAGAGTGGATGAGGATCCACTCAATCTTTGATGATGAGAAAGCATGGTTATATACCTCTTCACAGCATCGCCAGTGATGCTGCTCCTGCTCTCTCTCCAGAGAGTACCTTCTTCATTGAGTACTGTACAGGGGGCCCCTCTAGCACCACTCCTGTCCTCCTTGAGCTATCGACTCCTTTGACACTGCTCCTCCTCCTTGCTATCCTGCTTGCTTGGCACCCCTGTGCCTCCTGAGTGGTGTTGACTCTTTTGACACTGCTCCTCCTCCTCAGGACCTGCTTGCCAGTTCCCTATCACTGCTCCTTCTCCTTTGACCAGTGACAGTTCCTTTGACTCTTGTCTCTCGAGCCCCTGAGTGGTAACCATCTGCATGCTCCTTGAGCTTGGTCCTCTTTGTGGCTGTGTCTGCCCCTCCTCACATATGGGCTTGGTCCTCCTTTGCATGTGAGTCTGTAGGAGTCCATGGTCTCCATGGAGACTGCACCATGACCATGCTCTCTAATGGTATCGGATAGATCTTCGATACCTGTGCTCCTTCCATATGAACCAGTGGCCCTTCCTGCTTCTTGAGCATCCAGGCCCATGACACCTGGGTGCACAATACAACTGGGGTTGAAGAGTGGGGTAAGGGCTGGCTTGTGGTGGATGGCACACACATCCCTCTTGCCTGGAAGCCAGGAGTGCTCAGTCGAGAGCACTTCTGCTACAAAAGCTTCCACAGCATCAATGTAGTGCTGGTGATCCTGCCACACTCACTGCAGATTGTCAAATCAGTTGTTGGACAGCCTGGCAGTGTTCAGTATTCGAAGGTTTGGGCCTCAGGCAGCAACATCCTCAAGAAGCCTCACCTGTACCTTGATGAAGGTGAGTTCATCTGGGTTGATGGTGGATATGGCCATTCTGCCTTCACAGTTGGACCATTCTCTCACATTGCTGCCAACAAGAGTCAAGACCTTTGACACTTCAACTACATGCTCTCTTGAGTCCAAGTATGAGTCAAACATGCCATTGCATACCTGAAGAACTGCTTCCAGTGCCTTACAGGCTATTGTGGTAACATCTACCATTTCAAGGACTGCATCACTGCTGCTGAGATGATCCAAGCCTGCATTGTCACCCACACCTTTGCAAGTTGATATGACTGTCCTGCCAATATTGCCAACCTGCTGTTGCCCTCTTCCTCTGAGGATGAGGTGAATGAGGTTATTCAAAGCCTCCAACTTGATGCCAGGGATACACAAGAGCTCAGGAGGACAAGACACACAAATCAGCATGGATATGAACTGGACCTTGCCTCTGCAACACAAGGAATGTTGCAGTACACAGTGTCAAGACTTCGAAGTTCTGCTGCACATGATCTTTGAGAGGGTTTGTTCCAGGCACTGTTCAGATCCACTGGGCACAATGAGGAAGACACTACTGCATTGTCTCGACATCATGAGAGGACTACTGTGGACTACATTGCCATGACTCAAAGCACATCAGCTTGGAGACAGGAGCAAGTCTTGACACAACCATTCTCGATCTGACAGGCACTCTCTCTTCTTCTGTTCAATACAATTCTTCTCACCACCATATGAAACATTACATTGAGTGCATTGTGTGAAGAGGAAAGCAAGATATAAGCAAGCAATGGGTAATAGCAATGAGAGTGACAAGTAACATATGCCCACTGTTAGGTTACATATTTTATCGGCCATATGATTTCATTGTGTTTTTGGAAACCTGCTTTTCCTTGGGGGTGGTTCAAATTCCCTCCAAAAACGTGCTCTCGAAAAAACCCGCATTTTTAAAATCGCAAAAACTTTGATACCCCCTAGAAACAAATATCCTTAATTGACTAAGAGAACATTGTGAGAACCTAGTGTTCTCAGCTTGGTATATATACATTTGTGAGGCACATGCTGAATGTGGGAGTTGCTATACCTAATGATCCAGCCTGACAATGAGCAGGACTTGGTTGTACCCGATCTCTAGTGAAATCGGTTTATCCTCGATCTCTGATCAGATCGGCTCTGCGTCATCCTTTAACATCTCACTGGATCGTAATCTTTAGCACCTAAAAGCGAACTTTTTTGGCGCAAGAGTCCAGTAAAGTGTCTGGAGTTCCGCAAACTGAAGTTTGTCTCGCGCGAATGGATGTACAACACAATTCGCGCACACGCGAAATACGCGTTCAACTCATTAACGCGTCGAGCATGTTGAAGACGTGTAAATGAGGTTCGCGTCCGACGCTTTCGCCCTGTCCTTCAGCGCGGGAGAGCCCGCAACTCTACGATGGCGAATCAGCAGTGTGGACAGATGATGTTGTGTTGGTTCGAAAAGGGTCGTTCAAAGGATCGAAGCAAAGCAGAGAGCTTGCTGAGCAATTGTTGCTAGACAGCACAACGGTGCAACACCTTACCTCAGAGTCTCCGTGTTGATCTTGGGTTGTGTTGATCTTGCCTTTGACCACTCTGAATTTTTTGTCGCCGCAACTTTTTCTTCTTTGCTTCCAGCTACCTCGACATCGCCGCTACATCCTTCTCTCACATCTGTACAAGCGATCGGAGCTCTCCCAATCTCAACGTCGTTTCCGCTCGACCTCAAACGTCGCCATCTGTCCACTTGTACGGAGACTAAGACACAGAAATGGTAAGTGCTTTCGAGCTCTGCGTATACGGCACAACGTCATGACGACTGACTCTTGAACATACGTCTACCAACACTTATTCGCTTCTTAGGCTGATTCACAGAACAACGCCAACCGCAAGCGTCGTCGCTCGCAGCAATTGCAGCAGCGAGACGACCCTTTCGACGCTTCCTCTCCTCTTCCTGGCCCATCCACAGCCACCACACCGGCCGGCCGCTCATCCCCTCCCCCCTCATCTCTGCCACCTTCCAGTCCTCCGGCTGCATTCTCCGACTTCACTGACGGCGAGCTCGATGACGCAGAGGTGGTCGATGAAGAGCAAGAGGCAAGACAGCTTGGTGACCACTTTCAAGACAATGCCGACTCCGACGACGAAGGCGAGGACCTCTTTGGAGAAAACATGGACAACGATTACACCGAGAACTCGGCCCTTGACCGCTACGACACAACGCTTGACATTGACGACGCAAACCAATACGACCAGATGGACGCCAACGCACGTCGTCTTGCCGAACTTCGAATGAGTCGTCGTGACCGCACTGAAGCTGCCACCCGTGGAAGCCGCTCTCGCGCTCCTGAGTTCCTTCACAGCGACGATGGCGCTAGCGATGCAGATGATGGTGTAGCCATCCTCAACCGTCGCAGACGACGTCACTACGACGAAACCGCTGCTGGTGCCGATGCTGCTGCCTTTGCTGATGACCTTCCGCTCGAGCAGTTGGGTGATGTCAAAACTGACAGCATTGCCAGCTGGGTCGCCACCGAGAATGTGCGCCGAGCCATCGTTCGCGAATTCCGCAACTTTCTCGTCACCTACGTCGATGAGAACGGTGTCAGTGTCTACGGTCAGCGTATCAAAACACTTGGTGAAACCAACGCAGAGTCGCTCGAGATCTCTTTCCTTCATCTCGTCGACTCGAAAGCCATCCTGGCGTACTTCTTGGCCAACTCCCCTGCCAGCATGCTGCCCATATTTGATGAAGTCGCCTTCGACGTCATTATGCTCTACTACCCCTCCTACGACCGCATCCACTCCGAGGTGCATGTTCGTATCACAGACCTTCCTACTTCTTCGACCCTGCGAGACCTGCGTCAGGGCCACTTGAACTCGCTCGTGCGTGTCAGCGGTGTCGTTACTCGACGCAGTGGTGTCTTCCCACAACTCAAGTACGTCAAGTTTGACTGTCTCCGCTGTGGTGCCGTACTCGGTCCCTTCTGGCAAGACGCCAACCAGGAGATCAAGATCAACTACTGCTCCAACTGTGAGCAGCGAGGCCCCTTCCGTATCAACTCGGAGCAGACCGTCTACCGCAACTACCAGAAGATGACGCTGCAGGAGTCGCCAGGTAGCGTACCCCCTGGTCGCCTGCCTCGCCACCGAGAGGTCATCCTGCTCTGGGATCTGATCGACTCTGCCAAGCCAGGCGAGGAGGTCGAGATTACTGGTGTCTACCGCAACAATTTTGATGCATCGCTCAACACCAAGAACGGTTTCCCCGTCTTTGCCACTGTTCTCGAGGCCAATCATATTGCCAAGCGAGACGATGCCTACTCTGCCTTCCGCCTCACTGAGGAGGACGAGCGCCAAATCAAGGCCTTGGCTAAGGATGAACGTATTGGCAAGCGCATCATCAAGAGTATCGCTCCTTCCATCTACGGTCACGAGGATATCAAGACCGCCATCGCTCTCACTCTGTTCGGTGGTGTTCCCAAGGACATCGGTGGCAAGCACCGAATCCGCGGTGACATCAATGTTCTTTTGCTTGGTGATCCCGGTACCGCCAAGTCGCAGTTCCTCAAGTACGTAGAGAAGACAGCTTCGCGAGCCGTCTTCACAACTGGTCAGGGTGCTTCCGCTGTCGGTCTCACTGCGTCGGTGCGCAAGGATCCTGTCACTCGCGAATGGACGCTTGAGGGCGGTGCACTCGTGCTTGCTGACAAGGGTGTCTGCCTTATCGACGAGTTTGACAAGATGAATGATGCTGATCGAACCTCCATCCACGAAGCCATGGAGCAGCAGCAGATCAGTATCTCCAAGGCCGGTATCGTGACCACATTACAGGCACGATGTGCCATCGTAGCAGCAGCCAACCCTATTCGTGGCCGATACAATCCAACGATCCCATTCAACCAGAACGTCGAGTTGACAGAGCCCATCTTATCGCGTTTCGATGCACTCTGCGTTGTCAAGGACACTGTGGAGCCAGTCAAGGACGAGATGCTGGCTCGCTTCGTCGTGGGCTCGCATCTGCGATCGCACCCCAAATTCGATGACGAGACCGACGAGCAGCTCGTGGCCACTTCGCTCGACGCCGACATCTTGCCTCAGGATCTTCTCAAAAAGTACATCATGTACGCCCGAGACCACGTGCGACCTTCGCTCAACGCGTTGGATCAGGACCGGATCTCTCGATTGTACGCTGACTTGCGCCGAGAGTCGATTTCAACTGGCAGCTTCCCCATCACGGTGCGTCACTTGGAGAGTATGATCCGCATGGCTGAAGCATCGGCCAAGATGCATCTGCGTGACTACGTGCGCACCGACGACATTGACGTTGCCATCCGTGCCACTGTGGAATCATTCGTGTCGGCTCAGAAGATGAGTGTCAAGAAGACTTTGGAGCGTGGCTTCCGCAAATACCTCCACCAGAGCCGAGACCACGACGAGTTGCTCTCGTTTATCCTCGGTTCGATTGTCAAGGACCGAATGCGCTTTGTCCAGCTCTCGAACGGCGCTCGCCGGGGAGGCGCAGCATCTTCGAGCACCGTAGTTACTGTACCTGTGTCGGAGCTCGAGACACGCGCGAAAGAGGTTGACGTGTTTGACATTCGTCCCTACCTTGCCTCCAAGCTCTTCCATGCCAACGGCTATACCTTCAACCCGACAGACAGGTCGATCACCAAGACTTTTGGAGCGGGACGTGCAGGTGTAGCTGGAGGCGCTGCTGCTGGTGTTCCTGCCGCGATGGTGGCATGATCACAAATGCGCCTCGATCGCACATGCTGTCATACACATCATCTCGTTGATTCTCACTCATTGACGGCTCTTTCGACATTCTGCTCAGTCTTTTTCGCAAGCAGTTGTAACCATAGCTTCTCTCTGACCTATTGCTTGTATTTACTAACTCTCCACGTTACCATTGTCCGAATTTCAGGTTTAGTTCTCAAGTTCGTGCACCAGGTCTGGGACATGTGTGTGCGATGTTGTTCCTCACCAGAGTCTCGGTTGTGAAGCGGGAAGGGGTTCATGACACAAGACCAAAATAGCCTCCGCAGCACAACGGAGGTGTACTAAAGCCAAGAACGAGTGTGAGACGGTTGTGTTGCTTGATCAGAGTAGTCCCCGCGCCGCAACGGAGGTGTATAGGCCCCTGTGATAGTTGATTAGAAATAGTCTTCGCGATACAACGGAGATGTTTTCAGGCCAACAACGTCGACAAGACAATTATGATGTTTGCTCAAAGTAGTCTTCGCGTCTCAAGGGGAGTGCTTTGTTGTCAGAAGTGTCGATGACATGGTTCTGATTTGGTTTCATGAGTGGTCTACGCGTCGCAATGGAAGCGTATTCTGGCTGTGAGAGTCGATGAGACGCTCATGAAGAGAGACCGAATGTAGTGTCCGCCGCAGGACGGAAGCGGAATATGGTTAAAAGAGTGTCTTTTTCCTGTTGAAAGACGAAGGGAGCACTATTGTACAAATCATTTCTACTTGGATCGTTTCTACTTGGATCGCTTGTAGACCTTGGCAAGAAAAGAGCGGAAGACCTCTCGACGAAGACCTTGCGATTCAGGAAGGTTGTTGATGAGGTTGTTGATTTGCTCATACGACTCGGCCTCGTACTTCTGGAAGCGGGCGCGGAGGTCAATGTTGGGCTGGTTGTAGATATCCTTGACACGCTTCTCGCATTCAGAGTCCTTCTTGCCGTAGTTGTCGTCGAGAATCTGGCGCTGTTCCGGTGTAGCGTTCTGAAGAGCAACGTTAATGTTCCAAGAGCACTTGTTGTCGAAAATGTCGGTGCCGACCTTGCCAATCTGCTCAGGGGTACCGTAGCAGTCAAGAAAGTCGTCCTGGACCTGGAAGTACTCGCCCATGGGGAGGAGAATGTTGAGAGCCTGCTTGTAGAGTGACTCGTCGGTGACACCGGCCATGCGCATGGCAAGAGCGACGGGAAGGTAGAACGAGTAGAATGCCGTCTTGTAGACGACGATGAGGTGGTGCTTTTGCAAAGAGAACTTGGACAGGTCTACAGAATCTTCGGGAGCAGTGATGAGATCAATCAGCTGACCGAGTTCGGTTTGGAAGGTGACGTCGTGGAAGAGCTCGAGAAGCATGCCGTAGTAGGGCTCCGAGCGGAAGTGTTTCTTGAGTAAGAAGTAGATGGCAGCTTCGAGCATGAAGGCGTCATTGATGGCAATGTTGCCCACACCTTCGACACGGTACCAGCAAGGCTGGCCACGACGAGTGACACTTGCATCCATCATATCATCGGCGACCAAAAAGTAAGCCTGAAGAAGTTCGATGCACCAGCCGAGGATAGCTGCTTTGAGATACTCGGACTCCGTGAGCTCACGGGAGAGCTTGCCAGTGGAAGCATCTGTGCAGAGGAGGATTTCGACTGTATCTACGACTGATAGACCACGATTGAGCTTTCCGCCAGGAGCGTTGTAGTCGAGGTTGCGATGAAACCAATCGATAGCCTCGGCGGGCATGTTCTCAGAGGCGAGATAGGCAGTGAGCTCCTCGACGAGAAGAGGGAAGACAGCCTGGAAGCGCTTGCGCTTCTGAACCTTGAGCTGGGCCTTTTCGGCCAGAGCCTGAGCGTCGGTAGTAGAAACAGACATGTTGATGTCTGGCGGCGGAAGCGGATGATGGTGAGGACGACGAAAGGCGAAACCCAAGCACGCAACATTTTAGAGCGTGTTGGACTCGCGCAGTCCCATGGTGGTCTGATCCCGACATCGCTTTCTTCTTCTGGAGAGAGTCGAGGTCATTGCAAATGATGTTAGTCCCAAACAGCCAACATGCCAAAAATACCAGGAACTCACGTTCAGGGTCTGAACGCGGCAAGAAGATCAACACTTTGGCGCACACACCAACACATCTTTCACCACCTACCCCGACCATCATTCACACAACCCGCCTGCGATCTCAAAAGAGCCAAGTGCAATGCGGCAATGACATCGCCGCATGTGCTGTATTATTGCCCCTGCAATCAGACCTCTACTAGCAGTGCACCCTCGTCTTCTTCTACTCCAGGCCCTAGCCAACGACACAATTCTTCTCTCGCATCACCACCGCCCGGTTTGCCCGCCTACTCGCCAGCCTCACGCTATGCCTTCCACCCGCTTGACTCGCTCTATTTCTGCGATGAATGCGACGAGATACGATGCAATCGATGCGTGACGGTAGACATCTCCTCCTATTACTGTCCCAACTGCCTCTTCGAGGTCCCAGGAGCTAGTGTCAAGGCCGAAAAGAACCGCTGCGCAAGGAACTGCTTTGAATGCCCCTGCTGTCAGCACACCCTCTCTCTCCTCGCCTCTGATCTACCTTCGGACGTCGCTCGCAGCGTCGACCTCACAGATCCAGTTGCAAGTCAAGGTGAACCGCCTTACTATTTGGGTTGCTCCTCCTGTCGCTGGGATTCGAAGTCGATCGGCCTCGTCTTCGAGAAACCCACCGGCCTCAGCCTGCAGCTCCAACGAAGCGAGGACAATGCTCCTGACGTGCTTGAATTCGATCGACTCAAAGATCACTTCGATCTATACCTTAAGACACAGACTCAGGCAGCCATCACTTCTGCAGCGGTCGGCTCCGGCAGCGCCTTTCGTTCGCGAGGCACGGCCGCTTCTCCCGTCGCCACAACCTCGTCTTCCATTTCGAACGTTGCAATATCTAGTTGCAGTGCCAGAGCAAATGCTGCACGCAATGCCGCCGCAGCCGCCTTACAGTCCTCGAAGCTCGTCCGCGATCTCCCGCATCTCGCCCACTCCAAACATCTAGCAGCAACAAGTCTGCCCGCTTCTGGACGATCGGGTCCAATCGAGCCGGACGAGCTCAAACGATACCGTGCGCTAAACCCGTGGCAGCCTCCTCTTGACAGTCGTAGCATCTCCAGCGGGCAAGCATCGTCAAGCATGGGTGTCATGGCCAAGCGAGAAAAGCACCGAAGAGACTACATCGCACGTCTTCAAAACGCTCCCAACCAACCTTTCGCTTCTCTCGACGACAAGATCTCATCCCTCGAGCAGCGCTGGTCTTCCGTTTCGATAGCGGATCAGCCAGTTCGTGCGGCAGATCTGCGTCCAACAAGAGTGCCGCTCAAGTCCAAACTAACGAAAAGGTGTCCAGCCTGCCGACACATTGTTATCAAGCCGGACATCAAAGCCGCTTCGAATCGTTTCAAGATCAAACTCGTAGCGCTCAACTTCCTTCCCGAGATCCAGATCAGTCTCGCCCCTCAGCAACCGTATCTCGATCCCCTTCGATGTCGCTCCGGAGCAGGAGGTTCAGCACTTGGCTCGCTCAGGAGAAGACCTCCTTCGATGCTTGTATCGCACAGTACAGCTGCTGGTTCAGACTCGCTCAGCACAGGCTCTTCGCTCTTTGTGACATCCAACGATGTCGATGTCAACACATTAGTAGCAGGCCAGACGTACAGCTTTCAGATCATGATCACCAATCCTCTCGACGACCCAGTGCAGGTTGACATGAGCTTTGTTCGCTTCGCTAATCCTAGTCGACCTTACCGTTCGCAATTGTCAGGCGATGACGATAGCCGCAACGGTTCTGTGCAGCCACTTCCCGAGCCAAAGTATATCTTCTCTTCTGCATCGCACGTTTCGGACGCTCGCGACAGCACCGGAGACAGTCAAGCATCGAAACAGGAAACCACGAACAGAACCCGAAGACATCGCCTTGGATGGCAGGTATATCCGTCAGCAACTAGCGTTCCCTTGAACGCATTCAACGAAGTCTGGGAGCTGGAAGACTCCGAGGACCTCTACCTTTCAAAAAGCGAGTCTGACGCCAGCCGAAGCGCTGACCTCTACAACAACAATGCAGACAACTCACAGAGCCGGGTTGCGGTAAAGACGGCGATTGAACGCAACACAGGACCAACTGACTCCAAGGAAGAGTCTGCGTGGGTCTTCGAGGACGAGGAGGACGACAAAGACGACGACGCTTACCGCCAATCTCATTCTTCTACCAGCGGTCAACGGCGCAAATCGTTCGTTCAAAAGGGTCACACAACCTCCTTCTACCTCGACCTTGCCATTTCCGCCAAGGACCCGCCAGTGCCAGGTCCTTTGGAGCTGGCTATGCACGTCACCTATCGCTACTCGACATCGGCCGGCCAAGAAGGTGATGCGGCGGCGACTGCAGCTGGCAAAGACTTTTCGTTCTGGACCTCTATTCAACTTGGTACTGTTGTTGCGGTCGACGAGCGACGCTGAAATGCAACAAACATGTACATACTGTCGAGATTGTGTATGTTCTGGTCTGCTCCGTTGGAAATGCTACGCCACCACGAACAACGTTAATGGGGTTAGTATGGGCTAACCTACCGTACAAGTTGTGCGCCTTATCTAGCCTCATTCCATTTCAGTACCTGTTGATGTACGGAAGGTGTAAGATCTTTAATCAACGAGAACACAAGTTCGGAGGCTAGCGCCAGAGAATTTCCTACTTTCTCCTACGACTGCACTCGGCTCGCCTCTGCCTCCGGTTCTGATCCGCAACGGGCATCAGCAGTCTTGACTGAGAAGGTGCGATTTTGGCTGTTTGGCATGGAGAGTCGGCTGCTTGTCTTCGGTCCATATTGAAGCCAGTCACCGGTTGCTAAACATCCGGATCGTAATGTGATTGTCATTGCCCGCCAATTTTCTTTCATCAGTGCTTGTGAAGTTACTTGTCAATGCGGCGTCAACGAAGATCGAGAACAGGGAAACTCAAAGGTTGTTCAGTACGACAGAAACGACGGTATACAAATAAGTAGCTTTACTTTAGCAATCATGTTTGATGGTCGTGGCAGTCTTAGGGTGTCAAGGACACAGGGCTGGCATTAATACTAGCAATCTTACTAATGGTTTGTCTTAAGTAGCATCCACGGAATGCAGAGGTTTTCGTTCCTCCGTTGTCAATCACCCCGTGACAATGGCCACACGCTTTTCTTCACCATTCTTCCTTATGACATTGGCCTGACCTGCTCCATCGACCCCACCACAACCCTGGAATGAGCCCTTGAACAAAGTCGACTTGAAGGTAGAAACCAAGTAGCCGGCTTGTCCAACAGGCACGTTGTATCCTTCGGTGATTGTGGCAGACATTGACTCGCTGTACTCTGTACCGAAAGTCGCACCTATGTCGATGCCAGATACCGGGCCTCCCGCGTTTAAGGAAAGAGAGGTCGACACAGTTTCGGTATGTTGAACAGCAACACTGATGGGGCATGCAGCTGCACCTCCACGGCAGTCGACAATACTCGAGATCTGCTTTGGCGCCGAATGTGAGGGGACGGCGCTGTCCACGTACATGCCATTGCAAGTGGTGTCCCTCTTGGCCAAAACCCTCTTCGCTGGTACAGAGTCTTGTCCATTCGGGAAACAAGCAATTCCTTCATCACCTGATAAAGCAGCAAGCTGTAGGCATTGTGACGATGCTGAAGCTCCTGCAATCAAACCAGCAGAGCCCATCAAGGGACACGAACTGTCTGCTTCTACAAGGATCTGATTGCCTGCGCCGAAGCCGTCACCTACACTATGCGTTTTGAGGTAGACTGTGCCAGTTGGGACAGGGTCCAACATGGACCAAGGGAGACAAGCTCCGCAATTGTATCCTATACTAGGATTCATGCTAAAGTATGCTCCTGAAATGGCGTTCTGACAATTGGGATCAGAGTATACATCGAAAGAACAGACCTTTTCACGAGGCTCGTCTACGGGCCCGCAATCACTAGGGTTAGTCACAAGATGCGACCTTCCGCCTCTTGGTAAGACGATTTCTTGATAGCGTGGTCGGGAAGAAGTGCAACCTCTTTAGCGGAAGCTGCACTGAAGCAGGCTAGGATCAGTGCCAGCAAGAGTAACCAAAATGACGGCTTTGATACTTTGTGGGATGCTCCAGAAGTGGCGCAAGTAGCGCCTGAGGATGACCCTACGACCTGTGTTAGGTTGCCCAAAAACTGCTTCTGTTCTTGCGCGGTCTCCATCTTGCACGAATAACAAGGCATGGCTGCATTCACCATTCCACCCGGGCAAATACTGCTAGACAAATTTACGTTGGCCAAAGAACAGCCCCAGGGACCTTCGGGCGAGCATGCTGCAAGGTTTGTTGCCGAATTAGCCATGATTTTGTTGAGGCATCAGGAATGATTGAGTTGATGGTTCGAAGTAAAGTAAACCCAAGAAATAGGGAGCACTTATATAGATGACTAGCCTAGCAAATGTGTGTATGAGCAAGAGACTCCGTGTCTGGTGAGTACGAAGAAGACAAGTAAAAAATGTCATGTAAGAGCTGAAGTGGGAACTGGAACAAAGAGAGGACGTTGACCATGCTCGTGGGAATGTGAGGACAAAGTGCTATGGTAATGAGCATGGGAAGGTTGTATCATGGGAGAATCGAAAGCGTAAGAGTAAAAGTAGAGAACAAAGGGAGCGAGTTGAAGATACGTCAGGATTCCCAGGATGCCGACAGGACGAAGCTCATGAAAGCATATGCCGGGTTCGCAAGAATAGTACTAGTGTCTGTGACGAAAACGCAAATGTCTCACATCGACGGCTAGTGTGTAGCAAAGGTTTCCCCGTTCACCTCCGCAATGCCCGCGCATACGAGTTCGCTTGTGATCTACTTGCGGCCACACCTTCGCTTAGGGCTGAATGTGTTGACAACGCAGGGATCGATATTGCGAAATCCAGCAACATGGCAACCGAAGTGCCCGACGCTCGCCATTCAACTTCTGTCCAATGCATGGGGACAGGATCTGCAAACCACAAGCATGTTACCTCGCTTGCGCAACCGGTTTCATAGATGCGGAAGTGGGCTTCTTTGCCGCGGAGGAAATGATTGCAAGCGAAGCGAGATAGCGATCTGTTACGTTATTTGTGCGCAAGCTGTATGCGTGATGTAATGGTGTAACTAAGTGGATTGCAGGAAGGAAGGAGGAGATCTAAGGAGAGGCTAGTTTAAGTACTAGCTTCCATACAGAGCAAAGAGGAAAGTATCGAACTTTGTGTGCGACGTGTATCGCGCGAGAAGATGTTGATTGTACGTTCTCGTGCGGCATGCATTCACACGAGAGAGTACCCAGGCGTGACATCGAGTGTCTCTCCTGCAGAGCTCCTGAGTCGTTGCTATGTCATCCTTCATGCAATTCACATGCCTGGGTAAGCTCGTGAATAAGCCACCTTTCTTCAATCACAAGCTGAGCTTAGCATCAACGGCGTCAAGCACAAGGACGATGTAGGCACAAAGGTCACATTTCGTATCAGTCGTTTTTGAACAGGTATCCTTGAAACCATATCATTCGCAATTTCGTAACTAGCAATACAAACACATCTTAAAACGAGACAGTCATATGTTCTTTTCTAGACTCTTTCTGTAGCTGCTGGACGAAGCGGAGCTCAACTGGGGAAGCTGAGCAACCTTTGCATCGTGTCAGCGGTCACACACCTGAAACCCGAAATCGGCTGGAAGAGCTTGTTCCGACAAATATCAGTGATTTCTGTTGAAGGGCATGCGTCAAATGTCAGTGATCACAAGTGTCGATTGCGATAGGGAGTGCGTGCTAAGTACAAGATGATCCGAGTGTATATATATGTCTCAATGCTCCTTGTATGCATGAATGGTACAGTCCCTTCCCGAAGTTTGGGGACAGGGTCCAATAGACAATGATTCAACTCTTCCGGTAGCATACCTTCTGTCAGAGGTCGCGTGCCTGAAACCCGAAATCTGTAGTAAAAGGCAATTACAATTAATCTCGGCAAGATCTGTAGTAAAGGCCTCCTAATATAGGGTTCTAAGGGCATCCGGCCGTGGGGCAGACGTGTCTTGTGCTCCTCGAAGACAGTCCAATTTAATTTTGAAGACAGTCCATTTCAAAATTCAAGAAAGTCCAATACAAAATTCAAGACAGTCCAATACAAAGTTCTAAGGGTGTACAGCTGTGAGGCAGACACATCTTGCACTCCTCGAAGACAATCCATTTCAAAATTCAAGACAGTCCACTTCAAAATTCAAGATGGTCCATTTCAAAATTCAAGACAGTCCAATACAAAATTCAAGATGGTCCATTTCAAAATTCAAGATGGTCCACTTCAAAATTCAAGATGGTCCACTTCAAAATTCAGGCCTTGGGGCAGACACATCTTGCCCTGCTGGAAGATGGTCCACTTCAAAATTTAAGATGGTCCATTTCAAAGGTCCAATACAAAGTTGATTTTCTGTGTGTGCTGAGCTGGGAAGACAGTCAGCTACAGATCAAAGATGGTCAGCTACAGATCAAAGATGGTCAGCTACAGATCAAAGACAGTCCAATTGAAATGGAAGACAGTCAACTACAGTCTGGAAGACAGTCCAATTCTAATTTGATGTTGCAGCAACACAGGAACACAGTCTACCACACACTTGTCAACTACTATTCCAGCCATGCCACCAATCACCTGTCTGGTGTGCAGCTATGCTTATGTTGAAAGCAACATCACCAACCATTTGTGTAAGGTGCACAAGGGCATTGCAGTCAGTCAGGATGCTGCAGCTGCTGTTGGACTTGTTGCATGCTTTTGCAGACAGGTGGTCATGAATGTGGCAGCACTATGCAAACACCAAGGCATCTGCAAATGCCAAGGTGAGAACACACAGCAGACTCAGGCACAACCTATGCCTGCAATTTCAACTCAGCAATCTCATGATATGGTAAGTCCAGAGCCTGGGCCTGCAGCAGACATGCAGTGTGAATCTTTCCTGGACATGTTGGATCTTGCCATCCTTGCAGAGGAGAATTCAAATTTGAATTCAATTCCAGAGGCTGAGCCTAGCATGGCAGACTCAGAGGAATTGCCTCTAGCACTTGTGGAGGATAACTTGGACTATGTGATGGCCAAGGCAGAGGCACAGGCACAGGCATCAGAGCCAGAGGACGTGCAGATGGAAAATCCAACTAATTTTGAACTTGATGCATCCTCTGGTTAGGGTTAGGGTTACAAGGGTGTTCCCGGCGAGACCCTTGGAAACATGAAATCTGTACTAATGAGATATGTAGGGATACCCTAGGACTATGTGTATGCAAAGTCTCACAGTACCCTGTTCCGCGGTGGCTGAGATATGGGCCATCAAAGTTTGGTCACTAGGTTTGAACTTTGGTGAACCTAGGTAAACTTCAATGAAGCTGGGTAAACTTCAATGAACTGGGGTAAACTTCAATGAACCTAGGAAAACTTCAATGAACCTAGGTTAACATGAATGAACCTAGGTAAATGTTGATGAAGCCAGGCAAATGTTGGTGAAGCTAGGTAAACTTTGATGAAGCTAGGCAAACTTTGGTAAGCCTTGGTAAACCCCAGTACATCTATGTTCAATGTACCTCAACCTCTGTGAACCCCAGCAAACCCTAGCCCTAGCCCTAGCCGGTGTGTCTTGCTTGCGGGCAACGCACAATTGCGCTCCGCCAAATTCGAAATTCATGCGACTGCGTTGACCCCCAACGCACTCGAAATTTACACTGCTCAAGTGCTGCAACGCAAACAAATTTATTTTCGCTGGAGCAGCGCAAATTGAGCAACGCACAGCTGGAGCAATGCACTCACAGCTGGAGCAACGCACTCACAGCTGGAGCAATGCACACTCTGCTGGAGCAACACAATCTGAGCAGCGCACAGCTCGAGAGCAATGCACTGTTTGAGAGCAACACACTGTTCGAGAGCAACGCACAGCTCAAGAGCAACGCACTGCTCGAGAACAACACACTGTTCGAGAGCAACGCACTCACAGCTGGAGCAATGCACTCACAGCTGGAGCAACGCACACTCTGCTGGAGCAACACAATCTGAGCAGCACACAGCTCTAGAGCAATGCACTGCTTGAGAGCAATGCAGAGCTCCAGGACAACACTTGCACTTACACCCCACAACTACTCAGCCTTACAACTCCTTTGTCGACATCATGAGCCTCCTTTGCACTCTTAGGCCTTTGTTCTTGCTGCCACTACTTCTCATCATCACTGCACAACATAATCACCACTTTGTCAGGGGTCTTGCGCCTAGCCCTAGCCCTAGCCGGTGTGTCTTGCTTGCGGGCAACGCACAATTGCGCTCCGCCAAATTCGAAATTCACGCGACTGCGTTGACCCCCAACGCACTCGAAATTTACACTGCTCAAGTGCTGCAACGCAAACAAATTTATTTTCGCTGGAGCAGCGCAAATTGAGCAACGCACAGCTGGAGCAACGCACTCACAGCTGGAGCAACGCACACTCTGCTGGAGCAACACAATCTGAGCGCAATCAAGAGGAGCGCAATCGACAGGAGCTCATTGGAGAGGAGCGCAATTGACAGGAGCGCAATCGAGTGAAGAGCAGCAGAGAGGAGCGCAATCGACAGGAGTGCTCACTCTGCTGCAGCAGCGCAATCAAAGCGAGTGCAATTAAGAGGATCGCAATCGACAGGAGGGCTCACTCTGCTGGAGAAGCACAATCGAAGCAGCAAACACTCTGCTAGAGCAGCGCAATTGACAGGAGCGCAAATCGAGCGCAATTAAGAGGAGCGCAATTGACAGGAGTGCAATTGACAGGAGCTCAATTAAGAGGAGCGCAATCGACAGGAGCACAACTGAGATCAGAGCATTCGAGAGGAGCGCTCACTCTGCTGCAGCAGCACAATCGAGAGGAGCGCAATCACGAGCAGAGCAAGAGAGAGTAGTGCATTCAAAAGGATCGCAAGAGAGAGTAGAACGATCGACAGGAGCGCAATCGAGAGCAGAGCAAGAGAGAGGAGCGCAATCGAAAAGAGCGCAATCAAGAGGAGCGCATTTGACAGGAGCGCAACTGAGATCAGAGCATCCGAGAGGAGTGCTCACTCTGCTGGAGCAGCACAATCAAGAGCAGTGCAATCGAAAGGAACTCTATCGAGAGGAGCGCAATCAACAGGAGCTCATTGGAGAGGAGCGCAATGGAGAGGAGCGCAATCAAGAGAAGAGCAGCAAAGAGGAGCTCAATCGACAGGAGCGCAATCGAGAGGAGAGCAGGAGAGAGGAGCTATATCGACAGGAGCACAATCAAGACGAGTGCAATCGAGAGGAGCGCAATCAAGAGGAGCGCAATCGACAGGAGCGCAATTCGAGCGCAATTAGGAGGAGCTCAATTGACAGGAGTGCAATCAACAGGAACTCGATCAAGAGCAGCGCAATCGAGAGAAGCACACACTCTGCTAGAGAAGCACAATCGACAGGAGCGCAATGAAGAGAAGAGCAGCAAAGAGGAGCTCAATTGACAGGAGCGCAATCGACAGGAGCGCAGGAGAGAGGAGCGCAATCAACATGAGCGCAAGAGAGAGGAGTACAATCAACAAGAGCACAATCGAGAGCAGCACAATTGAGAGGAGTACAATCGACAAGAGCGCAATCGAGAGCAGCACAATTGAGAGGAGTACAATTGACAAGAGTGCAATCGAGAGCATCACAATTGAGAGGAGTACAATCGACAAGAGCGCAATCGACAGGAGCACAATCGACAGGAGCGCTCACTCTGCTGGAGCAGCACGATCGACAGGAGCTCAATTAAGACGAACGCAATTGACAGGAGCTCAATCGACTGGAGTGCTCACTCTGCTGCAGCAGCGCAATCTAGAGGAGCTCGATCGAGAGCAGCGCTCACTCTGCTGCAGCAGCGCAATCGACAGGAGACCAATCAAGAGGAGCGCAATCTAGAGGATCACAATCAAGAAGAGCGCAATCAAGAGGAGTGCTATCAAGAGAAGAGAAATCGACAGTAGTGCAATCGAAAGCAGAGCAATCGACAGGAGCGCAGGAGAGAGCAGTGCAATCGACAGGAGCTCATCAAGAGGAGCGCAATCGAGAGGGACGCATTCGAGAGCAGAGCATTTGACAGGAGCGCTCACTCTGCTGCAGCAGTGCAGTCGAGAGGAGCACAACCAAGAGGACCACAATCGACAGGAGCTCACTTGAGAGCAGAGCAGGAGAGAGCAGCGCATTCGACAGGAGCGCAAGAGAGAGGAGTGCAAGAGAGAGGAGTGCAAGAGAGAGGAGTGCAAGAGAGAGGAGTGCTCACTCTGCTGTAGCAGCGCAATCAACAGGAGCGCAATCGAGAGCAGAGCAGGAGAGAGGAGCGCAATCGACAGGAGCTCAATCGACAGGAGCTCAATCGACAGGAGCGCAACCAAGAGGAGCGCTATCGACAGGAGTGCAATCGACCGGAGCACTCACTCTGCTGCAGTAGTGCAATCGACAAGAGCTCGATCGACAAGAGTTCAATCAAGAGAAGCGCAATTGACAGAAGCTCAATCAAGAGGAGGGCAATCATGAGGAGCTGAATCGACAGGAGCACAATTGAGAGGAGTGCAATCGACAAAAGCACAGTCGACAGGATAGGGTAGGGTTAGGGTTCTAAGGGTGTCCGGCCGTGGGGCAGATGCGTCTTGTGCTCCTCGAAGATGGTCCATTTCAAAATTCAAGACAGTCCAATACAAAGTTAGAGCGCAATCGAGAGGAGCTCAATCGACAGGAGCGGAATCGAGAGCAGAGCAGGTGAGAGGAGCGCAATCGAGAGGAGTACAATCGAGAGGAGTGCAATCGAGAGCAGAGCAAGAGACAGGAGCGCAATCGGGAGCAGAGCAATCGACAGGAGTGCAATCAAGAGGAGTGCAATCAAGAGGAGCGCAATCAAGAGGAGCGCAATCAAGAGGAGCGCTCACTCTGCTGCAGCAGCGCAATCGAGAGGAGTGCAATCGACAGGAGTGCATTCGACAGCTTAGGGTTAGGGTTAGGGTTAGGGTTAGGGTTAGGGTTAGGGTTAGGGTTAGGGTTTAGGGTTAGGGTTAGGGTTAGGGTTAGGGTTAGGGTTAGGGTTAGGGTTAGGGTTAGGGTTAGGGTTAGGGTTAGGGTTAGGTTAGGGTTAGGGTTAGGGTTAGGGTTAGGGTTAGGGTTAGGGT